>NC_133773.1:69856912-69869665 GCF_003597395.2 Chelonoidis abingdonii
GTCTCTGCTACCTTGCAAAGGCAAATGAATGCTGCTGTGTAGCGCTGCAATACCGCGTCTGTCAGCAGCATCCAGTACACATACGGTGACAGTGAAAAAAGGCTAATTGGGCTCCATGGTTACCATGCTATGGCATCTGCTTGGGCAATCCAGAGAAAAAGGACATGAAATGATTGTCTGCTGCTGCTTTCACAGAGGAAGGATTGAGTGATGACATTTACCCAGAATCACCCGCGACACTGTTTTTGCTCCATCATGCATTGTGATCTCAACCCAGAATTCCAATGGGCAGGGGAGACTGCGGGAACTATGGGATAGCTATGGGATAGCTACCCATAATGCAATGCTCTGGAAATCGACGCTAGCCTCAGTACATGGCAGCACACCGCCAAATTAATGTGCTTAGTGTGGCCGGATGCACTTGACTTTATACAATCTGTTTTAAAAAAACGGTTTATGTAAAATCGGAATAATCCTGTAGTGTAGACGTACCCTAGGACACAGGGCAGGAAAGACAAAGAATAGGAGACTGTACATTTTAAAGCAGAAGTTATTGTATACACTCTGCTGTCCCCGTGTGGTCTTATTTTCAAAAAAGCCCAGCTTCTAATGTGAAGAGCTCTTTGGAAAATTTAGCCATTTACTTTGGAAGCTAAGTGGGAGTTGAGCTCTTTTGAAAATCTGTCCCTGGTTGTGGGTGCTCAGATCTTTTGAAAAAATCTGGCTTTTGTGTGTAGACTGCATTGAACTGGACTCCATTACACCTACTTACCTTCATTTACTGACGTGCAGTGTAATCACCATAATCTCTAAATTTGACCCAGTAAATCTGCAGAAAATAAATATAACTGAAACAGCATAATTTTCCTTGATTATGACATAAAATAAGAACTCAGCCACAGAACCTGGTGGTGTGGGAAAACATTCCACGTCCCCCACCTGCTATGTCAAGTGTCAGTCTTCCACCCTGGTTTCATCACACAGTCTTGTTGGAGTCAGCAGAGTGCTATATAGACTTTGGCCTGAACAGCTGGATGGCTGGCTGAATCTGTTCACTGACTTGAAATCACATGTTATCAGTGAAACCTTTGCTGCTGTGTTTCCTTTCATTGTGTCCTCAAGCTGACCATTTCCTGCTAATGTCCTTTAAGCAGAGAATATACAGAGAAGATCAGGGTCAGCCCCTATGCTGCTAATTCTTCACTTATGGTTTGGGAAGATAAACGCTGTTTAAAAAGGTTTGAGAAACCATGGAAGTTGCCTGTCTCTCTCTTTCAACAATTTTATAAAATTGATACAAAGAATGTGCTCATTTCCAATTAGTAGCCAATACTAAAAGGACTTTTGGTATTATATCTGGTGCCAGCTGCGATGAATGCAAACTGTTAGTTGGACTGGGGAATCCAAAGGTTTAAAAATAACCACATAAAAGCACAGTGTAATGCAAGCAAAGCAAATATAATGATTCACTCAGGGAAGATAAATTATTAAAAGTGCCAACATGTTTTAATTTGTCACTACAATAAATCTCTTGGGGTATTCATGCCAAATTGTCTGTAGGCTTGATTGCAGTATGAAATCTTATCCAAAATTATGTTTTATAACTTCATAATTCACAAGGTCATTCTCCTTCTCACACGCACTTAATTTAGACAAAGAACTGCATTCAGTAGACACATGAAACACCCTTACCAAAACCACACTGGAAAAAAATTACTTTAGGTTTAAATGTCAATAACATTTAAGATTGGAAGTTTGAGCTGCAGCATGTATCAAGGGGGCACTTATCACAGCTTGGACTTTTGGCAAATCATAACTATTTAGATTTCCTACAATGTTGTTAGCCATCTGTTCACAGCTCAGGGCAGGTAAGGTGTGTGGACTTGCCTGTAGCCACTCACTAATTAGAGAACTTGGAATTCTGGCCAGTTTTTGTTTTCAGGAAGAAGGTATGACGTGCAATGTGGTACAGAACACTTCCTGGAGCTCTGCAGAAGACAGAGCCTACAGTTTAGGACTCTGCAGCCAGAGACTCCACTATCAGGCACTAAATGAGTCACTATCTACAGTATGGGTTTGTAATTGATATATATATATAGAATATAAAATCACTACAACCCTCTCTGAGGTCACAGGTTATTCCTTGCCAGACTTTAGCTTACTAAAGGCCCAATGCTTCATGTGCATGGCTTTGCTTGAATGAGTAATCCCAGTGAAGTCACATACATGCTGAAGAATTTGCAGGGTCAGATAGGGTGACCAGATGTCCCAATTTTATAGGGACAGTCCCAAAATTTGGGGCTATGTCTTATATAGGCACCTATTAACCCCCACCCCCATCCCGATTTTTCACATTTGCTGTCTGGTGACCCTTGGGTCAGAGCCCAAGAGGGATACTGTCATCTCTCTTCTCCTTGCAGTATATTGAAGTTTCACCCTACTCTTGGGTCAAGCAAATATCATTCAAAGGACAAAGACATATTAAGAACATGGTGAAGACAACTGAACTGTTTGGCAGTTCCTAGCATATTTTCTTCTTTCTCGGAAGCACACCTGAAAACTGTCTATACATCTAATTTATGAATTAATTTTTATGCCAAAAGAAGTGGTGGTGGAGGGTTATGTTAAATGTTTATTCACTACTCTTTTAATAATAGTTTTCCCAAATGACATTGTATACTGTACTGGCTATCTGAAAGGGTTCTCTATTAACCATAAAAATAGGATTACTAACATATCTATTGCTCTGTGTCTACTCTGATGCTTCTACTTGTTTTCTTATTTTAATAATCTGAATTTTGAATAAGTTAGTGATACCTTTTAAAAATTCCTTCCACTATCTTACAAATAAAACAAACTTCTAAAATGGAAAAAAATGTAAAATTCAAATTTCATTCAGTTCTTATGCTATTTACTTTTTGCATTTCTTTCAATGTGGATAATGAATATGGACTAGTCAATTTCACTTTTTCTATTAACTATAGTATGCTCCCACTATTAGAAAACAAAATGGACTACAACATGTAACATGTTTTTGGAATGGGATTTACTCTTAAATCCCTTTGTCATAAATTGGCCAAGTCTATGATTTAAAATAAACAAAGGCAAGACAGCATTAGCGGAAATTATTCCCTTCTTCCACCTCTTTTCTGTCAGGCTGTAAATATGGTAATTAGTGTTACCCCGTCAGAATGTGCTGATGAAAAACAAATTGATTGTTCATCTTAAATTTTGTGGTCAAATTATGCAAGAAAAGGCTGCTGTTCTATCAATGCAATTTAAGAATATTATATAGAATATTTGTTTGCCTGAATCTCTCTCTGCTTGTCTTGGAATGTACCTTGAGAAATTAAGAGTTGTAAAATATTTAAAACTCAACACAGGAGTCTATATATAAAGATATATATGAAATGGACAATTCTGACATAGGAGGCTGTAATGCCATCTAAAGTTTCTGGTGATATCATAAATCAAAGCTTGTGTGGTTTGTGTAATTAACAGAACTCATAAATGGAATTATTGCCCCATAATTCCAGAGTTCACAGGTTTTAATTTTATGTAATAAATGGATTAGATCTTTTGGCACAAACTCCCTGATCCGCCTCTCCTGCTCTCTCTCCATGATAGCTGTTATCTGTTTTTCCTAAACCACCATGGACCAGCTCTGGTGATCTTTCCTTCAATGGCAGAGTGACCTCCACCTTCCATTGCAGTGGCAAGTCCTTCAGCACCAAAGTTATTCTCTCTTTGCACTCTTTATTGCAAAGGTGAAAGAAATTGAATCATCTTCTCCCAGTAGTTTTGATTGTTTAAATCTCACAATTCATGGCTGTAATGTAATATATACGAATAATGATATTTCTGTATGCTTGCATTGTCAGTTCTGTGATCTAGGGCCAGTATTGTATTATGGAACTTGCATAGTAGCATTGGACAGTTGGAATTAAGATAGCACACTGTTGTGCTATTTTAGGTTCTTGGATGGTAGTAGTAATCTATTGAATTGAAAGAAAGTGTTACAGAGGGAGAGGGTGTTACAGTGTTGGTATGGCTGAATATTATGATAGTAAATTTAGGCTTGATTAGTATTCTGTTAGTGTAGATTTGCAGACTCACCCCTGTGCGCCTCCTGCTGATCTGTTCTGGGAATTAGCTCTCCAGCCTTCGGAGTGCCCTCTGCAGGCCAGTGATCCGCCTGTCCTCTGGCCCCAGGTCCCTCCCTGGACCCCAGTGCCCCTTTAACTGGGGTGCTGCCCCCCTGGCAGTAACCCCTTTCTCTCAGGATTTCCTCTCCCCAGGGAACCCCCACCTTCTATCCCCACATCACCTCAGTTATTGGCTACTGCCAGTCATTGTCTAGCCCCTATGGCCTGGAGCAGACTGCAATATCAGCCTACTCATCACTGGCAAGGCTGGATTTGGACCTTCTGCCTTGGCCTACCCCTGAGCTGCCCTCTGTAACCCCCAGTACTCTTGGCCTCATGCTAGGCCACAGCCTGGGGCTTTCCAGACTGGAGCTCCCCAATACCCCTGCCTTTTCCCAGCCCTGCTCTAGTCAAGTACCCTGTCTCTAGCTCCCTGCAGCCAGGCCCATCTCTCTCTACAGGCAGAGGGAGACTGACTGGGCTTCTGGCTCCCAGCCTTTTATAGGGGCCAGCTGGGTCTGATTGGGGCATGGCCCCAGCTGAGCCTACTTTCCCCAATCAGCCCAGGCTTCTCAGGGCAGGAGCGGGGGACCACACCACTACAGTTAGATGTCACTTTAATTTATTGTTCCTTTATAACTTTAACAGTTTGTGTTTTTATAAGGAAATACACTTCAGCAACTCTAACTCCAAGTTAATAAAGTTTTGGTGAGACTATATAGAGAGAATGTGTTTGTGCACATATGAACACCCTGGGGAGATGAACAATAGTTTAGTGAAAAACAAATTAAGCAACATTTTATCAGTGTTTTATTTTCATTATTGTATTTTAATTCCACATTATTTTATGCCTAGTATGCATTTCAGGTTGCTCCATTTAATAATGAGCTAGACAATCCTTGATAAAATGTTCTGCAACAAAACACTGTTGTGGCAAAAAGTGCCCCAACAAAATGTCATGTTGCAGTTTGTGCTGCAACATGGTGTGATCATGTGTTTGTCGACAATCAATTTTTTTTTCTGAACTAGACTGACTGAGATTGTTCTGATTAGCAGTGGGAGAGATTTTAAAAGGTCAGAGGGCCCAATATTTGCATGATTTTCCAGTGATTATCTGAACCTTTGGGGCCCAAGCAGTAAGTAAGAGTTAATAATTTCACATTCAAAACTGACCAGATCTGTCTAAGAAGAAAAAGGGAACAGTAATTGATTTCTCATTTCTAAGACATTTGCTCTAAAGCAGAGGTCAGATTATGTTTCTCTCCCCCCCCCCCCATTTTGTCTGTTTTGGATATTTTTAAACTATTGGATGAGGTTAATATGATGTAATGATGCATTTTCAGCACCGTCTTCTTTGGTGCCAGTCACCTACGTGATGTGCAAATCCTTTTAGCAAAACTTCCTTCAGCTTTAGTAACCCATGATGATTATACTCAAAATCCAGTCAAAGGAGGAGCATTTTACATATTACAGGTCTGATTTTCTGACTTACAGTACATATAAAAGGATGAACCCACATTAATTTCACTGAAGTTAGTAGAGTTACACCATTTTAAAACCGATATGAAAAATCAGAATTAGGTCCTATTAGTTCAAATTGGACATTTCTGTTTTTGAGTTTTAACTTAAAAACACACAGAAGTCCCCTATTATCCTGGCTACTGGAACCATTCAGATTACTTGATTAAGGAGAAAGAGGTTGTTAAACTCATCTGTACAGCGTCCCAAGATATGAAAGGGCTATTCTAACTTGTTCCATTTGGAAAAGAGGAAATCAGTAATTTCTCAGGCCTCGTCTTCCCCCTAAAGCTTAGGTCAGGCTAGCTACATCACTCAGGGCTGTGAAAAATCTCATTTCATGTAATTAGGCCAATCTAAGCCCCACTGTAGACACAGCTAGGTTGATGGAAGAATTCTTCTGTCAGCCTAGCTACTGCCTCTCAAGGGGGTGTATTTACTACAATGATGGGAAAACCCCTTCTGTCATTGTTGCACTTGTAGTGTAGACATACCCTCTGTGCTGGTATATACGATATAGACAATGCCAGTTATCTAAGGTCAAGATTAAATATTTTTTTAAATTATATATTAGGTAGCATTCTATCTGGTTTGAATGAGGTGTTGAATGGAAGATTTTTACTCATCTGGATTTGGGCATGATGACTTTCTTAGTGATCAATGTGTGTGTCCAAAGTCCTGTGAAGGCTATGAAAGAAAACTAGTTTGTAATATACTTTTACTTGCATTTAAAGAGGTGAGATTTTTCTTTTATAATAATAGAAAACTGGATAATAAACCCACAAAATTTAGAGATGGAAAAGTCCAGTATGGACGTACACCTATCAGTGCAGGATTGCTACAGTAATGAGTCTAGTTTTGTTATGGTGCACTTTGGAGAAGGATAAAGTGTGTAGCTGTGTAAACAGGTGATGTGTAGCAACTACAGGTGGAAGTCTCGGCTACTATAAAAACAGATACTGAAGAAAAACCTAAGGCAGAAGGGAGGAATAGTACAAACAGACTAAAATGTTTGAAGATTGTTCAAAGATGAGCCATGGGTAAAGGTTCAGATGAGTTTTTACTTTATTCATATGAGGTGTGTCCATTCCTAGTGATGATGGTGTATACTATGGTCCAGTTTTAAAATTAGGTACTCTCAATTCACATGCTTGAATTTGCATTCACACATAACCAGTTAGCCTGACTGATAACTGTCCTTGTTATACACCCAATACCAATCTGTGTTTTGTATATGCATAAAATTTCAAGTATCTTACAGACCTACATTTTTAAAGTATGTACTGTACAAAATTCAAATTCATTCTTTGATTTTATTCTGTACTTTCAACCCACAGAATAGAATTTTGGCAAAGAAAAGTTTTGGGGACTGGGTTTATATG
The DNA here is from genome assembly GCF_003597395.2 of Chelonoidis abingdonii. NCBI lineage: Eukaryota > Metazoa > Chordata > Testudines > Testudinidae > Chelonoidis > Chelonoidis abingdonii. The sequence continues at coordinate 69,863,958 of NC_133773.1, forward strand.
GCACTACATTGATTAAAATGATAACATTTTTCTTCTGTCCACCCACTTAAGTTACTTAGAAATCAACACACATTGTCAGACATTGTAGGAACCACAAACTCTGCCACTAGAGTTAAAGGTTTGTCAGCTTTTACATGATTAATTTCTATGTTCTGGTGTTTGTTATAACTTGGCTATAAACATTCAGCCTGGACGGTATCTTGGAATGAATGCTAAACTACCTCTGGGAAGGGATTTTGTGATTTTTTAAATCAAATTTGCCACTTCTATATTTTTTATTTTTTACTACTGTAAATTTAAAACGTTCATCACTTTTAAGTCTGTTCTCCTTTCTCAAAATGTGAACCTTCAAAATTTATTTTAATTACACTTTGCCAGTAAGTTGGACTCTGTTTTACTTTATTGTGCTACAATAAACCAATATTTGAACATTCCAAAGAAAGTGAGGTTTAAAAAGTTGTTACGTGCGGTAACTTCATTTATAAAGATATTTACATATGTATGGATCCATAATAAGCCCCCCTGTCCCCCCCCCCAAAAAAAAATAGCTAGAGCTGGGCAAATTGTTGAAAACAATTGTATTCAATTATCCATTATCGAAGTTGAGTAGGGTCCAAAGAAACCTTATACTCTATATTATGTTACTGCCAACTTTTTTCTTTGATTTTTTTGAGCACACCCTAAACCATCTTATTCACATACGTAATGAAAGCATTTCAAAACAGTGCATGACTTACAGGCCATATGTGTTGTATTACTTTGGTACAATGGGATGGAGTTTCAACCCTGAATTTCATCCTTTTTGTGAGTTTGTCTGAACATTTACCCTATTTGAACATAGCTTTTTTCCTTTTGTAGTTTAATTACATAGATCATCCCTCCTCTCCCAAAATATCTCATTTCATTGAAATCAAAAGTAATTCTACCTTGACTGGCACATGTGAAAAAATGCATTGAGTGTCAATTCTTTCTAGAGTGCTGGAAAACAGATATAAGATTTGTAAATAAAAAGCTAGAATTAAGTAGTTAATCTGTGAGAGAGGCTGATTCAGATTGCTTGATTGTCTCAAGATCATTGAACAAATCCCAACCATCCTACTGTTTTTTCCTTACTTTTATTGGGTGATGCTAAATTTTTAAAGGACTCTCCTGCTCATCAGAAAAAGTGCTGGGCAAATTATTTGTAATAAACAGTTTATTCAGTTAAAGTAGCTCCCTTTTTCTCTTTGTGAATTTTCTGTAAAAATCAAAGACTATTTCCCAACTTTTAAAACTTTAACTCCCATATTTTACCTATGACAGAGGGTTCTCTAATTTTTTCATGTGGACCATGTCTTAATAGCGAGATTGTGTCATTGATTCCTTTCCTCCCATTTATGATCAAATTACATTGCTATGTCAACTAGATAGCAACTGTTTAAATAGAAAAGTAATGTTAGAAAAGCATCTACTACATTTCTAGTTTCTTTTAATGCAATTGAGCAGCTGGAAAAAAGAGAACCAGCACTATATGACCAGTAGCTCTCAGTGGATAATGAAAAAATAGTCCCTGTACAATGTTTCAGGAACTACAGGCCAATGGAGGTTTGTGAACTACTTACTTCAGCTCTGGTTTTGACTGTTCATTATTCATGCTGTATGGTATTGTTTCTGCTCCTTGACGAAATGGCTGAAACATTTATAATCAGGCGGAAAATCATAGGTTTCAAGAAATGAACATTCCTAGCATGAGTCTTTGCACAAAGACCTATTTGCATGCGCACTCTCAAGGCTTATGCTTTCCACTAGCATTCTTGCTAACAAATACTCATATGAATGTTTTCTGAAAATAAGTGTAAAGGAGGTCATGAATACCACTGAGGTGAATTAATGGTTTTCATTCTAAAGCATGTTTCCAAGTACTTTCCTTGCGGTATTCACCCTGCTTCCAATCAGCAAAATGTTCTAAGACAATGGACAAATTCAGAAACAAAAATCTATTTATAAGGGTTGATTTATTTTTTTTTTACTTCCATATTTGATTCTGTCACATAAATGTTCTAGAAATGCCAAAAAGCGATCAAAGTAGAATTCTCTTGTGTCCGGTAAAGTGTGTAATCAAGGCAACAACATTAAAAGCAAACCACATTTAAAAACAAGTATGCACTATAAATAAATTGCTAAACACTATTGTGCTTTTGGATATGTTACAGCCACAGCTGTTAATCTGTGATATTAGGCACATGATCAGGTTTGTGCTTGACTACGGACACACCAAACTAACCAACTTAATTATAACTGATTATATGTGGGGGAAAAAAGCCTTGGTAATATGGCTACAGTTAACACATCCATGCTCCTTGTTATGGGCTGAGTCCTTGATCCTGCAAAGTAAACCCCATGGATAAGTTCTTGCACCTATACGGAGCTTCATTGATGTAACTGAGGCTCCACACAAACTCAGGGGTCTGCCCATGTGGCCTAAGATGGTATCTGCAGAAGTCTTTCTAATTGCAGTAGATTCTCTGACTGTTTGTAGATTCCTGTATAATAATTTAAGACATTAAATTGTTAGCCACAAAACATGCTTCCTTGTACTTCAGACCAATAGGAGGTGTGAGTGCTGTTTTCTTAATGATCATGCACTGAGACTTGATCTTTCTTTCATCTGTGAGGTGCTTCATGTAGCGTACTAAATATCTTCTAATCTCATTGAAGTTAATGGGAGTTGTAGAACTGCTGCAACTTTGATAATCAAGTTACTGGAAGGCAACTAACCATGGGTTTAGGTACCAAACTTTGGCACCAAAGTTTGAAATTTTTGGCCTGTGGTCTCACTCATTTGTTTCTTGAAAACCTATACATGATTTCTTGTGGATCTTTCCCCACCAGAATAAACGTACACTAATCTTGAGAAAGAATTGGCCTGATTTCCAGAAATGCTGAGCACCTCTCGTTCTCCTGTCTTGAACATGCTTGATGCTTAAACAGGAATTTTAAGTAAGGGTAGAAAATTTTACTATACATTACCTTTATATGGGAACAGCATAAGGCTGAACTTGGAGTGAATAGTTTACATAGCACTCAGCAGCAAAGAGGCTGCTTCCATTATTAACATAGTATCTACAGGATCATGGTAGGTGAAAGATATGCTGCCCACAAATCCTTGCAAATGCTTGCAAGAATTCAGTGCTGAAAGCCATTGGAACCTAACCTATTAAGATACTGTTTCCAACTGTGCTCATTTGCTGGTTCTAGATTGATTTATTGACCATCCTGGGTGTAAAGAAAAATTAAAAGCAGAAAGGCAGGAAGGGAGAGAGAGAGAGATTTGAATGTTATAATCAAAAGATAATTAAAGAGTAGGCTATTTTGCCTTGAAATTGTTTCCACTTTTGATATTTCATGTGCAGAAATGGACACTCTTCTCCAAATACTTTTTTGCCCACTATTTGGCATGTCCTTCACTATTTCCCTCATGAAAGATCAAATTTTCATTGTTTCAGGAAAATTATATTAGGTGTCATGGACCTTCAATTTTGCATTGGCATCTGCCAAAACAATAAGATTGTAGAATAATCCTGTGTGTGTGTGTGTGTTCTTTCACTTCCTGGCTTTTCATTATTGCTGTTCTGAAATGGTTTTATCACGGTGAAACATAAACAAGAGATTATGTATCTCATCTGGATTAGCTTCACAGCCTTTCTTTTTAACCAGAAAAACTGAGAGATCTGCTAAAACACAGTATCAGCTGAGTTTTCTTTGGCTCTCTTGTTTCTCTTGACTTGACACTAGCAAGATCAAGCATGTAAGACTGTCAGCACAAGGGATATCCTTTGAAAAACAGGACAAGTTTTTCTATTTGATAGTCAGACTTTTTAAAAACTTTTTTTTCTTCATATTTTTTATTTCTCCCCCTCATCTGTCCCACACAGAGGGAAGAGAAACCTTTTTATATTTAGAGTTAGCTTCCCGGTGTTGCTACTCTAGTGCAACAGTTATGTATTGAACATTACATCAGGATTAACAAATGTTTTTAAAATGCAGAAAAACAATGTCTTGCCAATTTTGCTTTATAAGTCTCATGAGTTTTATTGGAAGAGAGGATGAGTATTTTCAGTTCAGTTATTGCAATATGTTTACGTAAATGAAGACAAATAGTTTTATAAGGAAATCAAATTCTGACTTTAAGAAGCATTACTCTTGATTTTTTTAAAATTGTTCAGTATACAAATAAACAATTTTATGTTAATGGAAGTAATAATATGGTAAAGTAACTAGATACAAGGAAAAATGTGTGTGATTATAAACTTTGCCATAAAGAAAACACTGGCGTTTTTGTAAGATAGGCTGAAGTTGCAGGTAGATTTGATAAAAGAACGTTATCTCACATGCAGTCCACGTCCTACACAAATACTAAGACTATGAAAATCTTTGGGTAGCTCATGAGAGAGACTTCTGAGATAATGTGAGAAATAAACTAAACTATTCAGTTTCATTATTGCCTGGAAACATCATAACTTCCAACAGGAAATCACTCTTGAACTCATTCATCTGTTCTGGTACTGCTTCACAGAAGATAAATTGGGTAAAAATCTCTGCTAGCATGACTCCATTAATGTCATAGGAGTTACCCCTGTAGAGAATTTGGTCCGTGGAACCTGATTGTGATAGAGGTTACCACTTCTGTAAATGAGGAGTAAAATGTCATTATGGTAAATGGAGTTATCCTCATGTAAAATGGGTGTGAGGTTGGAAACAGAGCCATATTATCTTAGATCATACTACTGGGGCTGTTGTGTGCACACATGGGTTGTTGTATAAGGTTGTGTTGCAGTAGTTAGAGAAAAGAGCTGAGAGTCAGAAGTATCTGTGATGCTGGCAGACCAGGGACTGGATCTTGCCAAGGCGTTAGACCCCAGCCAAGCACTGAGAAATTCATTGCTGGAAAACAGTCTGTTTTACCTTGGTGTTAGTATGGTTATGATGGGTATTGAACTTGTAACAATGTGTTTAGACTTTATGAAATACTTGTAAATTGCAGCATTTGTTAATCTCACTTATAATATCTTTACCACATGCTAAAGGTAATATTTAAATTTTTGCTTTAAAACTATAAAAAATGTTTGCTCTAAAACTGTGAACTTGGTCAGGTTGAATCATCTCCTGCCCATCAAGAAGGGCTATCAAAACTGAACAGGCCATTGTGGGACATCACAATACAAATACTTTGTTAATTGCCCCTTCACAGCCATGATGATGTTACATGCAAAAGGGCTCATCCCATCATCTTGACGCCTGAAAGAAGGAAATAAAAATAGCTGACAAGAAAAAATTTCATCTTTCTTTTAGACTCTCACAGGGCTGGAGCTATGAAACAGAAGCAGAGATCCCCAGGATCAACCAGGGCTAGCCCTAAAAGACATTCAGAGCTGACTGTTTACTACAGTTCTGTCACCTTTTAAAACCATAGACTGTAACTCATTTGTGTATATAGGTTTGCTTGCTTTAATCTTGTAATAACTCCCTAATTTCTTTTGGCTACTTAATACATCTTTATTTAGTTTATAAGAGGATTTGCAACAAGCGTTGTCTTTGGTGACAAGTATCAGAGGGGTAGCCGTGTTAGTCTGGATCTGTAAAAGCAGCAGAGAATCCTGTGGCACCTTATAGACTAACAGACGTTTTGGAGCGTGAGCTTTTGTGGGTGAATACCCACTTTGTCAGAC
>NC_133773.1:69872840-69948794 GCF_003597395.2 Chelonoidis abingdonii
ATTGTACATATACGCCATCATATGCCAGCAAGCCTCTGCTATTAACCATGGCCAAACTGGAACAGTCACACGGGAAAGAGATAAATGGGACACAATCAGATTATCAGAATGGCAATCATAAAAAACCTGTAGGCGAGCACTTCAACCTGCCCTGGCTCACACATATGCAGACCTTAAGCGTGGGCCAATCCTGCAGCAAAAAAAACTTCAGAGACCAGACTTCAAGAGAAACTGCCTGAAGCTTCATTCTTTGCAAATTTGATCACATAGCAGCTTCTGACTAAACAAAGACTGTGAATGGCTTGCCAATACAGACACCAGTTTCTCCCTCCCTTGGTTTTCACACCTCTACTGCTAGAACAGGGCCCCATCCTCCCTGATTGAACTAACCTCGTTATCTCTAGCTTGCTTGCTAGCATATATATACCTACCCCTGGAAATTTCCACTACCTGCGTCTGACAAAGTGGGTATTCACCCACAAAAGCTCACGCTCCAAAACGTCTGTTAGTCTATTAGGTGCCACAGGATTCTCTGCTGTCTTTGGTGAGACATCTAGGGTACAAATTGTCCTGGAGTAAAGTGACTGGTCTCTTAGGACTGGAATTAACCTGAATATTTTGTGGTCTTTGATGTATTGCCGCCAGCTATCACTAAGTCCAGCTTGCCTGGCTGGCAAGATAGACTAGAGTGCCCAATGAGACTGTTTGTGACTCCATGGTAAGACTGTTATAGTGCTTCAGGAGTTCACACCTGTTACTGGGTGGGTGAAATCTAACTATAGAGAACACAAGCAGTTTGAGGTGTCTGCCATACCTATTGATGGTCTGCCCTGAGGTTGGTACTCACAGTTGTGAACCACACAACACGGTATCCAAATTCCACATGCCAGTTGAGTAACTTGCACTGTTTGGCCTCAAACAATTTACATGCACTTCTTTCAACACGGCTGAAACTTGGATGTAAATTCAGTGACTTTACTGAAAATGGAATATTTTTATCTGAGCTGAGCTTTTGTTGATAAATACAAATATGTTTCCAAGGTTTGGGGTATATGCTATTTAGTGGCACTTCCTTTGGCACTCTGCTTGGTGTACAAGATGTTTCCTGTACACTGCACAACAATACAATGGAGTCAATGCTACATACAACGAAAGGGAACCCTCAAAAAGGAGATACAGCAACAGGTCCTGCACCTATCTTATGCCCTAACAGGCACAATAGGAGCACCATCAGTTCATGGAACCCTGCTCTTCATAGGAAATATATGCTACTTTCATATCTATGACATTTGTGAAAACTCCCCTCAAGCTATAGTCTGTTTTAGGTCTTGACCATAGCATGTTATGAAAGTAAAAGGCTCCAGTTATTCGCCTCTGGAAGTGTCATGTATTTTACTGTAAATCCAGGACATCTGCACTTTATTTCAGTAATTAAAACTATGTGTCAGTTTATAGCACTTAATTTATGTTAGCAGCTAGCAAGACAGTTACAAAAGTTTTAAAGGTTGTAACCAAATCATAGTTTTAATCACTAGAAATGTAGTACAGATGGTCTGGGTTTATAGAAATGTGAAAACTGTATCTCCAGTATGTATTAGCCATGTAATTCTTTAGGCACTGTGATATATTGGTATGCCATTTTTTCCCCATAGGAGAACTCTCTTTCCTTTCCATTGGATGATGATGCCCCCAGACTCTGATATATAGACATTATGGGTATAGACATTACTTAAGTGGCATATTCAAGGTTTTCTGGGTTGCTATCAATGAATCTGCTCCTGCTCTTGGTCTCTTGTGCAGCATTGTTTCAATGAGCCATTGCGATGCCAATAGACGCCAAAATAATATTGAAGTCAGTCTTCTTGTGACATTCCCTCTCTCAATCAAAGCAGCCTCCTCACTTAACATGGGAAATTAATCCATGACAGGAATTGCACAAACTAATGTTCTGTTTTCAGCTAACTTGGTGCACAGCCCAACCACAGAGCTAAGCTGAAACCAACCTTTCCACTTAACTCAGCAGAAAGGGTTGCAGCTTTGTCCAGGCAGATGCAATATGTGCTTCCCTGTACAACACTTCTATGTCAGCAAAAAATTCCATCATCTCAAAAGCAAAGTAAAATATACTTTCATATTAAATTTATTGCCACACTTTGCATTATACATATTCGTTTTCTTTTATACAGACTTTCCAGACACATTTTTTAAGTAAGATAAGTAAGACTGGTTGAGAACAGATGATGTATAATGATCAGTACATTTTGTTAGTTGTATCTCTATAGCTAATACAATAAATAGTGGAACAGCTTGGTTTAATTATATTACATTGCATACACAACAAAACAATAATTTAAGAAAATAATTTATTGTGAAAGATTTATTGCTATACTACACATTTCCAAATGCTGAACCATATTAAGTCATTGGCTAGTAATATAACCACATATATCAGTCTGAATTCAAGTTTCTCTATTGAGATTTTACAAATGTGTATACATATATATATTTTTACATGGATCAAATGACTTAAGTGACTGGCAATGGCGATACAGAACTTTTCTCCTCATTGGTTTCAAATCTGATCCAGACTGGTAGTGATTGAAAGCCATTCTCTTATAGCAGTTTTGTGGCATATTGGAAATGAACTGATAGATCCTAGGAATTGGAGTGAGGTAAGTCTGCTCCCTTACAGGCAATTCAGAATTCCCATTATATTCAATGGGGCAGGATCAAACTCCTACTAGTTAGGTAAACCCATTAGATCCATCAGATTTGCCAGCTAACTTTGTTAGTAGTCTTGGGACAGAGAACAGGAGCTGAATAGAAGGAGAAGGGTTTTTTTAAGTGTACAGTTTAAATAAAATGGTCTTTTAAAAATGAAAATGGAAGAATTAATGGAAGACATTTTAACTAATATGAATGAATAAGAATTTGGAAAGGAGACAAGAGAAGAAGGAAAGGGGAGTTTAAATGATGAGATGTATTTCTTGATGATATAGTCCAATTGAAGAAATAAGTTTTTATACAGTGTGGCCTTGGCTTCATTGGCCTCAGCATTTCTTCCTCATGCAGTGAGGGCCTGTAGTTAATCAGTCCTACTCTGGAAGGTTTTTCAATATGTTTACAAGGTGGGCATCAGGGGAAGCTCAAGTAGTTCTCTTATGCAAAACAACCACCAAAAAACCAAACTCACAACACAAATAGGAACACCTTTCGCTCCCACTCTCCTGGGTGTTGATTTATTGCACTGGTTTCTGGTGGCCAGGTTTTTCTCAAACAGCAGTTAACTTGATTATTTTATCTATAAGGAGTAGACACATCCATCTACCAGGAGTAGCCCTTTCTTCTATTCCCACTAACCCCACTGCAGCTTGCTTCTCCTCCCTCTTCCTCTGCTCTCACCAGAAAAGGGGTTTTTAAAGGTCACCGTGGCAGCCCTTAATTGGACTCTGGTGTCTCTAATTAACCTGAGGTAATCTTTCTTCAGTTCATAGGGACAAGGGCCTTCACCATTCTGGAGCTGATATATCTGTCTTCCATTACTCTCTTACGTGCCGTCCGCTGGCTTCCTTGACACCTTCGAGGCACTGTCCGGGGTTCTCTGCTCGGTGTCCCCATCAGGTTCCCTTCGTTTAGCCCTGTGACCTCACTCCTGTTCCTGCTATATCTTTAGTTGTCCCCCACAATCATTTGGACCTGTGAATCCTCCCCTTAGGCAGGAGGGAGGTCCTTTAGCAGTGGGCAGCCTTCTACCTGTCCACTTCCTGGATCCAACAGGACTACTCTCTTATGTAGTGTCTGCTGGCTCCCTTGACACCTTCGAGGCACAGTCTGGGGTTTTCTGCTCAGTATCCCCTTCAGGTTCCTTTCGTTTGACCCTCTGACCTTCACACCTGCCCCTGTTACATTTTTGATTGTCCCCCGTAATTATGAGAGTTCCTGGACCTTGTGGATCCTCCCCTAAGGCTGGGGCAGAGCTTGTGCCTGCCCACTTCCTGGCACCCAAAAGGATCACTCTCTTACGTCTGACAGATCTGACTTTGTCATAATAGCAAGAACTAAGAGGAACTGGGGACAGGCAAAAAGGGGCAGAATAGAGTAAGGGGGAGAAGAATGGCAGAGGACAAACAGCACTTGGTACTGTGAGTCTTAAAAAATTCTAACATGCTGAAAGTAAAAGAATGACAAACTATGTTAAAAGTAAAACTCACATCAGAAGGCTCTTGGGATTGTCAACACATCATTTTCTATTGTATGTGCGATTCTAGTATTTAAAAATCAGTCTATGGGTGTGGTTAATAAACATGCATGTGCAGAGAAATCAGATGGGGCAGTGGAACATAGCCACTCTAGATGAGGGGGTAGGAAGGGAAATGTAGGCAAAGGTCAGTTAATTCTATTCTCTCTCAAAACAGAATAACTGCAAATGTGTGAATTGCAGATTAAATGTTTGTCTCCTTGAAAAAAACAATCATGGCCTGATTCTGATCTGAGTGCCAGTTACTTAGAACATGGCCCATTGAATCTTATAAATCCTTGTTGTCGCCACCTGTGAGTTGTTTGCTCATTCTTGAAAATCCCTAGACTCTTATGAGGCTGTTATCTTACCAGTTTTAACAGCTATTCAGTTTCATCATTGACAACTGAGAGTAACATCAGTAATGTAACAGCTTAATGTAAAAATTTGAGGGCCACATACTCTATTGCCATATGATAAATGCTTTTCTGGGCAAATTGTCCTTTAATAATTTTAGTTTAATAGTTTAATAATTTTTGTATTTTGAGTTGTGTGGATAGTTGAAATTGAATTCCTCCTAGACTATTAGGAGCTGAAGGACGCACCATACAGTCATTTCAGAGGTAAAAGTAATTTCCTGTAGCATTTCGTTAAGATCTTAGATTTGGACTCTGACTTGATCATTGCAAGGCATTGATGATCAGTATAAAGGCAGTATGCAGACCAATAACCTGATAGTTCAGGAAAAACTCCCTATAGCATCAGCAAGAAAGCTGAAGCTAAGTAAGAGCAGCATGTTTGTTTTAAGAAAAAAACCATCTTGGAAACTGTAGATTTTCATGAAATACTCAGAGAATAACCACACTCAGAGACAGACACAGGAAATCAAATATTTATTTTGTCTTTGATTGCTAGGGTATGTATTCATTATAATAAGGTGTTTCCCTGCCATTTTTAGAAGAAAAGAAGGAAAGACAAACTAGCTTACTTGGTTACTAATGCCCTTTTAGTGAAGAAAAGCTTCCATGTGACTAGTTGGCTGAGCTCACCAGTAGTGGACCCTGCAGGTGATCAGCCCACATCCTTCTTTGCTTCTTCAGCAACGATTGTTGTGGTAACAGAAAACAATGCTGAAGCTGTGAATACTAAAAATATATTTTTACTGTAAAGGCAGACAATTTCATTTGTTCCATTAACCATTCCTAACTTTCTATATTTTAATGATTCTCAGTTAGATGACTAGAACAAAAACCGAATAAGTGGTAGCTTCCTGTGACAAAGTTATCCCAGGCTCTGACCAATCTCTGTAAAATTCCACACACATAGGGTGACCAGACAGCAAGTGTGAAAAATCGGAATGAGAGTGGAGGGTAATAGGAGCCTATATAAGAAGACCCCAAAATCGGGACTGTCCCTGTAAAATTGGGACATTTGGTCACCCTACACACACACCTGAAAAAAAGTCCCCCAAACCAAAAAAACTAAGGGCCAGATTTTGATACTTCATTGAGTAGTACCTTCCTCCTTCCTATTGAATTCAGTGAAATTCTCATGGTTAAGTTTAAGATTTTGTCATGGTTATTTTTTAGCAAAAGTCACGGACTGGACATGGGCAATAAACAAAAATTCACAAGAACCCATGACCTATCCATGACTTTTACTAAGAATAATCCTGGGGAAAAGAGGGATTACAACTGGAGCCCCATGGCGGGGGTGGGGGTTGGGATTGACAGCCTGAGCCACACCACCACTGAGGAGGAGGGCACAGCCCCATCCCAGCTGCAGCCACAGAGGGTGGAGGTTCACTGCCCCAGCTCTGGCCCTGGCTGCAGCCACTGAGAGCTGAAGCCGAAGAAGTCACGGAGGTCTGGTAAAGTCACAAATTCCATTACCTCCGTGACTAAGTCATATCCTTACTGATGGTGTAAGCTACAGTTCAACATGAATGAACAAATCAGAATCTGGCCCTTGGTTAAGATAGAGTTAAGGTTGTAAATAAGTGTCTATTAGCTTACAGCAACATTTTCAAAATGTTGTAACTACAACAAAAAACAAACATTGGAAATGAAGAAATTCAGAAATAAGTGTGGGTCAGCTCTGAAAAGTAAGCGTGAAATTCCATATTTATTATGTCTCTCTGATTTCCTTTTCAAATGTGCTAAATACGCAATTAGAAAGATCTCAGAATAGGATCTTATGCAGCATCATCAAAACTGAAGTTTCTGCAGGCCGAATTAAACTCTGATTTCATCTGTGCAGCCTCAATGTCTTCAAATCCAATTGCCTTCCATGAGGTTTTCACAAAGGGTAACTGACTGGAACATAGGAATTTGTTCTGTTGTTGATGCCCAAGAAGGGAAGAGGATCCACTTTAGAATAGAATAACTTTAAATAAATATGAAAGTCTGGAAGTTGAATGGTTGTACTTATTTTTCTATTTAAGAAGAAATACTTCAGTGTCAAATTTGAGATACATAAAGACTTAGGTTGAACACACAAACATTAAAGCACCCGTGTCCAGAAATAGTCACTTCTGAAAATGTTTATCTAATGTCTGCCGCAAAGGACAAACTCTAGAATAATGAAGTCCTCAAACTTGCAAAGACTTATTCACATGAGTAACATGCGAAAAGTCCCATTGAAGTCAGTGAAACTATTCATATACATAAAGTTATGCACAGGCTTAAGTCTTTGCAGGATCAGGTCCTAAAGTGACATGTTTAATATGTTAATAGGGAGTTTAATTTTTATTCACTAGTTTTTGGGGTGTGTGCATGGATGTGGAAATATTTTTGGAGAACTTAATCACTTGCTAGGAAAACAGTTTAGATTATCAAGGATTCACTTCAGCAGAAATCTATGGTGAGTGCAGCAGATGTGGGAGGGGAAGGAAAGAGATTGAATGGTTACAAATATACACATTCTAAGTCTGTGTGACCCATAGTCTTCCTGCCTACCAAACCAACAAACACCTGGTGTGAAATCAACAAAGGAAGTAAGTAAATATTGTAATTAACTTTGGACATTAGAGTTAGCAATTGGAAATACTTGTCAAACAAATAATCTGTCTGCACATCGATTTCCAAGTCTGTTAAATGCAGGTAACGATCTATGGATGAGAAAGTGACACATACCAGAGGTGCTAAGTTTTATTATTAAAAGGAGCCCCATGGAATGAATTCACTGATTTGAATGTGTCAAACATGATTTATTCAAAGACCCAGGATTTTTTTTAAGTTTCTCTAATGCAAGGTTCTTTCTTTGTCTGTACAATGTATCATCAAATGTATTCATTTCCCCCGTACTGTCATTGTGGTGGGATCACATTATACATGGTAAATAAATATTTGATCTCCTTGTACTGTAGAACGTTTGGATTATACTAGAATTTCAGAGTTCTATGAACAGGTACTCACATAAGAGCTGTAAATAACAAACTTATTTTGATGTATTTATTTATTCAGTTCCACTTATTGTGAAAGACAAATGTCTTGTTTTGATCTTTTGATTTTGTTTCATTCCTTCTAGCAGTGTTCTAGTTCTAGTTTCTGAGTACTGGACATTGTCTCCTGCTTAACCTATTTCTCTTTGAACACTGGGTTTTGATGATGTCAGCTATGTACCTTTTTGAGACTGCCTGCTTGAAATAAAGCAACCATCCCTTCCCATCAAGATTAGTCCTTGACCACATTCCCAAAGAGAAAAGCCAGTCAATTATCCAAAGAACAATGTAATACAGACACAATTTACAGAGCTAATCCCAAAGTAGTACACTGGGTTCTACAGTATGTGTAGAGCTGATGGTGATAATAGGGATACGGTGGGAAAATCTAAAATCTGACTAACCTTTTTCTTATCTCCCGCTCCTTGTACTGTGGGTTGTCTGTCCTGGGCCTCCCAAAATCAGACTAATCTACCTCTATTAACACTGGATCTAATTCTTCTCTCTAATAAACAATGAAGTTCCACCCCTACATTGGAGAACCCTGCAGATGTTAAAAGGTTGCACTTGCTGACAAGCATTTTTTGGTGAAGCTGTGTGTTGCAACTTAAAAACATGAAAAGGAGAGCTATGTTATATTTGTCTCCAGTTACTGTGTATGCACAGGCACCATGCAATGGAATATGTAACTTGGGAAAGGGACGTACTCCTGATTATGAGAAGATTGCCAGCAAATCTCAAAGCTGAAAACTTGAGAGAGCTAAAAAGATGATTTTTCCATTTTGGAAGACACGTGATATTTTATATCGCTCTCTGTTATCTGTTTGTTCTTTTCTGTAGCACAAAACTTTATTATAAGAGGCAGTTGCTTAATAGTTGAGAAGTAAGGTACAGTATCTAGAAGGAAAGGAGTGTCTCTCAGTGCAGTTTCCTATGGAAATAGGAAGTATCAGAAAGAAGTCTTAAAATTTTGAGCACAAGGGCTATAGAGAGATATTGAAACAGGACTAAAAATGAAGAGATGTAACCAAAATCTCTTTTTAAATAGATTTGCAAGTTTTTAGCCATATGACTAACACACCTCAAATGTGAATGGAAGCCATGCATTTATTGCTGAAAATATAAGGGATTTGCTTCAAAGTTCTCTTACATTTAACACCATTTCAAAGTAATAGTCTCTGCAAGAATTGTGCTTCAAAATGTTGCTATTTGCATTCGCAAAAAGATAAATAATTTTGTCACTATATTTTTAATGCATTCATTTAATAGTATGGCCTAGTGGTCTGAGTCAGGTGACAGTGGTTCTAATTCTGTCTCTTCCACTGACATCTGTATGACCTTGGAGAGTGGTGGTGGTAATAATAATAATAATTAATAATAATACTTCCTATACAGTGCTTTTTATCTTAGATCCCCAAATGCTTTACAAATGAGGTCAGTATCATGGTTCCCATTTTAAAGATGACACAGAAAGGGAAAGTGACTTGCCCCAAGTTCACCCAGCAGGTCAGTGGCAGAGCCAGGAATAGTGCTCAGGTAACCTGAATCCCAGTTCAATGTTCTATCTACTAGACCATATTGCCTCCTATTATAATAAGACACCGTTGCCAGTATTACCAAAGTTTGTGGCGGCACAAGTGATGTATTACACTGCCTCTCTGGTTCAACCCTAGGGCCTTGAGGAGTCTTCAGAACGGCTATTGCTTATGTTCAAGTTTCCTTAGTTCTTTAGGTGTTTCATGGCTCCAGTACTGTGGGTCCAGGGCTTGACTAAGGGACTGGCTGCTCAACTGGGATTTTCAGAAACATTCAGAAGGTTGTGCTTGGCTCAGCTTCTTGTCTTGGTAATGTAAAGGCACAACTAAGCCCACAAAATACATTTTCAGGAATCCCACTCCTAAGTGACTGAAAAATACACACACACACACACACACACACACACACAAGAGAGCATGAGTGAAATAGAGAGTTAATCAGAGATAGATGGGAGAGCAAGCAGTTGCTAAGGGGTTAGGGTTGAGCCAAAGGGGAGGGGGGGGTGAGACTAGCTGGGATTGGCACCGTAGTTCTTTGAGAGAGATGCACCTTCAGTTTTGTGTTTCTTAGTGGTCATCATTAATACCGGCAGGTGCAGGTTTTCTGCAGGTCAAGTCTCTGGATTTTATTCAAGGATAGCGTGAGTGAGGAGACATTATACCAGCAGTATTGGCATTTCTAATGTCTTCTATATTTCTTATGTCTGTCTGGCTTCCTTCTCATTGCTCGGGGTCCAGTGCAGTGAAGAAACATATTTATTTTAGCAACAAATGGGTATACCATATACTACTGTGATCGTTGCCTTTTGAGAATCCTGGTGACTGAGCACTAGCTAAAGCTGGGGTATCAGAGCTGGAGTAAAATGTTCAGAATTCTTCCACCTCTACTGTTTAAAATTCTGAATTCTGGAGTGTCCAAAATCAAGCATTCACATTCAGTGTTGCACATCCAATAGACCTCTTTTAAAATAATGGAATACACTTCTCTGCCCAAATTATTTCCAGATGTTACTCCGCTATCTTCAGCAGGATAACACCATGAATGAATTTGACCTTCTTTGTCTTCATTTTCTCCTCTGTAAAATGGCTAAAATTAAAACAATATTGCCTTACTTCCTCCATTAGCATGTTGTGGCGATTAAGTAATGTTTATGCAACACTTTATATCTTTAAAGTGCATAGTAATAGTAGTATTTAATGCACTGGTCAGAAGGTGAAACTGAGGCCATATGTACAATATAATTATAGATACCCTGCACATGTGGGAGGGGATACACAAACACAAATAGTGCTCCAGCCAAAAAATATCCTTGTTTGCCTTGGAATGTACCATCTTGCAGTAATCTGTATTTTCTTTCCCCAAAGTTAAACTGTCTATAACAAACAATCAGAATTATTCTACAAACATAAATAACTCTGTGACAGGCTGCCATTTATTATCACCACCCACATATTCAAACTCCCACTCCTCTTTTCACGTCAATCGGTCAGCACCCAGATGCCAGACTATGGAAAGCATTCTTACAGCATCAGGGGCAGACCTGTCACATTCTCCAGAAAGCTTTGGAGATGCCTTGGTCTGTCAGATTGAGATGTTTAGGCTGAAGTGGGGCTTTGCAGAAACCTTGCAGCCATAGAACCCAGATACTCTAGACTCATTCCTGATTCTAAAGTATTTATATGCATTCAACTGGTTTGTCAATGGGGTCTTCTGCAAACCTCCCATGAGCATGAGACAAGTTTGTGGGGCTTGTTGGACTATAAAAACATGGGGTTTTGCTCATGGATGTATTTTATGGATGTATGTTTGGATGTATTTTATGTTTGGATTTGTTTATTGGTTTCACCTACTGAAGTGTGAAATTTCATGACAGAAGAATAATTCTCATAAGAATCCATCATAAGTAGTAATGACAGGACTCTTGGTGCAAGTATAAATCAAAACGGAGGTATAGGAAGCAGAGGCAGAATGATTTGGGATGGTGGCAGGATGGCAGCAGGCTGTAGTGCCTGCCAAGCAGACCTCTGTTTTGAGATGATTTAGGCTGTGAGAAGGACAAAAATCTGGCTAAACAAAAACAGGACCTTTTTCTCTTGCCAGTTAATGAGAGAGCAACAGTGGTGCAATGGAAATATTGCTTGAAGGAGTTATATGTTATAATCCTTCTTACCTCCTATGCGATACTCCTACACATCCCTTTTAAAAAAATGTATATATAGAGAAACTGGCGTGGTTACATTGGTGACATTTCTGATATTAAAAAAAATAGATCATTTATAAAAGGGCAAACTCTCCAAGCAGTCAGATTCCCTAGAGTTCCTGTGTCTATCCTAACCAGCTGGATAACCACAGTTACATGCATGTGAAGATGCTGTAGTGATGGGTGCCCTAGAAATATATTGGGTGTATAGGGAGATGAGTGGATGGTAGACAGTGCACTTGCTGCTATTAGAAGGAATATATGTAAATTAATCAGAATAGGATGTTGTAGGTTTGTGCTTGCCACACTGGCTCCTGTATTCAACAAGCAAAGCATATGCTAACAATCTTGTTATAAATATTTTGGGGAAAATGTTTAAAGTGAATTTGCTTTCTGTATCTGTGGGATGTGTATAACTATTTGCCTTCCTGTGAATTCTAACAAGGACTAATTATGTGGTTTTAGTATTATGTAAATATCTGTCAACTAGGAACTGGAGTGAGAAGTTCAATCCATTTCACATAGGCCACCCAGCAGCCATCAGATAACTACTGACCTCAGTTAGTTGTTTTCACTTTAACCTCTAAGGTTTTTTCCTTTAAAAACATTTTATTATAGTCTTATATTTTAAAAAAACAACAACCTATATTTAATTCTATTGTCTTTAAAGGTTGTTAATAAAAATATGCATATGTAACTTTTGTAAGACTCAAAAGGAAATTTGACATAGACAATAATATCTGAGCAAGTACATTTTTTGGAGACTAGTTCATGAAGTAGTAAGCTACAGTGAAAGAGAAGCTAAATAAAGTGTTAACAGTGGTCAGTATTTCACTGTTTTGGAAAGGAGAAGGATTATGCTTGAGAGATAACAGCTGCTTTTGCTTATTATATCTGAACATTGGCTACAGTTTTCAGTATATGTTCTATCCATTTTTGTTTTGCTTTAGTAATTTCATTGGTGAGCATTTCAGATAATACAGAAAGAAGCTATTGGATTGGTGCAATGTTAGATATGAGCTGAATTCTTCTGATGATATTTAAGATTAACTCTTTTCATGGCTGCTCTGAATCAATGTTAAACCAATGGTGTAATTAAGATATAAATATGGAAAAGTGACTAGGAAAATAAGAAGACACAAAAATAACACTGAAGCAATAGGAAGACAACACAAAATAAATACCTCTCAAATTAAGTGCAGAAAAAAATTCATATGCCAGAGATTTAATAAATGCTAGCAGTATGGAACAATAAAAACCAAAATATTTGCTTTAATTAGCGTATACAATTTTATATACAATACAAATTGTTTTGTATATTAGTTTGTAAAGGTCAAGTCAATTTTGTTGATTAATGAAAAAGGCATTTGTTTGGTGGATTTACCAGTAGATAAATTGAGTGGTAAAGAAACATTGTCTTCTACGTGAGTTCATTATCAGACAAACTTACAGTGCTTCATGCTGTGATAGGAAAGGAGATAAGGTCTCAGCCATCTGTTCTGAAGGTCCTAAGTTTAAATCTCCATGGGAACCAAAGCATGGTGCTAGTGGGAGGGGAGGAATTCATTTGGGAAACTATTTATCTTTGCTTCAGAGAAACAGAAATTTTTACATACATTTGTTCATAAGAAAAGATTGCCCCAATTTATATCCTTTCCTGAGACTTTTAAACTTTGGCTTAAAATTTGCTGGTGTAGAAACTTGAACTTTTATAAAGCAAAGTGGACACCAGGTGGTAATGATCACTTAGAGTTTAATTTTTGTTTTTCATGCTTAAACTGTAGTTTCAGAGCAATCTTTTCAGTCTAGTTTAATCTCAATATTCTGTTTAAATTCCAGTTTGTCAACCACATGTATCTGGTATTTCCTCATGCAAGCATAGTGATGAAATACATTTATTGGCAGGCACAAGAATTCTAAACTGGTACCTATCTTTGTTTATTTTCAGTTATTCAGGACATTTTGCTAATGTCATAGTTATGAGAGCTGGAGAAATAAATCCTTGAAATCACTCTTGCATCAATTTTCTTGTAGCAGTTAAGAAGCCATTCAATTTTGGAATAATTCTAGGAGATGTAAAGATGAGACCTTGTACCAGGTCTCCTCTACAAATATGTTAATAAGTACATATCAATCTGAGGAATTAATTCTACCTATCCAAACTCTTTTGCAGTTTCAATTGGACATGATATTCTTTATTGTACATCTTTTGTGAAATTCTGTATTTCTGTATTAAATGCCTGCCATGTTCCAGCCTGTGATGAGGTATATGTCACTGGGACAGAAGGAATTAAGGAACAGTTCTGGGCCCAGCTGGCTCTACTCCACTGCACCTGTACAGCCTCCTCCAACTAGAGGAGGAGCTTCAAAGGGAACCAGAAAACTCGAGGGTGAGGATGTTGGAGAGAAGACATCTATCTTGAGAGCTCCTGAATAGGGGTACAGCAGAAGTCTAAACTGCTGGGGAAAATCTGCAAGCATCAGCTATCCAGGCCCCAGAGCAGGGACTAGCTTTTCTCTAGGATTAGGGAACTCCGTACTACATCTGCTGGATCATTTGTAAGACTTTGACCATTATGGGTGTGGAGAAAGTAAATAAGGAAGCATTATTTACTCCTTCTGATAACACAAGAACTAGAGGTCACTAGATGAAATTAATAGGCAGCAGGTTTAAAACAAACAAAAGGAAGTATTTCTTCACACAAAGCACAGTCAACCTGTGGAACTCTTTGCCAGAGGATGTTGTGGAGGCCAAGACTATAACAGGATTCAAAAAAGAACTAGATAATTCATGGAGGATAGGTCCATCAATGGCTATTAGCCAGAATGGGCAGGGATGGTGTCCCTAGCCTCTGTTTGCCAGCAGCTGGAATGGGTGACAAGGGATGGATCACTTGATGATTACCTGTTCTCTTCATTTCCTCTGGGGCACCTAGCACTGACCACTGTCGGAAGACAGGCTATTGGGCTAGATGGACCTTTGGTATGACCCAGTATGGCTGTTCTTATACCCTGGACTTGGAAATTGTAAATGCCCCAAAGCACTCCAGAGTGTTTGCTATCCTTGCCTTTTGTAGAGGCCTGGGTTGAAGAACTCCTGGAGAAGGATTGGCTAGGCTTCCCAACCAAACCACCCCTGCATGGGGGGCAAAACCCCTCTTTCCCTGGAGATAAGAGGGAATTGAGACATTGTAAACCCTGAGGTAAGGCTGTCCACACAGGGGCCTGGAGGTGAGCTGAAAACTTTCTTTTTTGGGGACTTACATATTTTGCTGGGCTTTGTCACTCTGAACTCAACTAGTGACCTGGCTGGAGGGCAGTACTGTTTGCCAAAGAGGAACCACCACATCGACTGCTGGTAAGGATGCTGTAGAAGGGGGAAAGCTAGTGCCCAGTGAGCTAACCACTAGGCAGCGCCACCAGTAAGCCCTGCCTCATCGCACAGCCCAGACGTGTCCCATTTCAGTGATAGATGAAGTAATTCTTGTAAAAATAAATATAGTAGTGTAGATATAGAAATTAATTGAAAGACCACTTTTGATTTGTGTAGGCTGAAAGGCATTAAGGAATATAATATATGAACAATATTGATAGTCACTTAGTTTTTTATGACCCTAGTACTTCCTAAATTTTGATTTTCATGAGCACTGACCTTCATCAAAAGCAATAATACATTCCACTACCTGAAACTCATGTCTATAAAAAGTAGCATATGTAATACTGATGGGTTTCATTTTGCCAATAAATTCCCTAATTTGAATGAAAGGAGTAAAAATGAAACTGGCAATAGTAGCTGATGCCTTCTAGTGGAAAGGCTAAAGGTGAGAGAGTAGTGTGTTTGTAAATTGACAATATTGAGTAATTGTGATATTTCTTTAAAGTAGTTTTTTTATCTTGTTTTTCTAGATATTAGCCAAAAAACAAAGGAAAATGTCTACAGGTTTCTTAGGCTTATCAAAGGGCGCAACACAAAAAGTTCTGTGTTAGTAAGCGGAATCAAGAATTGATATGGTTTCCCAGTATATAGAAACTCTTGGGATATCCTTCCATACATTCCATAATTATGCTGTTACTAGGTGATTACAGCTGGATGGAAAATGGAATTTCTGTCCCATGGGAAATTCTAAGATTTTGAAATTTGGTTTTCTCTCAAATTGGGATAAAAAAAATCATTCTCCGAATTTTTTATGAAATTAAATATTCCAAAAATGTTGTTTGAAATACTGTTTTGATAAGGTCAAAATCTTTCATTTTGACTTTTATGCAGCTATATTATGAATTCTAATTTGTAATCAGAACAAAATGTTTTGACCTTCTTGAAACAAAGCATTTTGACAATTTCATGTCAAATTTCAATGAAATCCAGACATTCCCATGGAACACTTAAATGTTGTTGAATCTGCATTTTCTATCAGAAACGTTTTGTGACCTAGGAAAACACTGAGGAAGACCTGGAACTATTGACATCCCTAGAGGAGAGGTACGATCTGCGAGGCGGTAGGGGTAGGTAGGGGACACAGGCCAGTCCTGGAACACAACCTACCTGCCTTATATTAGTATATATATGAGAGAGAAGAGGAACAAAGGCACCAGTTGAGAGGTACGGAGAGAATAGGTGGATCTCTTTAGTGAAAAGGGATGGGCTCAGGGACAGTTAATGAATTTATTTTGGGGGCATGATATGTTGGAGACAGAAATTATAGATATATTTTTGGAGGGAAAAGAGGTATGTTGCAGGGGAAACTGATTAGTTTACAGTGAATATCACTTATTAGGTATCCTGACATTGACAACTGTTGGTTATTAGCAACATTTTGCTGAGAGCTGATCCCATTCCATTCTCTTTAACTTTAATGGGTTTTGGATATTGGCTACGGTCATGCTACCCACTGACAATTCTTTCTCTTGTGCAGCCCTAATGCCCTTGCTCCCTGTAGAAAGCCCCAGCTGCAGACATGTTTGTGGTTCTGCAGCCAGAGAAGGAAGAGTTTGGACATGCTGAGCCTGGGCCTCTGGGTCAAGGGTAGGGTACAACAGAGACTGCAGTGGCATGTACAGTGCAGACCCATGGAAAACTCTGGCACCTGGGCAGCAACCCCACCTCCCTGCTGCTGCACTGCCTGAAGCTTACTCTCCCAGCCTCCCCTCCCTGTCTGCAGCACTGAGATTCCTGAACACCTGCGGTGTGGAGGACAAGTCCCTGGTTGCAGGGCTTGTCCACACTGCTCTCTCAGGCATGAGCCTTTTGGACTGTTAACAACTTTTCTCTGGGAACTAAGAGGTTGCTAATAAGCGACATCCGCTGCACTTTGTTTTGGGGAGTCCATTTCAAAGGGTTTTTCTATATTTACATGTTGCTAATTCTTTACCTTATTCCTATTTTATAGCCTTAAGCTCCTAATGTGGAGGTTTTGTACTTGTTTCCTTAAATAGTTTCCTAATTGTTAATAGAATTTCAAATTTTGCATTGATTTTTTTTCTACTAAGACATTTCACATTTAAAATGCTCATCTATGATGAAACAGACAAGTCCAAGGTCTCATTAACATCCTTATTGTGAGAACAATACAAATGCAAACACAAAATAGATAAGCAAATAGGTATCTATGTTTGTAATTAATACCAACTTCTGACTTCTACAACTCAAGAAAGCTGAAATGCTTTCACCAGTCTATATTCCTCCATCAAGTTTTGACATTTGAAGTCAGTAGGACTTGTGCTTCTAAGTCACTTAGATGCTTTTCAAAATCCCATGCTTAGGTGACTAAATATGTGATTTTTTTAAAGGTATTTGGAAGAATCTCTATCATTGGAGATTTTTAAGAGCAGGCTAGACAAACATCTGTCAGGGAAGGTCTAGGTAATACTTAGTCCTGCCTTGAGTGCCAGGGACTGGACTAGACGACCTCTCTAGGTCCCTTCCAGTCCTACAATTCTATGCATCTATAAGATGTCTAAATATTCATATAGGCACCTAGTGGGATTTTCAAAAGCACATAGGCACCCAACTGCAATTGATTTCAAGGGTACCTATCTGTATCTTCAAGCACCTAAATATCTTTAAAAATAGGGACCTAGGAACCTAATTTTAGGGTCCTATTTTTGAAAATTTTGGCTGGGTTACAAAATTTCACATTAAATTTGGTAATGTACTGAAAGTCTAAGTAATGTTTCACTGTTACCACTGACTCAATTTTGCTTTGAAGTGACAAAGATTTTATGATACTAAAAGGACAGTTTTTAACAAAAATACATTTTTAGCCCCAGATGCAATAAACACTTATGCACATGTTTTACTTTAGGAACATGAATAGTCTCAGTGAAGTTAAGGGGGACTATTCATGTTCTTAAAGTTACGTACTTAAGTGTTTTTAGGATCAGGGCCTTTGTTTCCGGGGGAGGGGATTAGTTCATTTTTCATTTTTATTTTTATTTTTTTTGCTTATAACAGTTCTGTAAAAATTAATAAGATACCCAGTAGTAGCATTTAATGACAGCACATATAATTTAATCTGATACATTTTAATCTAACATGGAAATAGCAAAAATTTTCATCTTAGTTTTGCAAAGCCTCAACCTGATTTAAATCAATGATTTTAAAAAATCCAAAGATTTAAAATTAGTGATTTAATTGCCTTGATTTAAATTTCTCCACCTTGCACAGTTGTAAAAGAATTTGAGGGAAAGAAGGTGCACACCATGCTTACCTCTTTTTCATATGAAGATTTGTTCTTTCTTTCTTTGGTGTTTTTACTTTTATCTAAAATAAAAACCACCCTGATTGAAAGAGCATGTTTTGCTTTTAATGTTTAGAAAACATAATAATAGGTCTCTGCTATGTGAATCACAGAGATGGGAAAGACTTACGTCATCCTCTGCTGGGATCGTTTCCTGTAGTATATTCTTGAATGTTTTTTTGTCCAGTCTAATTTTAAATGACTCAAATGATGGAATTTCCATTACTTCCCTTGGGAGTCTGTTCGACAGCATGATAACCATACTGTTGGGCTTTCCCAGATGTTCAGCCTCATGACTGATCAGTGCAGTGTGAGGGTTGCAAGTCCCATGCTGTAGTAGGACTCATTGCAGTGGGTTCCTACTGCATTGGGACTGACTGGATGCTTCCAAAGATGGGGGGATTTGTTTGATGTGAAGACTGCTGCTTCTCCTTCCTTTAGAAGACATTGCAGCTTGTTTGGATGTGGAAGGGTTTGGTGAACCTTTGAATCTCGACATCAGTTTTGCTTGACTTTAGATGTTGATATGGAAATTTTACTTCAGTCTTTGTATGTAATATACTGTATTGGTACTGCATCCATATCACTGCCCTCTATTGGTCAGCTTACCAACAGGATAAAAGTACTAAAAGCAAAAGTCAACACAGATTGTCATTCATCTCAGGGGGTAGATGTGTATGTTTCTGTCGCTGAAGGTTCAAGATTGTATCTCTGAAGTAGGCATAAGATTTAGTTGGAGCATTTGATTTTTGTATAAACTCCGTACACATTGAGGTGTGTTTAAAATTTTAAATGAAAATGCACTGGTAGCCACTTGGGGATATTTTAAAGTGGGTGCTTAAACCAGAATAGGTGGCTTGCTAAAGATGATCTGGAATAGGATGTCAGTCTATGACCTTTTATAAGAATGCAGGGCTCCTTTTAAGCCATTTTAAACTCAAGTGCTAAACACCTGCATTAGGATGCAGAAATGTTTGTGTTAACACATAGGTTATGTCAGAAGTATCCAGTTCTCTCCATTCTAGGAATGTAAGAAGGACTGACATATCCCCATGTGTGGGTAATGGGAACTGGGGCCGAGATGCTGCAGAAGAGTCCTAAAGAATAGACAAACTTTGAGAGAAGGCTTACACAAAGAAGGTTATGTTTTGTTAGCACATAGGAATTGTCATACTGGATCAGAGCCATGGTCCATCTAGTCTGTAGATATGGCCTCCCTCCCTTGTTCCTAGATGTATGACCTTGCATTTGGCTTTATCAAATGCATCTTGTTTCAATTGACCCAGTTTATCAAGCAATCTTGATTGCTCTGTTACTTTCCTGTTCTCATAGTTATTTACCATTCCACCAATCTTTGTGTCATTTGCAAATTCTATCAGCAATGATTTTATATTTATTTCCAGATCATTGATAAAATTATTGAATAGCATTGTGCCTAGTACCAATGCCTGTGGAACCCCACTAGAAACACCCTTATTTATTAATGATTTCCCATTGACAACTACTTTTTTGGAATCTGCCAGTTAGTTCTAAATCAATTTATTGTGATCTTTATTGATAATGTGTAGTGCTAATTTTTAAATCAGAGTGTTGTGCAGTACCAGATATGTTATATCTATGCAGTTATCTTTACCAACCAGACTTGTAAAACTGAAATCAGGAGTGTTTTGATGAGACCTATTTTCATGTTGACTGGTCTTTATGAAATTTATTGATAGAAACTCCTATCAGACATTCTCAGGACTGATGTTTGACTAACAGGCCTATTGTTACCCAAATCATCTTGCTTGCCCTCCTTGAACACTGGCAAAACATTAACTCTCTTCCAGTCTTTTGGAATTTCCCTAGTGTTCCAAGTTCTATTAAAAAAATAACATCAGTGGGCCAAAAATCTCCTCAGCCTACTCTTTTGGAACTTTTGAGTGCAAGTCATCCAGGCCTGCGGACTTTAAAATATTAATCTCTAGTAGATGTTGTTTAACATCTTCCTTAGTTATTAATGGACTGAAAAGTACTTCATGATCATCATGAGATGTTAGTACATTATCCTGCTTCTTTCCAAACACAGAACAGAAATATTTTCTGTGTTGTTTTTAAAAAATTTACTGTCTCTATCTAGTAATGGGCATATGCCACTGTTAGGAATTCTTTTGTTCTTGATATATTTTACAAACAGCTCCTTGTTGTTCACCTTGCTAGCTAGAGATCTTTTCCCCTGATGTCTTTAGCTTCCCTTATTGTAAACTGTATAATTTCTAAGTTTATTGATTGCTATCTACTTTTCCATTTTTATATTTATAGAAATTATACATATGTTAAATTACAGAGTATTTACAAGGTCCTCATTACTTTTCTATATATTTTTGTTACATTTTTAAGCCATTCAATAGGTCAGTATTTAAAATTATTATATTTATCTCCTCTTATACATTTAATATATGTTTCTTTCTTTTTATCTTGAAATATTAATAAAATCCTCTTCACCTAAATCCCTTGGCTTGCATTAACTCATTCTGCTTTTTCAGCTACTCTAATATTTTCCTTGCAAGCTTTAACTGGCCGCATATTCCTGGCTGGTTCTTTCCCCTTCTCCATTCATATTACAGGTGGCTATTTGTTGTCTCTGCTGTTATTTATTGAAGGCTGGCAGTGTGCTTGGTGCTGTATATAATTCAAAGGAATACATAATCCCTTCTCTAAAGAGCATACTGTCTACAAATCTGTTACTAGTAATGATATTTTGGATTTCTTCTAGAGAACAAAACAATTACAAATTGCTGTACTTGTTCAGCTTGGCCACTCCATCCAGTATAGCAGGTGTAGGCAATCTATGGCATGTGCGCCAAAGGCGGCACGCAAGCTGATTTTCAGTGGCACTCTCACTGCCCGGGTCCTGGCCGCCAGTCCAGGGGGCTTTGCATTTTAATTTAATTTTAAATGAAGCTTCTTAAACATTTTAAAAACCTTATTTACTTTACATATAACAATAGTTTAGTTATATATTATAGACATATCGAAAGAGACCGTCTAAAAACGTTAAACTGTATTACTGGCACACAAAACCTTAAACTAGAGTGAATAAATAAAGACTTGGCACACCACTTCTGAAAGGTTGCCAACCCCTGCAGTAGAGGGTATTAGTGCACACACATGCAACACTGTTCAATGCAAGTGGCAAAACAGTACTTAACAATATTTTATAATGGTGATACTTAGACTCTAATGAAAAGTCATTTAAAAGAGAGGCCGAATCCAACATTGTGCTGAGCACTATTTGTAAGTTGCATGCCATCAGTTTCTATTTCTTTCACCTTGCAGAACTGGGCCTCTGACTAAATTCCTTATTAGTTCCTTTCTAGAGCTCTTTACAGAGTTTTGCACCCTTTAGTAACCATGTATTTACGGATCAGTTGCTTTGTGCCGTGTAAGAAAATGTTCTGTATTCTTCCATCAAGTAAGTCCATTATGAAATTCAAGTTTTATGAACTTGGTGGAAATTTAAATGAGCATACACAATGCAACCTGCGGTATGCAGGAAAAGACATTCAACTGATTACCTTTTGGCTACCACCCACACTTGAAAACAAAAGACGAAATGGGCTGTGATCCCACTCTCTCCTTGAGAACTCTGCCTACTATTCCTATGTGGATCAAATTTATCCTGATATATAGCCCCGTATTCAAATTGCTGTATTGTTCTACAGTAAAGTTTGTGGCAACAGAAAACAAAACAGAAGCTATCTGACATAACAAGCTAGCCTAAAAGAAATCAGGAAAACACTTCACTGCACTGTAAGGAACTAATCAACAACTCTGATGTTTACTGATAAGAAATAACAGTCCACAGTGTATGATAAAACTACAATAGTATCTCATTTGGTGGGATCAGGACATACTCATGCTTTGAAATTGAAAATGTTCAGGCTGCAAAGATATATGAGAAGCTGTGATATATAATGCTAAAGGAAGGAGTTTCTATTGCACAGCTTGCTTTATGAAATGCCTTTGTAATTTATAGATCTGTGATGTGTGATCCATTTTTGACATTTTCCAGAGACCTATGATCTCAAGTCTTAAATGTATTAATGTACATCTGTACTACTATAGAGAAAATTAAAGGGTACTGACAGGATCACAAACCAGGATTTTTGTATTATGCTTACAAACAGAAAGATCCCAGAGAAAGAAACTGATTGTACTACATGTAAAAGTCTTCTGAAAAACCTCAGTACATTACAGTCCCATCATTTCCTAGTCATTGATCTATGTGGAAAAGTGTACAAAACATACTGCCTCCTTTACTGTCTTATTGCTGAACAGTGGAGTCGGTATGAAAATAAAAAAATGCCCAATGGCACCAATTCTTCAGCATCTCCATGCACATGGAGGACTTGGGTGCAAGTTCAGAATTGGTTTTTGCGTTTTATCATTGACTTGACAGTGGATTTGACAGATATTTGGGTTGAAAACTTATGTTCTACATTTACTACAATACAGCTTACTTTTCTTAGGTCTCTTCTAGCGGAAAAACAGAATGTTAGAATTTATTTATTCTTCTTGGTTGCATTGTGGTTTTTTCCATCAAAAATAGTTTATATTCTCCAAAACTGGTGAACATTTCTCTTCATTCCGATATTGCTATCCTGATATATTCATTAGTTACTGCTGTTGAACCTCTTACAATGGTTCAAGTTCAGCACCCTGATTCAACTTACGATTACTGCTAGGTTTCATTCAAAATTGGAAGAAATTATTTGATGCTTATGCAGAATTGTTGGACTGTATTTTGATATACAGTACATAACTTGTTCCATTCTCTACTGTATTTTCTATGACTTTGCTAAACAAAAATGTGAACCTTTATCCAATTATAGTTTTCAAACCTTTGATAATAACCTCTTCAAAATGCCAAATCATGCTAGTTTTCAGTGTGCCCTGAATTGTTAAGTTTGTACTAATCTTTTTTGGGTATCTGGTCACACTACCACAATATCCATCCCTGAAACTTTGTAGAGAAACTTCCATTTTGTTAATTTAAATACAAGTATCTGAATTCTAATAATTTTCTAAACATTTTAAAAGTTAGTCAAAATAAACATCCAAATATAACTTCAGTACAACAAATAATCAATTACAATGCAGATTACTAACACCAAAAATACACACACTGGTCAGGATAACATGAATATACTCTCATTTCTTCACTCCACCTCAAACTTATTAAAATTCTTATCCATCTAACATGACAGTCCCCTTTCTCCTTTATAAATGCCTAACCATAACTTATTAAACTATTATTTTATCATTTAATTTCTAGGTATTCATTTGAGGCTGCTTCCACCATTTTTTAGTCTTAACCTTCAGTTAGTGGAAAATTACACTTCCTCAGCCTCAGCCTCTTTGCATCAGAAAAAGCAGTGGAAACCACCTGTTCTTTAGAACATTTATTCAGATCTTGCAGCATGGAAAAACCATTTAGCAGAAATGGCTGTGGCAAAGCTGGCAATTCTTAACTCGCATTATGCCAAATCCTCCTTGCTTGAAAAATTCCATTAATGTCCCCACCCCAGTATCTTTTAGTTTTTGGACAAGCCCAAATAAAAGGCTAAATTTAACCCTGACTGAATGAAGCTGAGAAAATTCTGATTGGTCTCCAGTCACTTCTTAAAGGAGCCAGAATGCAAATGAAAACATGACCCAATATCTTTTGGATGAGATGTAAAACTGAGGCTTTGACCACAGGTGGGCATAAAGTATCTTATGCTGCATTTCATAAGAATAGGAATGCTAATCCTGGTGTCCTGACAAAATGCAGGTGATTGCATCCTACCTTCCCCTGAAGTTTCTATTGCATATGGCATTCTTCTTCACTATCTGCTCTAAACTGTTGTGCAGAATCACGGGGCAGTGTTAGTTCCACCCTAGATGTGACTGCCGTCTAGTAGTAAGTGAAATTATCTCTATATGTATTCACAGGACTGTTGTGAGGTTTATTTATATAATATTTGCAAAGAATGTTAAGATATTGCTATAGAAGTGCAAAACAATAACATCTCCTCCCCCCACGCACTCACGCACTCCTTAGGTCAAAACTTTCAGTCATAAGTGATGAAAGATACAGTAGGTGCCTACATGAATATATCTATTTATAAATCTATATTTAGGACCTAAACAAGTGCCTTGTCTTCCAGTGGTGCTGAGCACCCACAGCTCCCTTTATGGTTAAATGGACTGGAGTAGCCTCCACAAAGCAGCCTGGAAGTGCAGATTCCTCTTTCTTCCATGCATTTGTCTACCTTAGCTACTCAGGCTGATGGCTTGGCAGAGGATCAGCCCCTTATAATTTTGTTTCTGTACATCAGGAATAAAATGATTCATCAACAGGGAGAGAATTCAGTTAATAAAGCCCCATAATCTTGCATGGTGTTTTACTGCAATTTAAAATAAGACACAGGGTGAGATTCTGTGCTTCATTTCTTAGAGGTTCAGCACAAAATTCACAGTTCTGGGAAAGGGGGGATTTCAACCAATGTGAGGCCCTCCCATTTCTGGGATCCTCCAGGGGCTGCAGAGATCTCAGATGTAACTTAGACAGCCCTTGCAAGGCGGGAGTGGGGGAGGGAGGAGGAGGGAGGAGACGACTGTCTAAGTTACACCATCCCACCACTGCTGTCTGAATCTCTATGGCACTGCATGCTGCAACCCTCCCCAAATCACCTCCAATGACCACTCTGTATACCAAGATTTCCTTGTTGGGCACCCTTAAGAGCAGTCTTCTGCCATGACAGCAGTGGGAAAATCCTCCCTCAAGTGGAACCAGGGTTTTCAAGGCCCCTTTTATGTCACTTTGCCTCTTATAGCCAATCTAAAGGGGCTGGAGTGGTGGTGACGATCTCCCCCAAAGTCCCTGCCTCAAAATGTTAACAATCCAGATTAGACAAACATGAACTATGAAGGCAAGAGAGAAAGGAAGGGCAAGGTGGAAGGAGCAGAAGTGGAAGCTGCCTGACTGGAATACAGAGGAGTGAAGAGCCGTGTTTCTGTGGTGGTGTGGGGAGACAGTGGGACAAGGGACTAGAATAAGAAGTTGGGGGTAGGAAACTGGGACCTGGGTTTGTGGGGGGAGAGATGAGGATGGAACAATGAGACTCTTAATGGAACAGGGAAAAAGTGGTCAGGATTTGGAAGACAGGGCTGGAAGGGTCTTTTACCATTAGGATGAATTCTCCTCAGAGCCTGGACTAGACCCAAAATCCCCCAGTCTCACTATTCTTCTGCTATAAGCAAATAGCTGTAAATCTCACTGACAAATATGTTCCTCATCTCCTTCTAATGCTGGTCCACATAGATGATAACCTGCTATTGCTATTAGTTACTTTCTTAGTTCAATAGGCAGAGGTCTGTACTGTGGAACAAAAGGTTGTAACCTTACTCATGTACCAGGTGGGACTGAATATAGTTTCACATGCTGGAATTTGTTTTTGCAATTTGCTCACTTTAAAAACTTTTCAGTGCTTAACTTTGTAATTTTTATGTTCTTTTAATGTTTATGTATGTAATGTGTGAATAGCGTTTACCCAGCTATCAAGCAAATATGTTTATTAACCATAATAAATTAGTCTTCAACACTCGTTACAGAAAAACACAAAGTACATGTTTGCTAACTTGTTTTGAGAATTTATTTTGTACACACAAATTTCCTGCTGTAGTATTCACTATGTATCAAACTACACTTGAGAAGAACTTCCTTTTCAGATGGTTAAAAAGGAAACTTTATCTAGAGTACTTTGATCTGTAAAGGAATTTAAACAAAACAAAACAAACAGCTCCCAGATATAACCAGTATCACATTTCACACACATCTTTCACACCTGGCCCAATTATAATCTTCTCAGTGTAAACAGTCCTGTGGGTGTTCATGACTCCCTCTTATTTTACAAAACTGTTTAACCACCAGTGAAGTGAAGCCACCAAGTTTAATTCTCCTCTCTCACGTTTGGTATAAATAAGGAATAATCTTACTGGAGTCTGTTTTTATTACATGCAAGCCTAACAGAGATAGGGTTCCCACTGTGTTTGGAACTGCACAAACACATAGTGAGAGGAAGTGCCTGCTCCAAAAGGAGATTTTCTCCCAAATTATACTGGTCTGAGATGCAAGTGAAACAATAGTCCGTTCTTGACTAGAGACAAGTTTTAGGATTGATACCTTGCTATACTTAGAGAATAGAAACTGGAACTGTATATCACTGCAAAGGGGAGATTCTTAGCCCTCCAAGATCACCCATAGTCTTAGATGCTCCTGAGATAGCTGACCTTAAAACTGTTATATTACTCTGTACAGATTTTTCTTTTAGATAATATCAAGAAGTTTCTAAAATTTTACCATTGTTTTAAATGGCTATTAACTTAATCAAATGACCCTTGTTCTCTTAATATAGGACATCATAAAATTAATGGTAAAGTTTTGAAGTCCAAAGCTAGTGTTCTGTTTTTTTCAATCTCTCCTCATAAATACCATAAGTCCAGCCATGCCTCAAAGGTCACTTTCTAGCTCTGTGTTGACTTTCTCCAGAATTACTTACAATTTTGTATTCAATTTTTAAAAAGACTTTTAGCTCAAACGCTCAAAGCTGTTCTGTTGTGGGGGGATGGGGCAAGTAAAGAAATGTGATAGTGCTACTATAGAGACAAGCTGTCACCACCTCTGATGGAGTCTGTACAAATTCTGATATTTTTACAGAAGCCAGAAAATGATTTTTCCTGCTTTTTAAAAGATTATTAATCATCTGCTTTGGAGAATTATGAAATCATAGGGTCAAAATTGGAGGTCGTTCCTCAGATAATTACTGACTAGCACGACTAGCACTTGAACTGGGCTGTGCAATAGGGGATGGGGAATGGGACCAGCAGAAGGCAAAGAACCTACCCAATCACTTTGAACTCCCACACAGGTGCCAGGCATAATCCAGTTGTCAAGTGCAAGCACACTCCTTACTGGCACACTCATTGGTGGTAGAATGCCCAAAAAGTCTGAGAAGAATAAAGTGCCATGAGGGACTGCTATAATCAACTAGAGCCTGAAAGTATAACACAGGCCATAGGACTTCCCTGAATTAATTCCTGACTGAACTAAAGAATATCTTTTAGAAAAACACGCAATCTTGGTTTGAAAAGAAGCCTCAAAATGAGGGTGAGTTCCTATATTCTGAACTGGCCTGCAAAGCTAGTTGAGTATGGAAGGGAGTGTATTCTGCACAAATGAACGAGCGATGGTGCTGCGTGCAAACTGGGAGATCTAGAAGGAATGCTGTCCCCCGCTTGCAGCACAGCCACACTGCACTCCCTAGTTCAGGACATGGCTTAAAAGTCACAGTTTGGCCTTGAGTAAGGATTCCTGGATGTAAAGAATAAAAAATAGATTAGGAAAAGGTCTATTAAATTATACAGTCTATTCTCTTGGTGCACAATTGTTTCCTATTGTAAAAGGGTTAGTGCGTTATTCAGTCTACTTTTTAAAATCTCAATAATCTGCTAGAAATGGACATTGTTGTATAAGCCTGCTCTGGCAGATGGATGTACTAGACAACCTAATGCTGGTCTTCTACATCTCTAATATCTATTATTACAAGATCAATGTGTAAGCATCTTTTGGAATCAGGGAAGCATTTTGTGGCTCCTTAAAGTATTGCAGTTGGACAGAATCCCATTACATGTGGTACTTCTGACTTTCCTGTTTGGTGACTCTACGTCAACAGAAGCAATACAGTGTAATTTAAGTGGAAGATGTTTCTAAATCAGTCAGATAAAGGAAATAAATTCAATTAAATGTAAAAATAACACTTAAACAGTAATCTTCTAGTCCTAACCAGTGATGTACAGAAGAAGAAGAGATTATGATAGGCTAGATGACCTCAACCTTCTTGACAATAATATTAGAAACAACTCCTGATAGCTACAGAAATGGCATGTAATTTCTTGCTTCTTTTTCAGTGATCAAATCTGTCTCTATTGGGATACTATAAATACTTGTTTTGTTTATTCTACAGCTCAAGGGCAAATGTACGGGAGAGACAAGATTCTGCGGTTGCAGAGTTACAGAAAGCTCAGCGTTCTACTGCACCAATAGGAGTGTCTAAGTACTTTTTGAGACAACCTCAAAATAAATCTGTATGGCTCTCCACATCTTATAGACACATTTATCAGAGAGAGGAAAATGAAAAACAGCATAATGGTTTAAACAAATCTTAAAAAAACATTTTTTTCTAAAGAAGATGTATCTTCATGTAAATGTACACTATATTGCAGTGTAATTTATATGCAAATAAATGTCAAGGGTGAAACCCATGGCTGAATTAAAATACAATGCACTTCAGAATTTTGGTCCTGAGCCAATTAAAACTCTGGTGTGTCCCTGTAGGATAGTGGTTTGGCACTTGCAGACCATAATGGCATTTCTACTCTAAATAAATGTTAAAGTCATTACTGTAGAATGCATCTTGCTCTGTTTACCTCCCTATGTTCTTTTCTTAAATGAGCTATAAATAGCAGTTGGTCTTCATTAATAAAGTTATAGGCCAGCACCCAGGACAAACTCCAGGACAAATGTGTGATGTCACAACCAGAGCAAATTAAAGATCTATATGAAAACACAACATCATAGAGTTGTAATGCAATGTCATCCTGCCTTTACATGAGGATGTTGTCACAAACCTTAAAATATTTCAGGATACTTGCACAGCACAAGACAGCCTCATGATCATCTAGATTTTTCTGCTAAAATCTGGTCCTATATACATCAGGACTTTCCACTTAAGTGACTCACTGGCTGATTTATCAAATCAATTCAGATTTTCTTAGGCAGATATTAATAGATAATTCAGTAATTGGTATGTGCCACATTTGGTCTCTTGAGCACAGACTGAGTAAATGGGATTTCTGCAGGAGTCCTGTGCTTGGACCAGGTGGGATGGAATTTTCCATCTAACTCAACAACAGAAATAGCATACTACCTTTGTCAGGGCTGCTGCAGCCCATAGATTTGTAGTAAAATACTTGTCTACTATTCCCTACAGTATGAAGGTGTATTTGAAAGTGAATTTAGGTAGCCAGGGACAACCTTACCCCTTCACCAGCTTCCTGTCTATCTCCCTGCATGCTGCAGCAGAGGGTATCAAGTTAGAACATGGCTCAATAGCACTAAGGAAGTATGCAGAGTCCAGTTTTACAACCTTTTTGTGGTTTATCTCTCACTCCCATATAGAATGATAATGGATTTGCTGTTCTATGAGTTCTATTCCCTAGAGAAAAAGGCCTATAGAAATTTCCACATAATTAATAAGGAAGGCCACAATTCTGAACAAGATAAAAGAAAAAATACCCCAATTAATACTCATTTAATAATAAAAGATGTTACATCTGCAAGTTATCTCTGAATGAAAGGTAGATTTGTAATCTAGAGTCTCCTTACTTGGAAATTAGCAAAACACTGGCAGTTTTTTCTAATCTATCAATCAGAATGTTGAGTTTTTATCCTTGAATGTGACTTAGATTAATCAACAAACATTTTCCAAATTATTATTTATATAGTACACAAAAACATTATAACATAATCTTGTTCATTTTACTTCATGAGACCAAAATGCTTGACCATAGTACAATTATGTCATCTGAAGTTTTGCAGGGTCTTAAAGATCTCACAGAGCATGTCTCCTTCAAAGGCATATCCAACTGGCTCTCTCCTCTGTCATCCAAGACCCCATTTTTCCAAAGGCTTCAAATCAATATTCCTGTCTAAGGTAGGGAAGAATAACTATTCCCCCTTTCCCCCGACCATGGAGGTTTCAGCACCCATGGTTGTATATATATATTCACACAAAATCATAAGTGTAACGTACTAACACAAAATAAGTTTTGTTGTTACACTTATCTTCTAGTCTTCCTAATGAAGATTGAGGCCTTACTGAAAAGGCATTACTTTGTGCACAGACCTAGTTACATAGATATGATTGCTTAACTATAACCTACAGCTTCCTTTATTAATGTTACTGTAGTATGTAGAGTGGATTTTGCTCCTCACACTTCTTCTTCACTGACAACATTGTTTCATAAACATTTCTTTTTTCTTACTGTTGCAATATAATAAAACCATTGGTTTAACAAGACTAGCAGCAGCATATTGATGATATTTTTTTCTAGTAGCTATTCAGTAACTTATTACAGGTACATTTTTGTCTTCTCCAACTTGTGTCCTGGAAATAGTTAATGCATTGCAAGGACCTCACTGTGCTTGTCAGCTCCCCGAGAGTCTTCAGGCAGGTACAATAGGAGCAGAGGCCAGAGGCGAAGAGCCTGCTGCTGTTGATAACCTTTGGCTTTCACTAGGGGTCGCAGGATGTCAAAAAATCAATCTGCCAGCAAGGACAACGCTGCCATACCCAATCTGTGCAAAGCAGGTTGAATGCAATCATTTGCAAACTGAGAGTAATCCTTTGGAAAGCTTGTAAATTAGGACAGCACATTAGGGCCATACATTTTCCTCTATCTTGGTGGCGCTGGTTCTAGATGAAACCTTGAGTATGCAGAATATTAGCCTTAAGTTTTGGGAAAAGGCATCTGATTTTTAACAAATATATGCAGTTGATTAACTGCAGGAAATATCTCAAGTTGACACAAAGGAGAGATTTTTCTTTGCTGCTGCATTTAATCAAGATATTAAGTAAAGATTTGATCAGACTTCATATATCCTATAATGTCATTTTTAGTAACCAGTGACACACACTACTGTAAATGAATAATACATTTGGTTCATAAATGCAGATATCTCTCTTAGGATCATGTCACTGCCAGAGGCATGGCTGTTGCTGCACTTTTAGAGCAGGGTATCTGAGTAGCAAATTTGGACTTCCTCTATATAATATTTGATCAACTGAATTTCTAACCATTTACTTTATAAAGTATTCATATTAAAACACAATCTCAGCTAAGGCTCTCGAAAAAGAAAGTTTCTATATTTCTTCACTACTTTAAAAACAAATCCCTTTGTTTTTCATACTACAAAGTTGTCATTTTAATAACAGGGTGAATCCTTAACTTGCTTTTCTAATATCCTGGGGAAACAGACACTCAGTTACTGTGGTGACAGGGTCCATATAAGTACTAGATAGAAACAGATACAAATACCCAAGAAGCAGCAAGACTGGTCTTTTTTTATTGAGGAAAACAGAATTTGGAGTATGGGTGGGGAAATGCTCTCAATACATCAAGCTATTCTTTTCTGAATTTACTAAATACCAAAATGTCAAATGCTGCTTTCAGTAAATATATTCTGGACTAATTCACCTTGTTCTTTCTTTTAAGTATCAGAATGAAAATGAATGAACAGACGACTCAGATTTCTGAAGGGAGGGGAGAGAGGGGAAAAAATAGCAGCCCTCCGCATATCTACCTGTGTATATATAGATAATTAAATATACTGCGGAGAGTGGAGATGGTGGTGAGAGGGGAATATGACATATTTTCACAAGTTGAGGGTGATTCTTATAACTCCAAAGTGTCAGAGTTTGATAAGCTTATCCTTTAAAAGCACGAAGATTTCTGTCAATTCCCACTGTTATATATTTCATTTGTGAAACCTAGGAGAAATTTGGGAGCTTAGGTTAGAATTTGTCTTGCATTTGGTGTTTGAAGTTGTGCTTTAAAATGTTTACCTGTAGCCTGTCCTGTAAATTGTTACCGGCAACTTATGACTGTTGCTGTTGTAAATGCAGTATCCACAGAAACACAAGCTGCACTGTGGCAGGATGGCTCAGACATGCAGCTAGCACTTTCTATTTGTTGGAAAGTAAAGCAAGTTAATTTTTTAACATGCCCAAGTAATCAAAACATCACAATCCTTTTGTTTCTATTGCATTTCAGTGTAAATATAGTTAAAAAGCTGCTCCTGATTGTTGGGGTAATGTTCTACAGAATGAAAAACTCAAATGCCAAATTTATATCTTGACCCAAATTTCACAAAGCCCTAGGTTCAAATTTGTAGTTCCAGTTCAGCACAGACTAGATGTGAAATGTGTGTCCAGGTCAGGATTTGAATTCTGAATGGGTCTGGAAATCAGATTTTGGTTTGGGCCAATTATAGTATTGGTATTTCTTTGCGATCAATCATCCATATTTCTTTGACACCTCTACTATCCACCAATGTGTAGTTTCAGAGGCAGGTAAAAAAATAAATATTTCAAAAATATATTTTGCATAAACTGTATGGACCTAGTTCCGTAGCTGCTCAAAGTGTAAGTCCACTGAAGTAATAGAATTAACTGCATAATTGAGCTCTGCAATATGTGTATATACGATACATATTTTATGTGTGTATATTATTATATGTATAGTTTACATCAAATATTCATTGGTGGTTGGGCATATACCTTTGATAATTGGAAAAAAAACTATTGCTTTGATGATAGTTTTTTTTTTCAATCTCTGAATTACAGTGTAATGCCTAAATCTTCAGAAATGGGTTATTAATTATTGGCACTTGGCACTAGTGTCTCATGAAAGAAGCTTTATACAGCACAACCTAAGAAAGAGGCCGATAATAATAAAGGAGAATAATACACACAGTACAAGTAATAGGATAACATTTACATTAATTTCCCCATAGACAGTCATGATTTTTACAGTACTGTACATCAGAAAAAGATGTCCTGGAGTTGATCTACACTAGAAAGTTAGATCAACCTAGCTACGTCGCTCAGGGGTAGGGAAAATTCCTATCCGTGAGAGATGTAGTTAAGCCAATCTCAGCCCCAGTGTAGACAGCGCAAGGTCAATGCTTCCACCAACTTAGCTACCAACTCTCAGAGAGGTGGATTTACTACAGCAATGGAAGAACCCTTTCCATCATTGTAGTAAATGTCTACATTGCAGTGCTAGAGCGGCACAGTGCTGCAGCTATGTCTCTGTATTGTTTCTAGACTAGACGTACCCTGTCACACCATTTATATGATGTTTTTCTGGAACAAAATCATCGGAGCTCTGCGTTCCAGGCCCAAAGGGCATCATACAGCTTATTAGTCAAATGTATGTCTAGGTAATTTCTATTGTATGTGAGAGAAGAAAGAGATTGCAGTGTAACTAACTTTATACAAACGTTGTTGTTGCTGCAGAACAAGACACATAACAGCTAACACTGTGGTCATTGATAAAGTGTGTATCTAATTTTCTCAACCCTTACCATAAGACAGCTGACAGAGTCTTCCAAGTTCTATGGGTATTGGATGTGCTTTATTTATTACTGGTGATCCGGAGTTTTAATAGTCCATTGTATCTGTTCAGAAGAACTAATGAGAAATTAGCTACCCTATTTATACTGAGGTTCTTATCTTCATTCATAGATACTAGAGTTGGAGAGGATATCTTCCTATTCCCAGGCAGTACTGCAGGATTATTTTCATAACTTTCTTCCTTTACTAGTTTTGCCTTGAATATCTCCAATTATATTGATTCCAGACATGAAACCTCTTGGCAAGCTTCCTTATGTATGCCCATTTGCTTTAGAATATTTATCAAAGAAGTTGTTGCTAGCCTATTTTAATATCCAAAAGGTTGATCACACAAATCAAGTTAGAGGTTCTCATCTGAAATGCATTCTGCTCAAAACTGCCAATCCAAGGTGCTGAGCATCCTCAGCAACCAGGAAGTGACTGGAAGTTGGAAGTGCTCAGTACCTTGTGAGATCAGGCCCATTGTGGGTTTTCTTCTGTCAAAGGTTAACCACTGGGTTTGATTTTTTGAAATTGATATTTTGACAATATGCTGAGTACTGAAGGGAAGAATTAACCCTGTACATTTACTAGTCAGTCCCGTAACAATGTTTAATAATAGATCTGGAGTGCACAGAATTCAAAACATACCTTCTTAGACCAATGTTCTTTTCACGCCTATTATTTGAGGGCATGCTGTTGTCACTCAGTAGAACCCTGATAGGCAATAAATAAGAGTTAAAAAATTTGTATTAAATTCACTTAACAAATACTTAGATTTGGTTTTTTATCTGGAAACCTACATTTCCTTTCAGAGTCAGAAAACCTAATGAAGGACAACAAATCAGCAAAAATTGGCATTTATGCACACTGTTTATTAACTAAAAGAAAGGCAAGTTGTCTCCTAAAACTGAGAATACAGATCTATGAGTGTGCTCCAGACAAGCGTATACTTAAGATAATCTGACCTCTTTAACTTTGAACATTGCTTCCCAATTAAGCTCTTCTGGCCCTGGATCTAAATAGCTGTCCACATCTGCTGCAAATTGATTTATTCCCTGAGGAGAGTCAGGGATGCTGACCAAACACCAGAGAACAGCGGTTTCTGATTTAGATATTCGTACTAAACAATCTGTTTTATGCTTATTTGCTTGTTTTACCATCCGCATAAGTTTTACAGCTAATCTTGTTTTATTTTTACATTTTATATAATATAAGAAATGGAGAGAGGATACAATCAGATTTTAGGTGTAGCTGGGAGCACTGCCATTATTAAGGTTGCCAGACACTTCCCATTATTAGACATTGTTTTTATTTACTTATAATTTTGCTGAACTTTAAGCTTTAGGATGACATTTTCCATGCTGGATGTCTCCCTCAGACTGATTTATTTTATTTATTTATTTTTTAAAATATCAACCGATATGGTCCAGCTATTTTTGAGAATGAGGTCAGGGGAAAAGATGTAGTTTTGCCCATGTTAGAAATTAGTGATCTTTTCTTCATACAGCTGTAGTTCCCCCATGTTTTGGAACAGGGACTTGAAACTTGGCATGTGGGTGGCCTTTCTATCAGGGATGTGCCTTTTGCCATCCCCATGAAAATAGGCCCAAATTTGGTCAAGTTATAAACCTTTGAAAAATCTGTTGCACATGCTCAGTAGAAACATCTTAGATTTTAGCAGCTAAATTCCCTGCAGATTCCATCTGCACTGAGCATGCTCCAGACTAGGGCTGAGCAGGATTTTCCCTGCCATTGCAGGTGTGGATAGTTGACCATGCTAGGTGTAGGTCCAGGTACCTTTGCTGAGAGCAGGGAGACTCTCTTTCCTGTGCTCTCAATGACCCACCTGTTGGGCCTAGACAACCTGGAAGAGGAAGCTGCCAGATTTGAATACAGAGAGGACAAGAGCTGGACCGGCAGAAGGGGTATGGGGCTAGACTCTGCGAGGTCCCTGCCGAAAATGTTCCAGTTGGGTCCCGCACTTCCTAAAGCTGGCCCTGGGTGGGGTAGGGGATAAGGACACTGAGATGGGGAGGGAGCCTGGACAGAGAGATTGGAATTGGGAGCCAGTGAGGACATAGGTGCTGATCCTGTGTGTGCTCTGAGGCTGGAACACACACAGAAAAAAATTAGTGGGTGCTCAGCACCCACCGGCAGCTCCCCGTGGCCCCGCCCTGCCCTCTTGCTTCAGCTCACCTCCGCCTGCACATCCGCCTCCTCCATGAGCGGGCCACCGCATCCTGCTTCTCCCCCCTCCCTCCCAGTGCTTGTGCTGCAAAACAGCTGATTTGCAGGGCAGAGAAGGAGGGGAGAGGAGGGGGAACGCAGCTCTCTGGGGGAAGAGACAGGGCTGGGGCAGGGATTTGGGGAAGGGATCCAATAGGGGCAGGGAGGGGATGGAGTTAGGGCAGGGACTTTGGGGATGAGGTTGGAATGAGGGTGAGGCCAGGGATGGGGTGGAGTCAGGGCAGGGAAAGGGGCAGGGGGACATGGGCACCCCACCGGTGTCTGAGAAAGTTGGTGCCTACGAGTGAGGGTACAGGGTGATGGGGTGCTAGGCACAGAGGATGTGGACAAGGAGCTAAGTGGTGCAGTCAGGGTGGAACTGGGAATGGCTGGACAAGGAGACTGGGAATGGGAGTGTAGCGCGGGTGAGACTAGGACTTGCTGGGCAAGAACAAGGATGAGCTTTTTAGTGGAGATTGGGAGTGACTAAGTGAGGAGAATGGGCTGGGCTGAGGAGCCAGGCATGGGGAAGAGACAGGACAGGGACAGGGCAAAAGAGGAATAGGCAGAAGAGTCTGTGTCCAATAGATTACACTACATTCCAGAGCCTGGAATGGAACCCAAGATTCCTGAATGTCAACATTCCTCTGCTGTCAGCAAATATCTGTGAAACCCTCTGGAAAAGCATCTCATCCTCTTCTGGTGCTGGTCCACATGCAAGATGACAAACTACTACTGCTATCAGTCACTCCATTGCTTCAAGTAGCAGAGATCTGTGTGATGGATTTAAAAGTTGCCTGTGCAACCTTAATTTGGTCCCCTTGTTCATATGCATGATGACAGTCTTTAATTACAGGATCACATACTATTTTTTCCATAGGACCCCTCCCTGATTCAGTGCACAGGATGAATCTGCTCTGCTTTATTTGTTGCAGAATTTGGAAGGTGTGTAGAAAGGAGGCAGGAAGAGAAAGGACAATCTCATGGTTAAGACAACAAGGAGTCTGGTGGCACCTTAAAGATTTATGAAGAAGTTAGGTTTTTTACCCACGAAAGCTTATGCCCAAATAAATCCGTTAGTCTTTAAGGTACCATCGGACTCCTTTTTGTTTTTGTGGTTACAAACTAACATGACTATCCCCTGATGGTTAAGACTGTTCAATGCTATGAGGGCCAGCTCCAGGCACCAGCATCCCAGGCAGGTGCTTGGGGTGGCAATCTGCAAAGAGAGGCAGTCTGTATGTTTTTGCCCCCAAGCAGCACACTGAATTGCCACCGCAGATGGCGGGGGCAATCCCTATGCCGTTAGGGTGGCATGCGTGTTTCCACAGTGGCAGCAATTCGGCAGCAGCTTCATAGATTCATAGACTCTAGGACTGGAAGGGACCTCGAGAGGTCATCGAGTCCAGTCCCCTGCCCTCATGGCAGGACCAAATGCTGTCTAGACGATCCCTGATAGACATTTATCTAACCTACTCTTAAATATCTCCAGAGATGGAGATTCCACAACCTCCCTAGGCAATTTATTCCAGTGTTTAACTACCCTGACAGTTAGGAACTTTTTCCTAATGTCCAACCTAAATCTCCCTTGCTGCAGTTTAAGCCCATTGCTTCTTGTTCTATCATTAG
The DNA here is from genome assembly GCF_003597395.2 of Chelonoidis abingdonii. Taxonomy (NCBI): domain Eukaryota; kingdom Metazoa; phylum Chordata; order Testudines; family Testudinidae; genus Chelonoidis; species Chelonoidis abingdonii. Next base: position 69,910,111 of record NC_133773.1, read on the forward strand.
AGGCTAAGGTGAACAAGTTTTCTCCCTCCTCCTGATGACACCCTTTTAGATACCTGAAAACTGCTATCATGTCCCCTCTCAGTGTTCTCTTTTCCAAACTAAATAAACCCAATTCTTTCAGCCTTCCTTCATAGGTCATGTTCTCAAGACCTTTAATCATTCTTGTTGCTCTTCTCTGGACCCTCTCCAATTTCTCCACATCTTTCTTGAAATGCGGTGCCCAGAACTGGACACAATACTCCAGTTGAGGCCTAACCAGCGCAGAGTAGAGCGGAAGAATGACTTCTCGTGTCTTGTTTACAACACACCTGTTAATGCATCCCAGAATCACGTTTGCTTTTTTTGCAACAGTATCACACTGTTGACTCATATTTAGCTTGTGGTCCACTATGACCCCTAGATCTCTTTCTGCCATACTCCTTCCTAGACAGTCTCTTCCCATTCTGTATGTGTGAAACTGATTGTTCCTTCCTAAGTGGAGCACTTTGCATTTGTCTTTATTGAACTTCATCCGGTTTACCTCAGACCATTTCTCCAATTTGTCCAGATCATTTTGAATTTTGACCCTGTCCTCCAAAGCAGTTGCAATCCCTCCCAGTTTGGTATCGTCTGCAAACTTAATAAGCGTACTTTCTATGCCAACATCTAAGTCGTTGATGAAGTTATTGAACAGAGCCAGTCCCAAAACAGACCCCTGCAGAACCCCACTTGTTATACCTTTCCAGCAGGATTGGGAGCCATTAATAACTGCTCTCTGAACTTCTATGTTCATCTGTCCATGGTGGCGCAGCTTCTGTCTTCCAGCTGAGGACAGAAGCTGCTGCCGCTGCAGAAACACGTGTTCCGCCCTAATGGCACACGGACTGCCCCCACTGTCTGCGGCGGCAATTCGGCATGCTGCTTGGGGTGGCAAAAACAGTAGAGCCGGCCCTGAATGCTACCCTAGAGAATTGAATTCTACCCCTGCTTGTGACATACAATTCCTATGTGATATTAGTAAAGTCACTTAAATTAAATTTGTTTCTGTTAAGTACTCTGAAAACTTAGGCCCAAGGTGTCTCAAATTGGGCACCCAAAATTAGTGAATATGGTTTACTTTAATCTCTTTCTGCCTCAGTTACCCATCTGTAATATGGGGATAATACTGCTTCACCTTACCAGGGTATTGTGAAAATAAATTCATTAATATTTGTGGAACACTCAGACTATAGTGATAAGCACCATAGGAAAAAACACAAGGAAATTAATAATCCTGCCTTAAAACCAGGGTTTGAATAGTTTGCAGTAAATAAGACCTAGGAAACACATTGAAGAATGAGGAGAAAACAAAATATTGAATAGCTGTTTATTAATTGAGCACTGTCTGTTCTATGCACTGAATGAAATAGGGTCATATGGAGAAACTAGTATGTGATCATGCAGTTTTCATTTGTGCCAAAGCTTGCCAATTCATAGCTGCGGCACCTCTGGGCTTCCTGAATCAGTTATGAATGTAAAAAAAATTGCCTGAGCCCTGGCACCTCTTTCATTAGAAATTAAGCACTGTGATCATGTAATTAAAGACTGTATCATAATGCATATGCAAAAGAGATCTGAATTAAGACCATGTTAATTCTGGCATTTTCTAACTTTTAAGTTTTTGACTTTGCAACCTTAATAATGGTCTTTCAGTTTTTTGTGTTTGAGTATTTTACCTTCAACCTCACTGTCTCATCAATGAAGAGAGAAATTGAAACTCATTAAACATAATTTAATATTCATATTTCTTCAGAAATGTATTAGGCATTTTCCAGATAAGGGCTGGGATTTCAGGATTTTAAGGGAGAGAGATCCAACTTTCATTCAATTCACTCCCTTAGGCTCCTTTGAAAATCTGGCCAAAGTTTCTGCTCCAAGGAGTTCATGATTTATGGACCCAATCCTGCAATGATTAAGGCACGTGCTTAACTTTTTACTGTAAGTAATCCCATTGACTTCAATAGGACTGTACTGTGCTCTGCAGAAGTGCAGGGGAACACACACCCAGTTCGGGGAGAGAGACGCATGCTAGCTCTGCTCGAGTTAGTATGCTAAAAATAGCAGTGTAGCCAGTTGTGAGCACCTCAGTTGTAGTATGAGCACCTCTCTGAGTACAACCCCCTAACCCCCCCAGGTACATACTTGGACAACTGGCCCGAGCCACTGCTTGTGCTACCCTTAGCTTGAGCAGAGGTAGTGTGTGTCCCCTCACTGAGAAATGTGTGCCCAGCTGCAGTATAAACATACTCTCAGAGCTCAGGGCAGAATTGAGGCCTATGTAGCAGACACACAGACAGAGGAGGAGGGGTGTGTATGACAAAAATGACTGATCAGCGACGTTTCAAGGTTATCTTTTCAGTTCCATGATTGACAAGTTTCTTTTCTTTTTGTTGGTTTATTTTGGGAGTTTTTTTGTTAATACTTTTTGTGGTGGAAGAGAGTCTCTATAGTCCAGCTCCAGTGAATTATGTAGTGAGACACAATGAAAGAAGTACAGTATTCCATCACCACCTGTTTTGTATATCATTTATACTATAGCATTTTCAGTATTGTTTGGTTTATAACATATTCAACATTTTGGAGAAAAGAGGAAATGCTTCAGGTTGGGGTTTTTGTTGTTGCCACTGCTGTTGTGTTCCTTTGGTTGGTTTCCTTCCAGCTTATGCGATCTGTCTCTTTGGCTATGTGTTGGTTTCTTTGGAAACGGCTGTAGGATGTATTTTGATTGATTGATTGTGTTGTCACATGGATTGTCAGAACTGTGAGCATTTTGGAGTGGTAGAGATGTATGCGTGATATTTCCTCCCTTCTATTTAAAGTGGTGTTTTTTAAATTTTACAGCCAGAAACAAGCTATATTAAATATGGGGAAGATTACACTTTTGAAAGTTTTTAATTAGGAAATGATGTGTAATAACCAAATTATTTAAGTAAACTGGGAAAATAATTTCTAGTAATATAAGGAAGGATTTTCTAAAGTGATTGATGCAAGTAGTAGTATACATTTATTATTTGGCCATCTTACGTTTTTCAAGAATACCCATCGCTGATATATCTAAAAGCTGTGGAACTTATAAATGGCAAGAGCTTTACATTTAAATCTGAATCATTAATTTAATCTGTAGTTGTTATGGATAACAAACACAAAGCAGATCTTGTCCTGAACTTGTAAATCACATTTACTTGATCTTCACATATCATACATTTACATTTTATCCTCATCTACTGTGACAGGCGCAGAGGATCTATTTCTTTGTCTTTGGCACAGTTGTATGTCTGGGTCTCTCTCTTAATGTGGTCAGAATTCTGTGAGGCAAGCTGTCCTCAAGCCTGCTAGCGGCTGGTGCTGTTCTGATGTTTCTGGTGATGCTGAGGTCAGGGGCAGATTGTCGGCTAGAGGCTAAGGGTGACGTCAGTGCGTACCTTGCTGAGAGAGTTAATCTCCCACTGGCGAGAGAGAGACAGACAGTCTAATAATCATCTCACTGAGGAGATTGGCACATTTGGGATCACATACTGTACACTGTTTTCCCGTGGTTACAAAAGAACAGGCAAATACCACAATTACTAACACTCTACTGTTACACATGTGTGTCAGTAAAGTGTTTTATAGGTTTAAGACAAGTTCTGTTTTGTGTTTGAGATCCACAGCAACTACAAAGAAAATTAATGTTTCAAAGGTAGGTATATCTATTTATATTTGTGTATAGAACTAGGTTTGATTAACGGGACAATAAACAAAATCTGTTTGTCTTAGGGACAAGATTACTGAAGTCCAATCTGTGAACTAAAAAAGCGACTCGGAAAATTTTAGAACAAATATCACATAGTATAATACAAAACAGTAGAAGTTAGATTTTTGTTCTGATCAAGGCACACAAGCCCCCTCAGTAGAATACTGTATTTGTTAATAGATACACCCCACCAGTCCAAAATATTATAGAGATAAAGACAAGTCATTATATTTTATCATTTCTTTGATGGTTTTGATAGAAATGTTCTCTGATGCCCCTTTGTGAGTTGATGTGCCTGTATTCAGAACTGTTAGGATTGCTGGTCATGGAAACTATGCTGAAAGGAGAAAACTAGCTGCTAAGTTTTTCAGGCTTGTTTGTGAGCTGATGTAACTTCACAGGCTTCTGTAACCCACAGTAAACTGAACTGCTGGTAAATTACCTTTTAAGAAATATTACAGACAAATTTTTAGCAGTGTTTGCTCATTTTGAGGTCTCGACTTTAGGTTGACCAATTTGAGACCAGATGAAGTCAGAGGGAGCTGTCGGTCCTCCTCGCCTCTGAAAATAAGGCACATAACTTCTTAAGGTAATTGAGGTATACAAAATTAATGAGTGTGTCTGAAAATGTTGACGTTAATTGATGTTTGACACTGAATGTGATATGGGGCAGGAAGCTACTACTTACAACTCATTCCCAGTTTTAATTGCATTAACTGGGGGGCAGGGTATCTATCTATAGCACTGCACCAGAGCAACACACACCATTCATTTTTGAGGAGTAAATGAATCTCACACTGATAGGCTCAGATAAAATAGATTGACATAAACTGGGTAGTGGACAGATAGATGTGACTATTTTTTTCTTTTTTAGTAGCCAGGATTATGTAGTCACAGAAAATACATTAATAACTGCAGTGAAGACAAGAGGCTATTTTAATTAATCCAGATTTGGCTATCAGAATCACAACCCCCAGTCTCACATTTGTGTCTCTGCTCTTCTTCCCCAAACTTCCACCACCTGAAGAAGAGCTCTGTATAAAGCTCGAAAGCTGGTCTCTCTCACCAACTGGAAGCTGGTCCAATAAAAGCTATTACCTCATCCACCTTGTTTCCCTAATATCCTAGGACCAACAGGGCTACAATAACGCTGCATACCTTCCTCTCAGACAGCTCTAAGCAGCAGCAGCTACAGCTTGAAGGTAAGTATCAGAGGGGTAGCCGTGTTAGTCTGGATCTGTAAAAGCAGCAGAGAATCCTGTGGCACCTTATAGACTAACAGACGTTTTGGAGCGTGAGCTTTCGTGGGTGAATACCCACTTCGTCAGACGCAGGTAGTGGAAATTTCCAGGGGCAGGTATATATATGCTAGCAAGCAAGCTAGGGATAACGAGGTTAGTTCAATCAGGGAGGATGAGGCCCTGTTCTAGCAGTTGAGGTGTGAAAACCAAGGGAGGAGAAACTGGTTCTGTAATTGGCAAGCTTGAAGGTAGATATCACATTTAACTTGCCAAACACTAAGCCTTGAGAAACAACATTTGCTATAGTACTGAAGTTTAAGAAAATGAAGCAAGTGCTTATAAATATTCAGACCAATCTGATTTTATTGATAATAACTGTGTCCCTGTCTGCACTGCACAGGAGCAGATGCCTGTATCCTGTTCACATGCTAAGGAAGAATGGACTATCTCTTGCCTGGGGAAGTTGTTAGGGCATACCAGACTTTTGAGGGCTCTGACGTAAAATAAAGACAGCATCTTCACAGTCCTTTCAAAAGTCAGTGTTAAATGTGACACCATAACGAGACTGGAACAGCAGAAACTCCCAGCTACCTACCCCGCCTCTCCTCTCCTCCACCCTCCTTTCCATGGAAATTTGTAAAAGGAGGAGGAGTTTGTTAGGGAAAAATCTCACCTTAGTTTATAGTTTGAGGCGTGACTGCAGGATCGGAATCACTCTGTCTCAGAGGGGGAGTTAAATGAACACATGGTATTTTTATGGCTTTATTTTTATTCCAGTAGCACGTTTTCTTTCTCCAGGTTGATCGGCTGAAAGGAGACTTTGCGTGTTGATCCGTCCGCTCTGGCTTTAAAAAAAACAACCACCACCCACCAACCAACAATCACCCTCACCGACTGCGAGTGACTGAATGATCAAGCTGAATTACACAAAGTCACATATTGAAGGCAAGGGAGGAAGAGAGCGAGCTGGCGCTGCTACGTCTGCTGCTTCTACGGGAACTTTTGAAAATAAACCTTTTTACAACTCTCCTTCAGAGATCCACGTGAAAAAAGCAAAGCCGGACTGCAAGAGCTTAGCATTGCCTGTTGCAATCTGTAATTTTACGTTGCATTTGCCTTTTAATTTTTAATTTTTTTACTTTCATTTTGGAACTGCTTCCCCAGCTCCTTGGGTGAACTTTGGAGATCAATGGACCTTTTATATCTCCTGCCCGTTTTTAAACAAACCATGGACGCTTAAACTCCCCCAGCTCATGGGGCGAAAGCTGCACGGCCGCAGCAGAGGGAGAAACACACAGGCACTTCTTTAGAGACGGGGGGAAGATTGCAGTGATTGTTCATCTTCACCTCATCCTCACGGATTCCCCCGAGTCTCCTTCGCTGCTGAGAGTTGACCCGTGTGGTGTTTTATCTGATTCTCGCAAGATTTCTCCCCCATTAAAAAATTATCATGCATTGCTTATCTATAGAGAAAGCTATATGGACAGAGAGGCATATAGTGAGTGCGTATGTGTTTTCATAAGACTATCAAGAGAGCAGATCAGAAGCAGCCGGGATCCTGACCCTGATTGTATGAATAAGTAAGCAGGATGCTGACGATTGTTAGTTGCCTGTAAGGTTATTATAAGCTGGGAGGGAGGCTTGGGGGGGACAGCAGAGAGACAGAGGGAAGGGGGGAAGCCCTTGCACTTTTTCTCTCGTTCTCTCTCTGTTTTCCTCACTGCTGCTGCTTCCCATCACTGTAGTGGAAATTATTGTTAGCACCCCTCTTCTCTCTCTCTTTTTCTCCCGGTGGCAGTTTGCCGATGTGCACACCGGATTCATCTACCCGCAGCAGCAACGGGAGCGGCGGAGCGCTCGGGAGGAGGCAGGCGGCGGAAAGGATCCTACTTGCCGTGGCCCCGGCGCCCTGGCAGCAGCGGTGGAAAGTTTGTCTGGGGGCTGACAGAGGCGAGAAGACGCCCTGACAGGCGAGATCCCTAGTCAGAATACACCCCCTTCCCCTGCGCCCACCCACCCGTCAACTTCTCCCCTGCAAGAGGAGGGGGTGGAGAAGGGGAAGCAACATTGTCCTTCTCTATGGTATGCCCACATGACTGGGAACACCTAGAGACCACAGCATCTCAGCGGAGCCTTTAGGTGGAGAAGAGAAATTTTCCCTCCATCCCTTGCCTTCCTGTATCGGTCCAGCGTGGACAGCACCCTTGCCCACCTCTGTGGTAGAGGATGAAAATGCTTTGCTGGAGGGTGGCGTTGTGGCTGGCTGGGTTGACTGCCTGGGGGAAGCTCTCCTCCTGCTCTGGCCTTGATTATGACTACACTTACGATTTCAATGAAGAGGATAAAGCTGAGGCGATAGATTATAAGGATCCTTGTAAAGCCGGTAAGTGACTTCCAAGGCTAAAACTGATCTCCCCCCACCCCACATACACACATACTCCCTCCCCCAGGTGGTGACTTTGTCTCTTTTTCCTTCCGATGTGTGTGTAAGCTGGGAGCTCACCTGTTTCCTCTTCTTTGGAAGGCGAGGCCAAGGGGAAGTCTGGGAGGCAGCAGCAAGTGGAGTTGGGCTCAAGTGCTTTGCTGTGTCACTCGGTGGGACTTCTACAGACCTGCTTTCTCAGGGCTTAGAGTTTCCACTTTCCTTGCACTTTACAACTGTACTTGGACGACAAAGTGCTTTGAGTGCACTTTTCAGCAGCTGCTTCTTTTTTTTCTCCCCTGCCATGATTTATTAGAAAGCCTTGAATCCCAGAATTGGGCTTATTTCCCCTGCTCTCCGGGAGGCGTTTCCAATCACTGCAGTCTTGGGTTGGATAGAAAGGAAGCCTGTAGAGAGGCTACTCCACACAAGCTCATTCCTTGCTGTAGCGCTATCAGAATAACTGGTCCATGGGGCTGATCGCTAAGTGCAACCCCTTCAGCACACCCTCTCGCCCCACTTTTATTTACAACTCAATATTGTTAATGCTTCCCATCGCAGCCACTTGATTTGGGAACAGCTGAGAAGAACTTAGAAGTTTCAAGGCCACTTTAAATATTAAAAGTGGATGATTCCAGTGAGAGTAGCTCTAACGTGTGCCTGCCTTCCTTGCACAATCAAAACTATCCTTTGAAGTCAGGAGGAATGTTGGCCGTCCAGAAAGGCAGCATCGGGCCCCACAGCCCGCGCTGTAGGTTTGTTGGCTTCTGCTTGAGCGGCCGGGGTAGCAGCAGCAAACCCTCCTGGCTGCTGCTCGCACATGCTGTAGGCTGCCACCGCTGAGGAGAGTTCCTGTGCCCCCCTCCTCCTTTCAGCAGCCTGTCTGGCTGTCTCTCTTTCAACCTGTTTCTTGACCCGTCTCTCTCTTCCATTGTTAACGGCCAGCGCACGTTGAGCGATTACTAGAAGCAATACACTTCCCTTGTGAGTGTCTTGGTCTTGCCCTAAAGAGCCACCTCCAATGGGCGGCCTCTCTTTCCCTATCCTTGGCTACCAGTTGCAAGTGCCTCCCGGCTTTCCATCACAATTGTGCCGAGCTCTTAGTTAAAGAGCAGCTCTTTTTGTGGATTGACTTTGATGGTCCATTGGATGGTATCTTCAGACTGGTTTCCCTATGTGTATTTATGCCAATGCTTAATTGACAGAGCTGGAGAGGAGAGTGAATGGAAGGGGGTCGAGGGACTGCTACATTTAAACCACATTCGTTGGTTGTATTCACTATATAATCGGCTAGTATTTGTTGTGGTTCAGTGTAGTCAGATTGACAGCCACAGCCAAATAGAAATCCGGGCTGTCTGTTTCCTGTGTACTGATCTGTCTCCAGGGCTGCCCAGAGGATTCAGGGGGCCTGTGGCAAAGCATTTTCGGGGACCCCTTCCATAAAAAAAGTTGCAATACTATATTCTTGTGATGGCCCCTGTGGAGCCCAGGGCCTGGGTCAAATGGCCCCACTCCCCTCCGCTCCCGCAGCCCTCTCTGTCTCTAGAAATAACCTCCTTTCTTTATTCCTAGTTAGACTTCTGTCATTTCCTTTTGCAAAGGGAAGACCTGGTTTTCTATAGTATTTGCTGACTGGGTGACACTGGTTTTAGGTTTATAGGAAAGGTTCTGTAAGTGGTTTGAGTAAAATAATATCAGGTCCAAAACTACTTCCATTAAAGTTAATTGCAAAATGCTCATTGACTTCATTAGGACTAGGAGCAAGCTCACAAGTTACTTAAAGGAAAGAGTGTACCTTGTGACTTGCAAAATTTGTTGTGGACACTTATTCTGAGTCGTGGTTGTTGATTCACATCAACATTGGTGTAAAATAAGTGCTTTGGTTTTGTAGCTGTCTCCTTTGCATTGATTAGGTATTCTGTAGCCTGAAACCTAGTTCAGCCAAAGGTTGTGTTCTCTGTGTGTATGTGAGTTTGCTGAATTTGAGGAGAATGCGGTGAATATATGCCAAATTTGCAGACACTGTGTTTTTCTAATCTCAAAACTATTCCTTTCTGAGGTGTGAATTGCTAATATTCTTTGCATAAAGCTGAGGAATGTACAAGTTCAAAAACAGCAGAATCAGCTGCAAACAAATCTTAATTTACTCCAATTAAAAACATGCAAGAAACTTTGTATAAAAAAAGACAGTTATCTACATTTTGACCACAATTGATCTGAATTCTTTTGATGTTTTCTGGGACAGGGTTTTAAGTGAGATTTCATTCATTTTTTATTTCATAAGAAATGTTTTTGTTTACACTCTTTGAAGTGAAATGTTTGTAGGTTTTTTGTATTTTTTGTTTCATTTTATAAAATTATGCATGTGTGAGTTTTAAATAAGTATCATAGGTAGAAAAAAAAGGAGTTGTGGCTGAAAGAGAGCTTGATTGTGTTAAATGTCAGCTTTCTTTTTTGTTCCATTTTATTTTACTTTTGAGAAGGCAGAAAGCAGGTGACTATTTGGGTCCAATTTAATATTTCATGCAAAATCATCCATGAATATATATTCAGTCATTATAATGATTTAAAAATGAGCCATTTTCTTTCTTAGGATCTTACTCTTCCTTAAGTGCTCAGTTAATAGTAATGAGAACCACGTAACTCCCAAGATACATAGATAGATGCATGATAGATTTACGTGTGTATAGTTCCCATTAATCTTAAACGGAATCACCTTCATATTTCTCTACACACTGAATATCACCTTTAGTTTTGGAAGGTACAGTAACTTTGTGAAAACCCAAATGCAACATACATACCATTGTATATTGGATTTGTATCATATATTTGAGGGTTCTTTTCCAATCATTGTGTATACATGAGTAATTTTCCATGTATCAAAATGAAACTGATACCCCTGAAAAAGTTTCACTGAAAATTTTCTATGTTTGAGCTTCCCTAAATACTATAATAGTCTGATTACCCATTGCTGAGTACCCACTGAAGTTAATAGGAATGATGGATGTTCAGCATCTTTTAGGATTATATCCTAAATTTCAATTCTTTCTTGGTCTGATTCTACTCCCTTATTCCTGTTGAGTGGTAATTCTGTTGAAGTCAATCGGACTACTTCAGTAGTAAAGTTCCACCCAATGTAAGGAAGGGTGCCAGAATCAGGCTTTGAGCATGGAAGTACATCCAGGTTTGTCTGGATGTGCCATGGGTAAAGCAACAGGACAAAATAAAATAAACTCATCCAGGAAATGTATTCACTGCAAACTGAGTATGTATATTAGATATAATTAAGGTAGATGTTCACTTTTTTGCTAGACCTTCAGTGACTATAACTAAGAGTACACAATTATTTTCTATAAATATTTATGATGAGGACAATTATGTCCCATACTTATATGGATTTCTGCTCACTTCTTCTACATGAAGAAACACCATAAAACCACCACCATGTTACACAGTAACATACTTCAAATATTCAGGAATTAAATAGCAGATTTAGGAGAGCTAGCAGAGTAACATTACCTGTTGTAATTTATGAGAATGTGAAGGATGAATTCCATATTTGGGAGTTCCTTTTGTAAAACAAGAGCAAAGAGAGGAGAAGAGGAACATGAAATAAATAAGAACACTTTATAATAGCCTTTCAGATGGAAGACGTGCTGATTACAAGGGCTTAACTTGTCACATAAAACTTATGTTTTCGGACCAAACACGACTAAGGCTTCCTTAGATGCATCTTCGATTTAAAAAAATAAAAGTGGGCATTTCCATTCTGCTTTTCTCCCAGTCAGCTGCTATCATCGTGCTATCATTTTATGACTAGCTGCTCACTGTGTTTTCATAAGCATATATAGGAAAATGTCCATAATTTCATGATCCAATGAACACCATGAGGCAAACCCTCAGCTGGCGTAAACTGTCATAGGTCCGTTGAAGTTAATCCTTCCCCCTCATCTTTTAGTAGGTTTCCCTCTTGCTACAATATCAAAGACACCAGGAGGGGGCCATATACTCTTCAGGAAGGGTCTAGATAAATGTACTGGAAACCAGCTAGTGAGAGGTCAGTGGTTTTTGGATTTTTTGTTTTGGGGTGCTTGTGTGAATGTGAATCTTCTTGAAGATGTGATTTCTTTCCAGGGAAGCAGGAAGAATGGGATGCACTGAAAACACTGCTAGCTAGGTTCAGATGCTTCCATGGCTTGTGTGGTGAAAAATGCTGTAGAAACAGGAAAAATACCTGGCACAGAAAGTACCCCTGGACTATGACACATCACTCCAACTTAATGAAAGCAGAAATACACACATCACAAGTTCTGCAGATGTGTGGAAAGGGCCTGAGTTGGTAAGGAAAAGTCATGTTGATGATTATTAGCTCTTGTGTATTTACAGCCCAAACTTCAGATATTATGTGCAAAGAAAGCATAGCATTATTTTGTTCAAAGTATTCTGAGAACCATAAGTGGAATCAATGGCAGAAGAGCCTTGGAAAAAAGAATGCTGACACTGCTGGGCTATGAGTGGAACATGACGCTGTAAGGAGGCCATGTTAAGCTTGTGATCTGTGTGGTTTCTAGAGTGTTTCCCTACTGACCTATAGCCTATGCATGGATTTTGATTCATGTCACTTCTTCTGACAAGCACCCTGGCATGCTGAAACAGTGGGATGGGATGTAGCACAGTTTCTGTGCTTCTGATGCCTCACATATTTCCTTGTTTCTCCACAGGAGAGGAACATATTGCCCTCAGTGCTTAACACGGTAAACTTCAATAGGGCATTCTGAGTTCAACTTCCAGATCTAGTTAGCTGAAAGTTGAAATACTGAAACAGTCTTCATTGTAATAACAGCAGTAACCCTGTAAAGGTGCTATGAAGAATCTAGGAATGTACATCTTATAATAAGCTTTGTATAAATGGGATGTTACTTCAGAAACAAAGTCCGGTAGTCGGCAATAAAGGGGTACTGTCTACCTTGTCACATCTGGACAGTTATTTAGAAGTTTTTCTGAGTAGTCCTGTTTGTTGTTGTTTTCTTTTGTCTGATTAGTACAGCAGCAGCATATTTAAAAAGCAGCCAAAACCAAACGTATAATAAACACACCAGATAAAATCTGCAGTTATGTGCTGAGAGACACAGTCAGTGCATGTATAACTTTCTTTGATTTTGGGAAACACCGAAGAAGGTGTTTTCTTTTGTTTTGCTAATGAAAATAGCAAGGAATAATTATCTTCAAAGAATAATAACAATAATCATCTTTACAGGTGGGTAGTTTTGGAGAGTTAATGAGGCTGAGAGTGGATGGTTAAAAATAGTGTGTGTCGAACAGTTGGGGATGTGGGGTGGTGGTCTAGTGATCTGAGCATGAGAATCAAGAATCCTGCTTAATATTTCCAGTGCTGACTCCTTTAAAGTCTTAAACAACTCACTTGATTTCTTTGCTTCCAATTTTTTAAAATCTGGAAAATGGGGATGGTAATACTTCTTACCTCACTGTGTTGTGAAGCTTGATTATACAGTGTTTTTGGAAAGTGCTTGGAACATGAGAAGCATGAAAAACACAAAATAATAGGATTATTATAGCAACATGTCATCTGTAACTCCACAGTCTGTCTCTTGTCTATTGATGTCATAACACCTTTTGCAAAAGTTGTTTTTTGAGATTATGAAACATATGCGGCTGGAAGACTGTTGTTGGGCTGTGCCTTGTATTCTGGCATACACATCTTTGTTTTTATGTATTGCAAACCCTCTAATATGCTCTTGGGTAATTGGGAAGTCTTTTAAAGTAACTTATTACACGTTTGAATCTGTTGTGTAGTTTATATGGTGAAGTTCTTTCTTGATATACTGAAGTGTTGCTGTAAATGATGAGAGCAGTCCTGTGCACTATTTAAACACTTTATTTAGAGAATTTAATGCTCATAATATATGCCAGGTGGACAGAATTAGAGTCTGAAGTCCTTTATTTTTCCAGAGGACAGATACAACATAGGCAGCAGAATAGTAATAAGTTCCCTTGCATAGCTTCTCAGCTTTGAGCTGGACTCACTTTGATTAACAAACTTAAATTTAAATCAGTTCAGCGTTCTGTCTTTCTATTATACCATGCCCATCGCTGTGGAATCTGAGCAATTTACATGTATGTGTGAATAGACAGGTCTCTTCTCAATCTCTCTCCCATGCCCACCCCCCTCCCGTCCCTTAGTTAATAGAATTTTGTTGGTAGTAATATTTTGGGAAAGCTAGGTTGAAAAAAGGGTTTTATATTTCAGCTATGTGTCTGCCGTATCATGCAGAAGACTTAGGGCGTGTCTACAATAAAAACTTAAATCGACCTATATTAGGCCAATTAACAGCCATACTACTCTGCTTGGTTCAGTGGTGTGCATCCTCACAAGGAGCACTTATACTAACCTAAGAGGGGCAGTGTGGGGATCTGAGAGCCCGGTCGCTCAGTTCCACTGACAGCTCCCTACTGGAAGCCCATCTGCCCCATAGGCTTCCAGGCTCCTAGCGGGCTTGTCCTGCCCACTGGCTCCCTGTTCCCTGCCAGGAGTGGACGAAACCACCTGGGGCTTCTTGCCTCCTTGTTCCCTGTAGGGAATGGGATCCAGCTATTGGGGCGTCTTGGGTCCTCTCTTCCCCCTCGCTTGCCTCCCACCAGGAGCTGGGCACTTTTGTCAATTTCAGGCTCAATTTCATGCTGGAGCCATGAAATTGACAAAACAGCCAACATTCCCAGGTGAGTGTGGGGGCAGGGAAGAAGTCATCCAGAGTTTCTTGCCTCCCTGATGCTCAACCAGAGCAGGGTCCAGTCGCCTGGGCTTCTCGCCCTAGCTCCCAGCTGGGAGTAGGGTATAACCACCCAGGCTTCTCACCCTGGCTCTCAGCCAGGAACTGGGTCCGGGACCCAGCTCTCCAGGGTAGTGGAGGGCAACTGGGCTCTAGCTGCCTGGCTTTCTTGTCAATTTCACGACTCTGCTGAAGCCCTGAAGCTGACAAGAGAGCTAATTGTGGATGTGAGTAACACAGTGTTTACACACACGTTGCCTCGCCCTAACTACACCAACATAAGCCCTATACTTGTCATATATCGTAGGGGCTCTTACATTGGTGGGACAAGGCTGTAGTGTAGACACTGACATAATTAGGTTAAAGTAAGATGCTTTATGTCGACCTAATTGTAGTATAGACTAAGCCTTAATTTCCCATTCTGATCACTTTCCACAGGGGCTTGATTCTGAATGTGCTTACGCCACTGTAAATCAAGAGTAATTCCATTGAAATAAGTGATGTCATATCACTAGTTATAAACTAATGAAAAATAAAGTTTATAATAATTTGTGCAAGGTTATAGTGAAATTTGCACTTCACGGAAGGGACACTGTACCAGATATTGTTTTAAACCTGTCGAGGGTGGGGAGAAGGTTCTAGGAGTATTCAAGAACAGAATTGTTTCCTGTCTGCTTGAGTCTTAAGGATCTAGCTGCTTTTACCAAATTCAAAAAGAAAAAAACCTAAGCCACAGGTTCTCAATTTTTTTCACAGTATGGACCACATTTGACAGTGTGTCTTACAAACCTGTCTCCTCCCATATACAGCTGTATAGTTCTCCTCCTCCTATTCAGGATTGAACAGATTTCCTCCCCTTCCATTCTTGATCACAGACAACCTCCGTTTACATTAGCATTACAACTCTTTTGCAGCTATAGCAACTGCTTACATAGAAAAGTAACACTAGGAAAGTATTTTGGTATTTTTAGCTCTCTTTTAGTTTAACGTTTTGTTCTTTGTGAAGAAAGTTAATCATGTCAACTTAGCTCTTCATTTCATCTCCACCTCCCATCTGATCTGTTCTGTCCCTTCCTCTCCCACTGTTTTCCTCTACAAACTTCACTGCTGCCTGCTCCTGTTTTCTCACCACCTCTTATGTAACATTGTCTCCTCCTAGGGCAGGCAGCTAGGCTGGCTCTTCATCTTTGTTTCACCTGCTTTCATAGTCCTGCCAACCTTTCTTTCAATGAACATTTGGAAGAGGAGGAGGAGATAGTAGTATGTGACCAACCAACTTTTGGAGATGCTCAGGGCCACCATCCAGTGCTCTGTGGACCACCAGTGTTCCACAGAGAACAGTTTGATTATGACTTTTCCTACATTTACCATGCTTACTCATACAAATCATCCTATGTGCATGGGTAGGAGTTTGTAGATTTACACCATGTGAATGCCTGGATCTGAGCTTTGACATATGTGTAAGAGAGTGAACATTTAAGCACAAGCTCTCAAAGAGTGATAAGACATCAACATGCAGGCTTGTGGGGTTTTCCCTTCAATATTTAAAAACACAGATTGTCAGGATTAAAAGAGCCAGAAATCAATTTTGCTCTAAAATAGCTCCTGGAATCTTCTTTTCTTGAGGTATGTGAAAAATGATGCCTAAGGCATGCACAGTGCGTGGTGGTGTTTTTTAACCAGACACTCTGCAGACTTCACCTTGTTAAGATGAAATCTTTTGACAGCAGGACCAATAATTGAATACATAATTGATTTTGAAATGTTTGTATTAGCACCAATGACTATAAATTATGTTACAAAACAATTTTATTTCATAAGGTTTCAACATTCTGTTTTTAGATTTTTCCAAATCATGTAAATATATAAATGCTCTTACCTACAATTCCTGTGCTGCTTGAAACAGATCTACAGATTTTAAAAAGCAATTGCCTAAGAAACATGTATATTTGGGGATGGGAGGTTAATTTAAAAATAGATAGAAATCAGACTTAAAGAAAAAAACACTACCCTGGGAAAAAAGTTTTACCTCTGGTACACCATGATTATAACTGTCTGTCCTAAAATATGACAGAATATCTGTATTTTCACATCTCCTCAGGGTTCAGAGATTCCTTTGGTCACTATTCTGACATGTTATTGACAATTTCTGTGCTTTTAAAATGTAGTGAGGAATAATAAGCACTGAATGTCTTGTATAATCAACAAGGAATCCTCAAGAATGCCAACATTAAGCAATAACAAATTAATTTAAAAATAAATTTTCATTGCAATTGAGAGCAAAATTTTGAGGCTTTAAAATGCTGCTGTTCTTTATGGGTTTAATGTACATTTAGGCCTTGATATGGCACAGATGGATTCCTGCACCCAGATGGAACTAATGGGTCTCCACTTTGGTAGTTCTCTTTACAGGATTGGGGTCTTACCTTGTAGTTTAAAATACAAGATTATAGAAGAGAGGGTGAGGCATGGACAGTGAATTAGAATAATATACTTAAGGAATAACACACATGGACCACCCTGCCAATGTTAAAAGTAATAATTCTTATAACATCTTTCAACTATGACCAAAAAAACCATGAATTTGTTAATGACATTAGATCACTGAGAGTATATTTTTAAGATATCAGGTACCTCTCTAATTTTTGGGTGCTCAGAAGTGAATAATTATATAGACCAAGTTCTGCAGTAAACTCAAAGGGAATTTTGTGTCAGTCTGAACCTGCAGGAATTCCTCACTGTCCTTTGCAAATGAATTAATAGAAGAAAGAAGCACAATTTTGAATAAGGTTCAGTAATGCCAAGAATAATGTCCAAGTTGCATGGCTTCTGCATATTTCCATATGATGTCCTCAAATAAGCGATGAAAAGAATTTCAGATGGTCTTTAGATAATATCAAGGTTTGTTTCAGCAGTTTACTAACACAAGCCAATTATATTTGGTTTCATAAAAAATAGTTTTAGAACAACTCAGTGGGTGTGAGAACATGATGATGATGAACTGCCCAATTTTGCCATCTGGTAAAATTCCCTTATTGCATTTATAACAAATTTGCATACATTTTCACAGGCACCCATCATATAGAATTTGTTTCTTTCTCAAAGTTGATACTTCAATTTTATTCTTTGGCTCATTTTTATTATTAGGAGGATTTTTATCCACTACTGGCCGAGTTGATTAAACCATGAATATTTCTATAATTAACATAACCCATTATGTATGTTCCTAGCCAAAATGCAGGATATTGGAGTACAAATGGATATTTTAGGATTTTTGACTTTTATTGACTGGAGAATCCTCATAACCCTTTCTCCAAAGGATCAATACCCGCTGAGAGGGTGAGGTGTTTCGGAGTTGCTATCCTATTACAGACACTCAGTATTTCTTTCTATGATTTTTATACTTTTTAGTAACAGTGTCTAAGTGTTATATACCTTACTGTCCTCAGGAAGATTTTATTCTTTTTCTAAGACACACAGATATCAAGACAAATCCATAGTGGACCAAATCCTGGAGTCTTTATTTAGTTATAACTTATACACTATGATAATGAGTGTGGTGTGAAAACCATCATACATAAATGCTTTTGCCTGAATAAGTACTAAGAAAACAACTACTACTGCTATCATGACTTCTGAGGGCCAGATTCTGATATCTGTACTCTTGCTGATTAGTATCTTACTCCACAAAGAGTTCTACTGAAATCTGGTCCTGAGTAAGCATCTTGGGTCACTTTTCACAAACCTACATTCCAAACAAATGCAGTCTTTCATATTTACTGTAATTTAAATAAAGTAACATAAAAGAAGGCCTATCCCAGTTTCCAGATTCCTTTGCCATAATTTAAAAATACAGTGTAATAATCTTTACATCCCCTGATACGATCATCAAACATCAAAAACACATTACAAACCATATCAAAATATTGCTAGCCCTCAGATACCCAAAACACATCCTGCCTAGCCATCTTTCTGGTACGTGGAGGACAGTAAATGTTGTACCTTATTTTAAAAAGGGATGATCTGGAGAATTTATAGATTGATAATTCCTGCATCTGTACCTGCCAATTGGTTGAAATAGTAATTAAAAGTAGAGTGACAAAACATATGAGAGATCATGTTACGATAGGGTCTAACTAGCATGGTTTCTGTAAAGGAAAATTGTGCCTTGCTAGTCTCTTAGAATTCTTTGAACATGTCAGTAAAATAGTGGATAAAGGAGAACTTGTGATATGATTTATTTAGACTTCCAAAAAGCCTTTGACAAGGTCCCGGACAAGGAACTACTAATAAAGCTAAATAGCCATGGGTGTGAGGCAAAGTGTTGTCATGAATCAAAAGCTGGCTAAGAGATGGAAAATGAAATGTAGAATTAAAATGGACAGTTTTCATCAAGCAAAAGGGTAATGATCAGGTGCCTCAAGATTCTTTACTACATCCCATGTGACTTAGTAGCCATTTATTTATGATCTGGGGAGAGGCGTATGAGTGAGGTAATAAAATCTGCAGGTGACACCAAGTTATTTAGGTTGGTCAGGACCATAGGGGGGCTTTGAGGAACTTCAGAGGGTGAATGGACAACATGCTTGCAAATGGGGTTTATTGTTGATAAAAATAAAGTAATGCACATTAGAGGGGAAAAATAAACTAGTCAAATGTCCTTAGAGTTCAAAATTAGCTGTATCATCTCAGGAAAGGGACTTGGGCATCATTGTAGACAGCTCCATGATGACACATAAGCAATGTGCAGTTATGGTTTTAAAAAAAAAAGCTTACAGAATGATAGGACGGAGAATACGAAGAATGTAATTCATATGTGATAGTCCACCAACTTCAAAATCCTATTTTTAGTCAGATAATCTGTTTGAGGATTCTTAAACTTCAGCTTTTCTTCCTGTTATGTTTTCTTACAAGTGCTTTGTTAGCTATAATTATATCCGATGATCCTTATTAGCAAAGAATTATACATCATACATGAAAATGGCTTAACCGGAGGAGGCCTGTGTAAAGGAAATTCGCTTAATATCCTAATGGCATTTTATTATATTATTCTTGTGGGGTAAGGATGTACCCTGCACGGAAGAAGCAGTGGACTCTGCTTCCTAGCACTTATGAGTACCCTGATATACTATGTTATTATTTTGTGGGCAATTTTTTAAAAATAGGCCTATAAACCTGTGCTTATAATTTTGTGTGTGCAGGCTTCTGGGGATGCAACATTTTTACACAAAAAATTGTAAGTGCAGAATCAGAGACTGAGTGGAGACCATTTTGAACATTTTGCTCCATAATGTTGGTAATAAATGAATTGAATATTAGTTACAGTCAAATCATGTATGGTGCTTGAAGCACAGTCACATAACTCATTACTTCAAAACATTTTGATTAAAAATTTAGAAAGATATAAAATTAACATGGCACACATTAAATGGATTAAACACTGGCTAACTGATGGGTCTCAAATGAAATTGTAAATGGTAATCATCATCGAATGGGTGTGTTTCGAAGCAGTCCTGCGGGCATTGGTTCTTTGCCATCCACTATTTATCATTTTAATTAATGACCTGGAAGAAAACATGAAATCATCACTGATACAGTGTGTAGATGATGGGGGAATGGTAAATGTAGAGGACAGAGATCACTTGGTGTATGCAAAAATTATGCATTAATGCTTCCTAGCACTAGGAAGCAGAGCTTAATCTAGCTGTATAAGAAAAAGACCCAAAAATCAGGACTGTTCCTATAAATATGTTTCTAGATTAAGTGCTAGATTAATCAGTGGGCTTAATCTAGCTTTGCTTCCTAGCACTTATGGGAAGGAACTCACCTGTAGGGTGACCAGATGTCCTGATTTTATAGGGACAGTCCTGATTTTTGGGTCTTTTTCTTATACAGACTCCTATCTCCCCCACCCCATCCTGATTTTTCACACTTGCTATCTGGTCACCCTGGATGCGGGTAATTGGTACCTATATAAGACAAAGCACCAAATATCGGGACTGGCCCTATAAAATCAGGACATCTGGATCTGGTCACCCTAGCTGAGGAGCATGTCTCTCCCCTGGGCTGGCAGTGATCCATCTCATCTGGGGGGAGCTGCACAGGGCAGGATGAGCTGCTGTGGCTCCATGAGTGCCCCGTCTCTGAGATCAGTGCTCAGTGCATAACGTTCATCACCACACGTCGGTCAGTTGGGCCTGGCGGTGGTGCCCATTCGGCGTGTGATCGAGCATGAGGTTGCTGCTGCTTGTGTCCACTACACATCCCTGGCACGCCCAAAAGAAGGTGGATTTTGGGATAATCGACATTTCCACCTATTCGCTCACCTCTACTGAAAGCAAAGGCTGGTGGAACAGCAACTGCGGGGTGAGCAAGGCAATGACAGTACTCAGTGTTGCACATATTAGAATTTGTCATTTTAACCAAATTTATTCGCCCAAAAAATGCTTATGCTAACAATTCCTGAATTCAAATTTCAATATTTTTTTTAAAAAAAAAACAGAAATAATTTAAAGTTGTTGACAATTATTTATGACAAGTTTGGTATGGAAGGGAGGGCCAGTTTTCTCAAGAGAACACAAAAATGTTGACTGACTCTTCCCTATACCTGTCCACTGCCAAAAGAGGCCCTCCAACTATTAATATGCCTCATTCTCCTTATAGTGTATAGAGAGTAGCGTCACGCTCACAGCACCAACGTGCCAATATGACACACGAGCGATGTTTTGATGGCTGCAGTGGTGGCTGACGGCTCAGCCGCCGCTGCTCTGGGTCACTGCTGCCCATTGCCACTCGGGTCCTGCTGCCGGCCGCTCAGCACCCGCTGTGTGCGGACCAAGGAACTCCAGGCTGAGTGGAGCTGAGCGCGTGCTGAGACCCCGGAGCCACTCAATCCTGCGTCGGCCTGGGGTTCCATTCACTCAGCAGTGTGGCAGGCTGAGCACTATTAATCATGAAATACGGAAAACGAGAAGCAACTATGACAAGTCAGACCTAGCTGCAGTGGTCCTAATATTGTTAGCATTCTGGCGGTTCATCAGACGAACGGACCGTAGGCGTGACGACACGCCGAATGCCTGCGAAATTCGGTGGCAATTCGCGGCGACGCTGCTGGATGACACTCCTTATCCGCGGCAAGTGGTCATCAGAGCGCGTCTCTGCAGAATCTTTAGATGGCATCTTCAGCAAGATGCTTGCCCTCGCAGCCAGTACGGTCAGGTGCACTGCTGAGGGCCCCGTGGCGCCTTAGCAACCCTCTGTGCACATGTGGGGACACTGACCTAGACCTCTGAAGCACGCGATCATTGTTGAATTTAAATGCGACTTAATTGTATGAAGAATTGGTAACGTGTCTCATGTTCGCCACATATGCAAATGCGATGTGGCCATGTACAGTTTAACTCCTACCAACAAACTTGTTGACTATTATCTTGTGTTATGTGCCACTGTTTCTACTGACAATTCCTGTAACAGCCATCCAGAGAATGGATTTCTCTAAACTAGAGCTCTTTAAACAACTGATCTGCTCGAATGGTCCGGAACCTTGAACTGTCTCTCGCTATTTGCAGCACATCAAGACATCACTTTGTCGTCTTGTCAAACGATGACATTATTCGGAATTGCGCCAACAAAGCCAGAATATTGCTTTTATATAAAAACAAATCCTTGTTTCAAGATTCTTCACGTGAAATTTCCAATAACAATGTTGACAATTAAAAAAAATATATAACTTGGCATTCCAATTCTGTCAACTCAGAATTTTTTCTATAGTGCTACGCTTTAAGTGCTAGTCCATCAGCATTACAGTGTGCTTCATTAAGTTAAACTGGTTTTAATAACATGCATGTGGCAAGTTTTCCAGTAGTGTAAGCTTATGTTTGTATTGCTAAGAGCAAGACAGGCACAGGGGCACCAGTTTAATAATCCCACCTAGGGCACCATAAATCCTAAGGATGGCCCTGCCTTCCATCACCACACTTAGGCTTGGTCTATATTACTGACTTAGTCAGTATAACTAAGTTGCTCAGAGGTGTGAAAAATCATATGATACCAAACTACTCTCCCAGTGTAGACAATGCTATCTTTATGGGAAGGCTTCTCCCGTTGACATAGCCACTGACTCTTGGGGAGGTGGAGAATCTTCACCAATGTGAGAAGCTCTCCTGCTGGAGTAGGTAGCGTCTTCACTAAGCGCTACAGCAGTGCAGCTGCACTAGTACAGCTGTGCCACAGCAGCACTGTTGTAAGTGTAGATAAGCCTTTAGTGGGGGATGTGGCCACAGCATAGAGGCATGGCCATGGGAAACCTCATACTATTGTGTGGCTATGGCATGAGATTACCTGAGTTTGGTTCTGGTGCAGACCATACAGTGGAGATTTGTCTGCAATACAGTTATCCCATCAGACAGGTGAAATGTATTTTTATTTGTAGTAAAAGAGTGAAGTCCTTACAAAATTGAAATTATTTCACCACCTTTTAAATTCACTTTAAAATGTTAACATAATCAAATAAATGTGTGTCTGCCTGTCTATATGCTGCTGCCCATTGCAGGTGCTCAAGACAGTACACCAAATTCTCCTCTCCGTTACACCCGTGCAATCCCATTGGGGCTCTGTCCTGCTCCCAATAAAGTTAATGAAAACTCTGTCATTGATTTTAATGGAAGCAGAATATGACCCTGGAGAATCTGACCTACTGATTGGCTGCCTTAAGTACAGAGCAAACTTCACTCTTTGTATAACTTTACTGAAAATCAATAGAGTTATTCTGGGGTGAATGTGACCCACAGTGCTGCTGCTTGTCAGTTCCAAATTCTTCTCTTATCTCCTTTGAAACCAGTTGTCCTGTGGTTTGTGAATTTGTAAATACATTAATTAACACTGCAGAAGGAAAATCTCACCTCAAACTAGAATATTTTATTATCCACAACTAAGGGCCTGATCTACTGGAGATTTTGCCATTAATTCATTTGATGTCAAATTAATCCCCATTACTGGTGTATATGAAACAATTAATTAAAATGAAAATAACTTATCTGAATAAGGAAGAGGGGATAGTAGTAGTAATTATTTTGCTGGGGAGCTTTCATGTAGAACACAGATGCAAATTGATTTAAAATACTTGTGTTACTATTAACACAGCACACTTACCCTTTCACCACAGGGAGCGGAATAAAAAGGAGACATTGGAATGAGGTTGAGCATAGAGGAACTGTTCTAAATCAGAGCCAAGGTACATCACTAGGAACACTGCTATTATCTGGAAGTCTGACTTCCTGTCTGTTTCCTTGTAGATGTCAATGAATGGCAGAAGAAAGGGAACACATTCCTGCTTGGTTGGCACGTTTGCTAAATTACTCCTTTTTAGCTGCATTCTGACAGTTGTGCTCCATACAGTGCCTTGGGACAAATCCCGCAGCTCCCCATAGGTCTGGAGAGTACTGAGTGCAGGCTTCACTTTCTGGGAAAGCAGGACTCACCCTGCAGTGGGAAAGGCAACTTCCTCCTTCACACTGCAGGGCTGTGAGGCCTCATATGTCTCCTTATACACACTTGTATGTGTTTTTGTGGGAGGGGTTCAGGATGCAGTGAGAGGGTGTAATGTGCAATTAATACAAATCCACCACTTATTTCCTCTGGAGTAAAAGTAGTTCTTGTTTTAATTCTCACTGTACATTTTTTCCTACTTGCAAGGAACTGTGTTTTTATATTAGAAATATTGCTCTAGTGCTATGAAAAATAGCATGGAATGTTTTGATGACAGATACACTGAATACATTAAAAAAATCTTTGCTTTAAAATAGAAAATTAAATTGCTGTTTTGATTGTTTTATTATAACTAGTATGTATACTGATTTTTAATTGTAGATACATTATAGATTATAAAAATTGTATGCACTGTAATGTAGTGTTGTGAAACAGGTAAATAAGAGGCCCAATATTAGTAAGTATTGATGCTATATACTTCTTTTTTTTCCCCTAGTGCCTTGTGCATAGGGTCCCCCCACCCATTCTCTGTCCTTTTATTATCTCTGTCTAGCACTCTTTTCCTAATATGTATGAGGAAACAGATAAAACATTAGTGGCAAATAAATCTCAGCTACACATCAAGAAAAGCAACAGAGATAAACATTCAGTTCAAGGGACACTGTCAACTTAAATATTTTGAATTTGACTATACTGCAAAAGAGACTTGAGAAATGTGCCCCACTGAGTCAGGAAAATGTAGATTCCTCTCACAGAGTTTCCCCACTAACTTTCCTCTCTAGTGGGAGCAATTTGGGGCCTAGCTGAGTTCTTAAATAAGTTTTCCTGACCCAGTGGATTGTAGAGATGCAAAGAGAAAGGAACTCCTGCTTCACTGGAGGCAGGAGATCTGTGGTTGACTTACGTCTTTGCTGATGCTTTATCCCTTGAAGGAGACCTGAGTCAGGTGTACATTACAAGGATACTCCCACAGATGTAAGTCCCCCACAACAATGACTTCATAACTCCCCCTCCATGAGAGGCATTGCATTTAAGTGATTTGGGTCGATGTAGTTAGGGTGATGCATGTCGTTTCATACATCACCCGTTAGAACCATGCGGAGCTCACAACTGTGGGTTCCATGCAAAGCCAACAGCCAGGGCTGTCAGTGCCCCGCAGAGGGGCTCCACATGGAGCCCATAACCCGGGCTGTCAGCAGCAGATTTCATACAGTTAGGCAACCCTTCTAGTTCTCTTTCCCTGCTTTCCTTGCTGGCCCCTGGCCAAGGTGGAGCATGGCACTGGGGGAGGAGGAGATGGCAGTTGCTGTGCATTGCCAGCAGGAAGATGAAGCAATTGGAGAGTGGGATGAAATGGGGAGTACAGGGTCAGAATGGGGGAGGCTCCGCAATGGCCCCTTCCAATCTGTTTCCACTGCCCTCTCCTCCCAAAATACCCATTCTCGATGTTATCTATTTGGTTGTCGTGGTAATAGAATCTTGTGTTGCTATGGCAACTGAGTTACATTATTAGGGGATAGCCCAGCCAGTTTTGGCTGGTTTTTGGTTAGTTCAGTGTGTGGCAATAAATGGCTGCTTTCAAGGTTTACAGCTCTTTGTGTCTCCAGTGATTTCTTCCTAAAACTATTGTCCCCAAAGATATAACAATGTGGTGACGAGGATGGGATGTCTGTGCTGTCCCAGCAACAGAAGGGAGTAGAAGTTAAGGTAGAAAAAAAACCCTTTTTGCTGCTGGAAAGGGGTGAGAACTGACTTGTTTTCACTCACTGTGCAAACTGAAACTAAAATCGTGGCTACACTTACAAGGCCACTGGGAACTTTGGAGGAGACTATAGTGCAATGGCATGTATATATTGAGCGTTTTGAGATTTTTGTTATTGCAAATGACATTACAGAAGAGAAAAATGTGCCAATATTCTTAAGTGTTGTAGGGGCTAGGACAGGTAGGCAACCTATGGCACACGTGCCGAAGGTGGCACATGAGCTGATTGTCAGGGCACTCACACTGCCTGGGTCCTGGCCACCAGTTCGGGGGGATCTGCATTTTAATTTAATTTTAAATAAAACTTCTTAAATATTTTAAAAACCTTATTTACTTTACATACAACAATAGTTTAGTTATATATTACAAACTTATAGAAAGAGACCTTCTAAAAACGTTAAAATATATTACTGGCATGCGAAACCTTAAATTAGAGTCAATAAACGAAGATTCGGCACACCACTTCTGAAAGGTTGCTGACCCCTGGGCTAGGACCTACTCCATGCTACACAGCTTACTACACCCAGTTAAGCCAGAGACTAAATCTTACAGTGACATTGTGGAAATCTCAGGGTCCCATTTTTCTCCAAAACCATTGGTAATTGCTGAAAGATATAGGTTCCACAAAAGAGACCAGAAAGAAGACAAAACAGTTGTACAATTTGTAGCAAATTTGAGAAAGCTTGCAGAACATGATGAATTTAAAGAGACACTAAATGATGCCCTATGTGACAGGTTAGTGTGTGGCCTGCACAGTGAAGCTATATGGAAGTGCCTATTGACAGAGGTTCAGTTTGCCTTACAGAAGGCTGCTTACACTACGATCTCCATGGAACTGGCTACAAAGGAGGCACAATACATCGGCACATCCCCTAGGGTGCATAAAGTGTCACAGGAACCTACCCACAAAACTATGGGGAGTCAGGAATGTTACCACTATGGTAATCTGGGTCATCATGCATCAGAATGCTGGTGTAAGGACCTGGTGTATCAACACTGGGGCAAAAAGGGATGCATTGAGTGAGTGTGCCTGTAAACAAAAGAAAAAGAGGCCTGTGGTCTAGCCGACCAAAAAGGGAACGCTGCATACCCTAGAGCAGGCCCAGGATGACCAAGGAGACACCTCATCACAAGAAGAAGAGCCACTCCACGTTTTGTCTTTGGCAGTGTGCTCACATCAATACTGTGTAACCCCGTTATTGGACGGCAAACCTATACGCATGGAACTGGACACCGGTGCAGCTATCTCACTGGTTTCTGAGACTGTGTATAAAGAAAAGCTACAGCATCTTCCACTTAAAGCAACAAAAACAGTTCTGAAGACATATATTGCAGAACCTGTGCCCATGTTGGGCACTACTGATGGTAAGGTGGAGCTCAATGGACAGGCTGCTAAATTGCCACTGTTTGTGGTGAGAGGTAATTACCCAGCCTTAATGGGTAGGTCTTGGCTAAGGAAGATCCAGCTGAACTGGGCAGAAGTGCACCGAATGACTAAAGAAGAATCCAGTCTGCCCACTATACTAAGGAAACACGCTGCTGGTTTTGGAGAGGATCTGGGAAGTATGAAGGGAATCACTGTTACATTGAACATTAAACCTGACAGTCAACCAAAATATCTGAAAACCAGAACTGTGCCATATACCATCAGGCTGAAGGTTGAAGCGGACCTGGAGTGCCTGGTTACAAATCGAGTCCTAATACCAGTTACCCATAACTCATGGGCAACTCCTAACAAAGAAGAAATGCCCAAATCGAACATGAGGCATTGGGAATTGTTTTCAGAATTTGGAAGTTTCATCATACCTGTTCAGATGGAAGTTTACTCTTCTCACAGACCATCGACCCCTCGAATCAATTTTTGGATCCCACACAGGCATTCCCCCATTAGCTGCTAGTCATATGCAACGTTGGGCATTGTTGCTTTCTGCGCACACATATGAAATCAAATATCGGAACTCCACTCTGCTTGGCAATGCGGATAGTCTCTCAAGGCTGCCTTTGACAGTCAAATGTCAAGATATTGCTCAGAAGGAAATCTTTTACTTTGAACAGATGGAGAATACACCCATCACTGCTACTCAGGTAAAGAAGGCAACTCAAGTTGACCCAGTATTGTCCTAGGTTATGGACCTGGTGATGCATGGAACATCTCGACGAACGTCTCGGGTCTCTCACGACCTTGTTACTTACCTGTCCAGGAGGATGGAGTTATTGATCCAATCTGGTGTTTGTTGTGAGGCAGATGTGTCCTTGTCCCACCACCACTCAGATCACTGTGGAATAGTGTACATGAAGGAAATTGCAAGAAGCTATTTTTGGTGGCCTGGATTGGACAGTGCTATTGAAGAGAGAGGCTAGAGCTTGTATGTCATGTCAGGCTGTGAGGAATGCACCCCAGTGGGCACCCCTACACCCATGGGCTTGGCCTGAAAACATGTGACAACATATTCACGTAGACTTTGCTGGCTCCCTTGAAGAAAGCATGTTCTTGGTGATGGTAGATGCCCATTCTAAATGGCCAGAAGTCTCTATAATGCAGTCCACTACTGCAGAGAGTACTGTCCAAAAACTATGAGAGCTCTTCAGTCGTTTCAGTCTGCCAGAACAACTTGTGAGTGACAACGGACGACAGTTCATCTCTCAGGAGTTGCAAAATTTTATGAAGGCAAATGGGATATACTACATCACTTCAGCACCATATCATCCATTCACCAATGGATTAGCTGAAAGATTTGTGCAGACAATGAAACAAGCTTTGAAATTGGTAAGGGGACAATTATCTATTCAAAAGCATCTGGACATCTTCTTACTATCCTACAGAAACACATCTCATGCTACAACCAAGGCATCCCCAGCCTTTCTAAGGATGGGACAACAGCTGCGCACTTGCTTTGATCTGCTGAAACCTTGTGCAATGTCAGCACCAAGATCAAGTCATCGGGCATGCACCCAGAGCAAAAGATGGAACCTTTAGCCTGGGACAGCCAGTTTTGGCTCGGAATTATACTTCAGGAGCTAAATGGATCCCTGCCACTATTGTCGCTCAAACAGGGGCTGTTTCCTACACAGTCCAGACTGCAGAGGATCTCACCTGGCGGCGACATGTAGATCAGCTGCTGCCAGGTTATACCAGTCCTCAGGACAGATCTTCAGTTGAGTTGCCTGACTTTACCACTTCCAGCGAGACACCGAATCAAGAGTCACCTGTTCCTGACTTTTTTCCACCATTACTGCTGGAGGCAGAGATACCTCTCTGCCCAGCATGAGCTGATACCATATCCTCACCCATTTGCCCTGTGAACCCTGAGCCTATCATCATGCCCAAGCCCAAGACAATTTCGGGTGCAACAACACCAGAAGTCTGTCATAATCCATCTAGAGACAGAAGGCCTCCTCAATGGCTGGATATTTAGCTAGGGTGAATCCACGGTTACGAGGCAAAATAATCCCCAGGGTTTAGCCGGGAATGGAGGCAGTCTACCCTCCTTCTCTAGTTTAGTGTTTGTTTTATTCAAGGGAGGTTCTTATTAAGGGGGGAGGAATATGTTGTGTATTTGGTTGTTGTGGTAATAGAATCTTGTGTTGCTATGGCAACTGAGTTAGATTATTAGGGGATAGCCCAGCCACTTTTGGCTGGCTGGCTGTTAGTTCTGGGGTGGCAATAAATGGCTGCTTCAAGGTTTACACCTCTCTGTGTCTCCAGTGATTTCTTCCTAAAACTGTTGACCTCAAGGATATAACACTCTCCCTCCCCTCTTTAGACTGTACAAGGCAATTTGTTGCCAACTCTTGTAATTTTATTGTGAGTCTCACAATTTTGGGTATATTTCTTAGAGCCCCAGCTCATGGAATTAAGAGATTGCATGAAAATATCAGCTTTCATATAACACTAAAGGAAATTGATAGCCCTCATGATTGCAGAAGGCGCGGATTGACTTGAAAATGAGAAATGGGTGTGCACCCCAAAGACTCAAACCTATTGGCAAATAAAAAAGTACCCAAAATCTATTATATTTTTAAAATGCTTGTTTTTTTTAAGTCAATCCCATAACTTTTGACTCATGACTTTTTATTGGTTCAGATTGGCAACTCCCACTCCCACTGCTCCAGAAATCCTAGCTTCTCCATCCTGACGGCTGTGCCCAGACTCCCTCCAATAACTGCTTCTCTCTTTCCCCTTCACTACAAATCCCCCTGCTTCTGAGGAGTGTGGGGAATAGACTCTTGCTTCCCCCATACTTGCTCCCATTATTTTTTTCTTACTATTGAGAAATGTTGCATATGGAACTGCACAGAACTTGGTAGCTGTGTGAAACTTGTTTTTAATTCATCTCTAGCTTTTAGAGTGACAAATGTAGGATTTAGCTAGTAAAATGAAAGAATGGTGATGTGCACAGTTGATGTGGCACTATCCACAATTAAACTTCAGCCACAAATTTTTCTTAATTGGTGAAAAAAATCACCTTAGTGCTTAGGGCTCTCAAAAGACCCGTTGTAAAGGGCTTGTGCAATATATATATCTATATCAGCCAGTTTTTTTCCATTATCTTTTACCTATAACCAACCAAAATGACAACATACCGTCTTAAACTAGTGACCATACAGACTTGCAATCATAAAATGCTATTACTTTCTCCAGTAATGTAATTGAACCTCTCTTCCTCCAAACACACTTACCTAAACATATGTAGAAGAGAGGCTCAATTACATTACTGGAGAAAGTACTGGTATTTTAAGATTGCAAGTCTATATGGTCACTAGTTTAAGACGGTATGTTGTCATTTTGGCTGGTTATATGTAAAAGATAATGGAAAACTGGCTGATCTTAAATATTTTAAGAATATAGTTTTTAAAGTTCTGAAGCTCATAATACATTGTACAGTTCAGGGAACTATTCGAGGAAGAATAAGAATAAACTCTGCTTTCAGCTGTGGACGTGGAAATATATTGCCAAGTATGTAACAACTGGGAAAGATCAAATAATGCACAAAATGCTGCTTTAAAGCATCCACAGTGTAGGGTTATAAAGACAAAATTTTGTTCATGTTGGTAGCTTCTTGAAGAACCAAGGGTAAGTTCTACATGGACAAACAGGGCTAAATTCAGCCTCATCGGATGTTTGCGTAACTTCATTTGTCTTCAGTGAGGACTGCCCCTGATTACGCAAGGATTGAATTTTGTAGACAATAATATTAATTATTTGGTGCTTCTGTTGTTTCATTTGTTTAGCAAAGCTGTCTGAACAGATGTTAAAACTGGATTTCCTTTAAAGCATGGTGGAACCATGCTAAATAATTACAGATGTGGTGCCAGATTCTGTGTCTGTTTTTTGTTATGTTTGTTTGTTTTATATCTGGGAAGCATTTGCCACCTCTCTTTTCTCATGAACTGCATGAATTCCTATGTGAAAAGTGGGTGTATCTTATGGGAGAAAGGAGGAAAAATTAGCTAAGAAATACGTTCTGCTCTTGGCTGCAGAAGTTTTAGCCATAGGTCTCTCAGAACAAAGTACTGCTTAAATATTTACATTCTTCCAGTGCTATGACTTTTTAAAAGTAGATTTGTATCCAATATTGGATGCTTAAGTTAAAGTGAATTTGCAGGGAGGAATAGCTGTGCTTTTGAATCTTGGCCTATTGTGTTTGAGTGAGATCAGATATTGTTCAGTTGCAGTGATATGTATCCAGTCATGCTGAACTCCTTGTATGACATTTTATGTCCATGGATATACCACATATATATGTTTCATTGTGTGTCCTTTTTAAAGTTTTTGTTATGCCTTCACTTCACAAAGAACTATGTTACACACTTTCGCAAAGATTTTCTTACTGGCCTATAAAGGTTACAGTACCTTTTCATTAGACACACAGTAAATCAAATCTGAAGTGAGTAGGTACATCTCCTGTATGTATGTGATATTTGTATATTGGCTTGGGGAATTATCATTTTTGATCCAGTGATGATAAAGTGTTACATTCTATTAGACATTATACATGCTGAAGACATGTTGCAAAGAAATGTTAATAAGAAACACTTATAAATCTATCAATAAGTAAATAAATAAATGCTCAAGTTAAGTTGAAAACTGTGAGCACAGTAATTAGTGCTCAGGAACATTGATGGAGAACTGTGGATAGAGAAATAATTTTAACATTAAATACAATAAACATTAACATAAGATTTAAATATTACTAGCACTTCCCTGGATATAATAGCTCTATTAGATGATGAATCCCTATGGGAATTCTCAACTCATTGGGTTATCTTATGGCTTGTTTACTGTGACAAAGTTCCTCCTCTACCTTGGTGGGTCCTGTGCTTCTTGGCAGATTTGCTCACCTCAGTGATCTTCCCCACAGTCTGGGTCAACTCCTCCTGTGTCTGATCAGGAGTTGGGAGGTTTGGGGGGAACCCGGGCCCGCCCTCTACTCCGGGTTCCAGCCCAGGGCCCTGTGGATTGCAGCTGTCTATAGTACCTCCTGTAACAGCTGCATGACAGCTACAACTCCCTGGGCTACTTCCCCATGGCCTCCTCCAAACACCTTCTTTATCCTCACCACAGGATCTTCCTCCTGATGTCTGATAATGCTTGTCTCCTAAATCCTCCAGCAGTACACTCTCTCACTCTCAGCTCCTTGCCTTCTTGCTCCCAGCTCCTCACTCGCACTCCTTCTCCTCTGGCTCCTCCCTGCCTGACTGGGGTGAGCTCCTTTTTAAACCCAGGTGCCCTGATTAGCCTGCCCTGATTGGCTGCAGGTGTTCTAATTAAAGTAGCTATCTCCATTGCCTTCTAGAAAGGTCTTAATTGGCTCCAGGTGCCTTGATTAACCTGGAGCAACTGCCATTTGGTTACCATGGTCCTAGGGATTTGTTTAGCCTGGGGCTAACATACCTGTTTCTCAGTACTTTACTGTAGCCATCTGGCCTTGCCCCATCACACTACACTTACTGGGGGATCAACGAGTGGTGATTGATGCATCAGTGGTCGATTTAGCAGGTCTAATGAAGACGCGCTAAATAGACCGCAGATTGCTTTTCCATCGACTCTTGTACTCCACCGGATCGAGAAGAGTAGGGGGAGTCAACGGGAGAGTGTCTCCAGTCAACATCGTGTAGTGTGGATCCGACTGTAAATAGATCTAAGTTACTTCAATTTGAGTTATGCTATTCACATAACTCAAATTGCATAGTTTAGATCAAATTTCCCCTGTAGTGCAGACAAGGCCTTAGATTTGAGAGTCCAAATTTTCCTGGGCATACTCAGGTGAGCAGTCCCACTGAAGTCAATGAGTCAGGTACAAATTTCAATTACACCAGTGTAAGAGTGCAGACTTACACTGATGTAGTTGAGATAAAAGTAGATCCAAGTAGAACTGCTTGAGTGAATAAGGCTAGCAGGAGCTATGACAGTTGTGTTCAACAGGGAAGTTAGGATCAGAATTTCAAGAATTTTGATGGCTCTAAAAATCTCATTTTAATTATGTGTTACTTGACTTTCATTTTCTTTCTCACATTTGTGTGTAATCATGTCCATGTTTTTCATCAATTCAGATCAGAATGGGAATACTTACTGAATCAACACATCCGCATGTCTTGCTAGTAAAATGTGTCTTTCATTCATGCTGTTGAAATGAATAACATACTTTATTACAAAGGGAGACTTCATCCTGTTTGTTTGGGTTCCATTAGGGATCTCTTCTCAGAAATGGACAATTAAATTTTGAGACTGTTGCGACTTGAAGCTACAGTATATGTTGTTGTAGAGATGGTTGATAAATAATCTGTAGACAATAGAAGTGCATGAACTTGAGCTTTCATTGTGAAGATTTTCTGGAATTTGGTAGTATAAATGAAAAATGAGACTTTACCGTCACTATACGTTCGTGATAAAATCTTGCAGAATTGTTTGCCAACTTTTCATTGCTTTATAAAATAGCCTAACATTATTAAAATAAGAGTAGTAGAATCTGCCTTGGGGACACTTTAGAATTTGAAGAAGACCTGCTTTAAAAGCTCACAGTTGTATTTATCATGCATATTCTTCCTGGAAACAAAGTGGGTCTTTATTTTGTTCTAAATACAGTACTCAATTTTTTTTTTTAAATTTTTTTTTGCTTGTGGTATAGGAACCAGGGGTGGCTCCAGGCACCAGCACTCCAAGCATGTACCCAGGGCGACAAGTCACAGGGGGCTCTCTGCCTGTCACTGCAAGGGCAGCAGGCAGGTTGCCTTTGGTGGCATGCCTGTGGAGGGTCCGCTGGTTCCACAGCTTTGGCGGACCTTTCGCAGGCGTGCCACCGAATCCATGGGACCAGGGACCTTCTGCAGGCAAGCTGCCAAAGGCAGCCTGTCTGCCGTGCTTGGGGTGGCAAAATACCTAGAGCCGCCCCTGATAGGAACTCATTTGGTAATCAAACAAAGCATACAGGAATGAATTGCAAATAAATAGTGTAAATGCTGGATAAAATTTACATGGATGTTTTATAAATTATTTGGTGTCATAAATATACTGTGTCTAAACCATTTCTTACATAGAAAGCAGCGTTACATGTTTTGTATAAGCTAACCAGCTTATAGCCAGCTAACATCCAATATATTGCTTAAGGTCCAAATTCTGCCCTCAGATTGAAGTGTGCAAAATCAGTGGAAGATGAATTAACAGCCAATGACAAAATCTGGTCTGGAGGTTTGATTCATTAGCAATTTGGAC
The DNA here is from genome assembly GCF_003597395.2 of Chelonoidis abingdonii. Taxonomy (NCBI): domain Eukaryota; kingdom Metazoa; phylum Chordata; order Testudines; family Testudinidae; genus Chelonoidis; species Chelonoidis abingdonii. The sequence continues at coordinate 69,944,274 of NC_133773.1, forward strand.
AAAACCAAATTGACTGCAATGGAAGATGAGCTGTTAGCTATATTAACCCAAACATAAAACATGACCATCTAATAACAGCAAAATGGACATTGTTCAGTAAATGTATTGATATATTATTTTATGGGACAAATTTTCAAGGCAAAGTGCAGTAGAGGTGTATCTGCAAAATCCCAAAGTTGCATATGCAAACAGGCATGAGCTCATGCCAATCAAGTGTCCAATTTGCAGTCACTAACATGGATTTTACAAGCACAGTGGAATTATTCATTTCTACCTTGTCTTTCCAAAGCACGACATTTTGTATTTAAGCATACATTTTTCAAAGTGCAGCCTCCATTTGTGTGCATGCAGAATTGTGCTTGTATGCACTTGTGTGTCCACTTTAAAGCAGCAAAAACCTGCAGCAGCAAGGCTAATTTCAACAAACACTTGTGTGTGCAAGTGTCAGACTATGCACTCACAAAACCTATTGGGGCCATATAATACCCATTTTAACAAATAGAGTACTGCACTAAGATAAAAACAGTTTGATTACTTTACGACACTGAAACAATAGTTGTTTCTATGTTGTATTCATCATCTAGGGCTTTACTGTTCGAATTCTCTGCATGGTTTTTAGCTTTCGTTCTCATAGAATTTTTATTACAAATTCCATAACCCAATTTTCTGGTACAATACACTTAGCTTTACTGAGTATAGAATTTTGTCCTTTGTCTATTTCCTCTGATGAAAGTTTTCTTGATTGGTGATTGCTCGTTGTTTTACAGACAGAGTTTTAGAACTAAAATAAAGGAACAGTTACATTCTGTCACTTTTAAAGAAGATATCTTGTCATTACAATGTGGCTTTAAACAGTCTTTCTAACTCGCTCACTCATTTAACTACAGCAGACTGGGACTTTTTAATATTTGTCCATGTGCATTGAGCTAAACATTTATGCTAAAATAGTCAGCAAAACTCTTTAATCCTAGAAGTTCTTTACATTCTGCTTTGGCATGGGACTCCAAAATCTAAAAATAATTGGTCACTTACTTTATATTTAATAGCATGAGATTTAGGGAAATCTTTTACTTGATAGTGCAAGCACTTACGCTCATCACATTCCTGAATAGTCCATGAAAGCTTTTGTTGGTCCAGCACCTTATAATAAGCATCTTTCTCAAGAGTACACACATTATGTAGATATAATTGTGGATTTTGGGCACCCGTAGTCTGAAATAGGTGATCATGAACCTTTCATTTTGTCCAGGACACAGGAGAACTGTTAGTAAAAGCCTGTGCCCAGACACCAAAAGATTGAACCCTGACTTGTGAATCCTGAACTACAGTATTAAGATTTCTTTAGCGTGGATTTGACCTTTGCCTTGTATCAGGAAAACAAACACTCCATAAAACCATAACGGCCCATTTTACAGCCCATACTTACATATTATGTCGCTTTGTAGAGTTATTGGCATTTCTTTATGTTGTTAGTGTAGTTTTCAAAATTGTAAAAGTTCCATTCCAGGCTTGGTAAGTATACCTGTCCTTGGTTTGATGGAAGCAAACATTCAGACAGTCCTTAGTCTGTTTCTCTTCTCTTTTCAGTGGAGTGGGCTCTAAGAAAGATCCTTCTTAAAATTCTGCCTGCAGATTGAATTGAAGATTGGGGTGATTGCCCTGTTTCTAATGGATTTCACCCTATCTACAAAACCATCACTGTCAGATAGGAGTGGCTCTATGTTTTTTGCCACCCCAAGCATGGCAGTCAGGCAGCTTTCGGCAGCGTTTATGTGGGAGGTCTGCCAGTCACATGGATTCAGCGGCAGTTCTGCAGGTGATCTGCCGGTCCCATGCCTTCGTCGTATCCGCCGCCAAATTTCTGCTGAAACCGCGGGACCGGTAGACCTCCCACAGAAACGCTGCTGAAGACTCCCTGATTGCCGTCCTCACAGTGACCAGCAGCCTGCCCCCCGCGGCTTGCCACCCCAGGCATGTGCTTGCTGCGCTGGTGCCTGGAGCCGCCCCTGCTGTCAGAGATGCCTTATTCTTGGAGCTTATAAATATACTTTGGCTCTATTTCACCTCACTCTTAACATTTTTTTATCTGATTTTTGGGGGGTTCTAACTACTCTTTAGTTCTGCGATATCTTATTTAGTACCAGTGGAAGTCAATGGAAAGACTGTCACTGATTTCAAGGGCATTGGTTTGGGCTGCAGATCTCCAGCATTGCATCTTTGTTAGAGTCTTCCATTCTTCTTTTTTTCCTTAGCCCCAGAATGGACGCTATTGTAGCTCTGTTGGAGATGCTAAAAGCATATCTAAGCATATCTTTGTCTTCTCTTTCTCACAGCTCTCCCAGTGACTAACCCAGAACTATCCAAATTAATTACAGTATTTTAAAATGAAATGTTCAAATAAAAAGATTAAATGTGTCTCAACAAAACCTGAGCAAATTACAGCAGATAATTTGTTTGACAAATTTAAATTATTTTCTGTTCCAGAAATGCCCATGAACAGATCAAAAACTTCTAAAATTTAATCAGTTATTCAAAAGAATTTTCAATTTCTTCAGCAAGCAATCCTGGTTCTGTAGATTGATTGTACACAGTTCATTACAATGTTCACAGTTTATACAAAGATGGTTAATTATGTAAGTCATGGGGTATTGTTTTGCTTCTCTGGTTGGATGACTTATGCAACTAATCCAACACAATAGTATTGATTTGAAAAATAGATATGCACATAATTCCACATCTGGTGTCATTGAATATTGAGTTTTAAAATTTGCGTTTCAGCAGTATTCGTACTGTAAATCTCAAATTCCAAGATATTCACAGAAAGCAAATGTGAAAGGGAAAAGAGCATAGTCAAATTGAAATTCTCTGTTTAGGTTGAATGAAGAATTGTGTAAATTTAGTTTCTAAAAGTGCTGTTGAGTGTTGAAAGGCACTAAATAATTCTAAAATATATTTTGTTTTCTTTAAGGGAGAAAAAGGCAATTTATCAGATTAAATAAATGCAAAGCTTTAACTGAAGTACTGAGAGATAAATAGAACAGGGTATGCTAGTAGATGTTTGTGTTATAAACTTATCCCATTTACAAGGTCCCTCATAATTTTTTCACCTGTTCTTGTGATGTACACTTTTGGCATACTGAGAATTCGCTTGGCTGTTGTAAGGCGACTTAATGGTTGAATGTACGCACAAACATTGATTTTTAAGCAAAACAGCTACTTTCTTCAGCAACAGTTCCATATGTGAAATGATGACAAGATATAGGTCTAAATTTGGTATCATTTGATATCTTAATTGTTCCTTTTATTTAAAAAAAAAAGTTGTTGGACAGTCCAAGAAGTGCATACAGTATAAAGGAAAAACTCTTCATCAGGTGTCCAGCTATTACAGTTAATATTTTACAAATATGCATAAGCTTCTTGTCATGCTATCATTTTTTATATTCTACTGCTATTACCTGTACTGCACAGACGAGCTGTAGAGAGCTTGTTTGGCTCATGCTAACTGCGTGTTAACAGACCCAACCTTAGATTCCCATCAGTCAGAATCTCAACTTTAATTTTAAAAAAAAACAGGTTTTAGCTCTTTTCCTTGCAAAGACGACCTTGAAAATGTAAACAGATATGAACTGATGTAATCTGGTCTTGGGTTTGTGAGGAACATGCAGCTGTGCTCTACTTTTGCAGCATGAGGTTAGGGAGCTTAAAGATATCCGCAAACTTTTATTTTTAACTGTAACAATGATGTATCATTATAGCTGCTGCTGGGTCCTTGGGCTGGAACCTGGTGGGTCAGGGTTTCCCTACCAGTCCCTGGGAAAGTGGCATAGACTTAAAATTGGCATGGAGGACTGTCTGAGATGGCATCTGGAGAGTTTGTCCTGTGGGACTTTGGTTCCCCAGAAGGGGACTGTACAGTGACCTGGACAGAGGGCTGAGTCACAAAGAAAGAGCACCCTGAGTCCTGGGGATTGAGAGACCCCTGGGGCAGTGAGAGATGGAAGGAGGCACTAGACCAGACAAGCGCTGATCCCCAGACCCAGCCTCATGGGGCGGGGGCACTTCCAGTGGTGAATGAACCCTGTTATACACACCCATCAGTGATACCTGAGATTGGAACATCTATATTGGGATGTGAGCTTAGAGATGCTAAGATCCTGGTAGAAGTGCAGCTAATCTACTGAATGCATGGCAAGCTGTTCAACCTTGCCTGCTTCCGATGCAGAACCAAAACATCACCGACTTCAGCATGTGGATGCTGCTGTAGTGTGTGCTCACTTGGAAACATCTTTGCTGAAGCATATCAGAAAATGGGACTGACACTTAGCATCAGACAGAAAGACAAAGGTCCTCCATCAGCAAGCTTCTGGTGCACAATTCTCAGCACTAGCAATACAGCTCCATGATAACCCTCTAGAGAATATTGCTGTCATAAACAGATAGCTAAGGGTTAATGTTTCTTTTACCTGTAAAGGGTTAACAAAGGGAACCAAACACCTGACAAGAGGACCAATCAGGAAACCG
>NC_133773.1:69949377-69970360 GCF_003597395.2 Chelonoidis abingdonii
GTTGCATCAGTAACTCTCAGGTTAGCCCAGAGAGGAAATTCTGGGTGGGAGAGAGGTGGGGGGAATGGTTTATTTCCCTTTGTTAGGAGACTCAGGGCATCTGAGTCTTGGGGTCCCACAGGGAAGTTTTGGGGGACCCAAGTGTACCAGGCACTGATTCCTGGTTGGTGGCAGCCTATCAGATCTAAGCTGGTAATTAAGCTTAGAGGGGTTCATGCTAGCTTCTCAGGTTATGAACGCTAAGGTTCAAATCTGAGTAGGAAGCTATGACAATTGCGCATTTCCCATATCTTGGAAGCTACCTCTCAGACAGCTGATATTGATGAAAAAATCCAGTACTGGCTCAAATATGCAAACCGAGCTCTTTGGTTGTCTGAGAAAGAGATTGTATGAAGATTGCGACATCAGAACCAAAACCAAACTCATGGTCTACACAGGTTTGTGATTCTCCACCTCCTGTATGGGAATGAAACATGGACAACGTACAAGAGATATCTTATAGCACTTGAGAAATATCATTAATGCTGTATGCTTAAAATTCTCTAAATCAAATAGGATGATAGATGCATTAACATCAGTGTCCTCTCGCAAGCCAATATTATGAGCATTGAGGCGATGATTATTTATCATCAACTTCACAGGGCAGGCTATGTTGTCCAGATGCCTGAATCCAGAGTGCCAAAACAAGTCTTATACTCTCAACTCAGCCAAGGCAAACATGCCAGAGAAGGACAGAAAAAATGCTACAAGGATGTCTCCAAGGCTAATACGAGGAAATACAACATCAACATAAACTCATGGAAACGTATAACTCAGGACTGACAACAATGGAGGAACTGCTTGAGGCAGGGAACTCAGCACTTCAAGAATCATATGAAATTACATGTAATGGAAAAATGGAAGTGACAGACCATGCAATGGTCCAAACCAATACTCCAGGTTCATCCGCCTTGCTCAGAAACACATCTGCAATGTTGCAGAGTCAGCAGCTCCAGAATAGGCCTTATCAGCCATCAGTGGACCCACAGATAATTTGAAATGGGCAATCCATGAAAGAGAATCATCCTGTACATGGAGGAATTCCTGATGATGACTGGGAAGTAGTCTGGAACCCTGTTCCTTTTAGACTTTCTCCTGCCTTTCAGGGGAGATCCACTGCCCCACCAAAACAAGCACAGTAGGCAGGGGGAACTTGCTCTCCCACTTGATCCCTCACTTCCTCACTACCAGCGGTGATGGAAGGCCCACTTACATCAAGAACCAAGGAATCTCATTCCCCAACTGCACATCTCTCCCATAACCAGGGGGACCCACTCCCCGCACAACTAATCATAGCACTCTGTCATGGTGCAGGAGGGTCTGCTTACCACCACTGCTGCCAGCACTGCCTGCAGATCTGCCCATCTGCCATCATTGCTGCTAGCAGAGGTTGTAGGATGACCCATCTACTACTATTACTGCATTTTGGCTGTGAGGAGCCACTGCCAAGTAGATGAGTTTCCTAGAGCAGAAACTCCGTGAGTGGCTGGAGAGGAGGAATGAATGGAATTAATAGATTATTTTCTTTATGAGGGAAAAGTATGAAAATGATGGATTTTGGAGTATCAGGGGAAGAGAATTTTTCTATTGCTAACTAAAGGTAGAAATTCTTTAGGGAGCCCCTTGTTTAAAAGTTAGCAAGTTAGCTTTATTGCATGAGACAAATACATCAAACAAATAGAAGCACTAGTCTGAGATCCACTGAACACTTTATGTCAAATCCCAGCCCCATAAAAGTCAATGGAAATCTTGCCATTGACTGCTATGAAGCCAGAATTTGGCCTTTTGAATTTTTTCCATTGAATGATAATTGCCAGAACACTTGTGCTAAATATCTTTGTGCTAAACCCTTTGAAAATTCATAGTGTTCAGTATCACAGTGTGTGGTAACCTAGTAGATGTGCACTGGTCTGCAGTGTAAATCATTAGGCACACATTTAATATCTCCCAAGATACTTTTTACTGGTGCTAGGTATATGTGTGTTTCTTTACTTAGAGGCTGACAGCTGCTATAGATAGCAGTGCACTTGCGTCTGGGTTGAACCCAAGAAGTTCAAGAAGATATGCAGCAACAGTGGGTCCACTATCAGGTGAAGGAGTATGCTAAGAAGAAGCATCTACTCAAGTGAGGGAGTGTTGTTTAATGGCTCAAGTGGGGGGATGGGAATCAGGACTCTGGTGGTTTAAAATCTTCAGATAAAATGCATTGTATAGGCCAAATTTAGAGTGAACCTCAACCCTTCATTTAAATGTTTGTTTGCAAGTTTTGCACCTGAAAATCTTGCAGGTATAGATGGACATTTGGGCATGAAAAATTATATAGACACCTGCAGCACGTACCCAACTTGTATGTACATATGTCTGTTGCATACATAAATGAAAATGTTTACATACACACAGAATTATATTCACGAATTTTCATGTGTAGCATTAGAAACTGGTTTTGAAAATTTGGTCCTATAAGTGCAAAGTATTATTATAGTTCTGGTGGCTGCATTCCAATACTAGCTATGGTTTAAAAAGCAAAATGCTGTGAAAGAATTCATTGTTACTGTATATTCTATGCCAAAACACTTCAGCGACCTTGCCACTCCGGTCCACAAACATAGCACCTTGAGAAAGTCTGATGCACATTTTTCAGATACTAGGGCAAAGAATGAACAATGTTTCTGTTAGATGGGTTCAAGAGCTATTTGCTCTAGCATAAACAACCAAAGACAAATAAAGGTTTTGCCGCAAGAAAATGTGTTCCTGTGAATTTGATGTTAACCATAGCTCTTCAGTTAGTTTCATGAGCTCAAAAGAATACTCTTTCAAATGTTAACCTTTGCTACTTGTTATGTGTTTGTTTATTTCTTTTGAATGAAATTCAAGGTTCCTTTCCCTACCTGCATCATTCTCTGTCTCTTTTCAAATGACTCAGGTCATTTGCTAATGCATCCCTTATACCTGAAATGGCTTCCTGCATCCCATACACTATGTAGTCTTCTTCAAATCTTTTCTGAGAACCCACTTTGGACAATTATCGCTTCAACACTGAACCCCTTTCCCATTCTAGCTTAACAAAACAACAACTAACCAAAAATCATATACAGACACAAAAGGAAACAACATGATACATGCAATTTGAAAACTAATAATTTCACAGTGTATTATTGGGTAATCCTTCCTCCTTTTTCCCTTTAGTCTGTTGTCATCCACATTTTAAGCTGTTCATGGCAAGGATTGTGTCTTTAATTGGTCTGTGAAGTGCCATGCACATCTATGCAATGTGTAAAATAAATGGGCCAGATCCTGAGTTTCTTACTTAGCGTCTGCTTGGCCTTTACTCAGGTAAACTCTCAGTGAAGTAAACTGAAGTTTGCGTATGTAAAAATGAAGTTAGGATTTGAGAATTTGGTTGGCCCAGTAAAAAAGTTAGAGGTATTTAGCCAATTATCTTAGTATTGAAGAGATTAGAACAATGGTTTTCAGTGTGTGGTCTGCAGACTCGTGGGGGTCCACAGACTATGTGTAAGAGGTCCGGAAAAGGTGACTATGATCCCAGAAGAGGCATATTCGGTTTTTCTGATCAATCAAAAGTATATGAATATTCCCACCTACAGGTCAAACCTGAAAGTGTTGTCATTACCAGAGAAGTCCACTGTTCACTGTCTTTTCTCATGCTGTTTCATTTGTGAGGCCGAGCATTTATAGTTGAATTCTGTTGTAAGTTTTCAGTGTAAGACTTCTGTGATAGGGATGTGTGGACTACAGGTTGAATTTCCAAAGGGATCTGCACCTCCCTTCAGATTTTTTTAGGGATCTGCAAATGAAAAACTGTTGAAAACCACGGGCTTAGAATGTCAATGTTAAAGCCAAATCCTGAGACCTGTTGATTGCTTAAAACTATGACTGATGCCAGTGACAACTCTAGGTGTGTGACGTTATTGACATGAACTGTGACCATATAGATCATTGTTGCAACCAAGGGCCTATAGTTGCACCAAATTTTGTACAAAGGAGGTCAAATAAGATGTCTATAGAAAGGTTGTAATTTGCTGGTTACGAATATGCTGTCTGTATGTGTGTATCATTTTTGTATTTGAAGTTATGAATATTGGCTATATACTTGTATCTCAATATGTTTGATTCTAAGTAGCATCAATAAAGCATTTGGTAAACTTCTTGAGAAAGGAGTATTCTGAGTAAGTGCGCAGTCAAACACTTAACTGACAATGGACTTTGGGAGACACCAATCCACACCTTAGCTTACCTGGACATGTTCAAACTAACATGTAAACCATGGCATCTGCTGGCAAAAAGCTGAAACATACTGTGGGAGATGGTGAATCCTGTTTGATGATCTCTCATATGTCTCCTGCATACTTGCATGTATTTTTGTACAAGTCTGTCAATATGCAAGATATGGTCATTTATGTACTAGTTGTTCCAAGTGCTCACCGCTGTAATAGTCCTGTAATAATAGGCACCCTTTTAGTATGGAATAGTCACTCAATGAAGTATTTGAATCTGAGTCTCAGGTGCAGGGTCATATTTCAAATCTGTTCTGTGATTTGGCTTGATTTTTTTTAGTGGCCTCTTTCCTCTCTGACTTTAGAGGATCTTGATGTTGGTTGCAAACAATTGTGTAATGCAAACAAGGTGGCATAGTGCAAGGAAAAGGAGAGAAAATAGAGAAAACAAGAAAGAGGAGGAATAAAGAGTAGCTAAGGAGTGTAAAGACTAGCAGAAATGAGAGAAAATAAAACAAAAGCAGAGAGAGAAAAACGTGGGAGATTGAAAAACAGAAAACAAGAGAGGAAGAGAATGGGGAGAAAAAAAGAGAAATAATTTGGAAAAACTGACAGGTTAAAGAAGTCATCCTTCAGATTACACCAAAAAACAGGGAAGATGTATGAAGATAAAAAAGAGATAGGGAAAAAATAGGTGTTTATGAGTTTAAAAAAGAAGGAGAAATTACATATGAAAGGATGTGTAGACTTATTCATATTTGCGTATAAGAGTTGTGCAGCCCTCAGCAAGGACGGTGTTAACTCTCTTTCAGAAGAGAGGGAGAACCACAGCTGTGTGCCCCCCAGTGCAAGGATTATTAGGCACCTGCCCATAAGGGAAGTAAGGTGGGGGCCAACCTTAGTGAATTATGTTCTCCTCTAAAGGCATTGTAAGAGGAGTGTGCATTGAGAAACGGCATTAGCAACCAGACCCTCATGTGCAGGAAAGGAGAAATGCTACTGGAAAAGGCTTCTTTGTAGAGTACTTGCACTTGAATTTTGGCTGCATAAAGACATGCTTTTGTTTATTTTGCTTAATGAGATGGGCAAAGGAAAGGTCCTTTTTGGATTCTCAATTTAAAAATCTCTGGTGGAATGAAGACTTTGTTTGGTTTTGTCTAGGCTTGGGAAAAATCTTAGTTTGCCCCATCTAAGTTTCCACATACCTTGCTACATGATTGAAAGATCATGCTTTTTCCCTTAGACTGTACACTGCCTAGTTAAAAGTCTATTCTTTTCTGTCATGCAAGTGTAGCAGCCCTGACAGTTGTTAATATAGGGGAAGCTGGTTAAGAGAGAGAAGTCAGGCAAAGCCCAGTTAGTCTACCTAACCTGAAACTCATTTAAGGTGCATGATCCTTACTGTATTCTCTTCTCATGTTATACTAAAAGCTCTACAAACATTATAAGACACCACAACTATACAAAAGCCTCATCTGAATGCAAAAATTGTACTGATTTAATTAAATTGGTTTAAAGATTAATTTAGTTAAATCAAATGCAACTGTCTTATATAGACCCTTATTTTGGTTTGAGGGCCTTGTGTTGATTACTTTACATTTTAAACTTAATACAAAATAAATCTCTCTACACAAAAGCTTTGGACCAATTTATTAACTAAACCAGTTTCTAAAACTTTTTAGTTAAATTGGTACAACTTTCTCATGTAGACAAGGCCAAAGGCTCTTGTATTGAATTTACATCTCTTTCTCTTACCTTCAGAAATCATCCTTCCCAAACAGGAGCTTGCTTAATGCTTTGTAGTGGAAGCAGTAGCTAGCCTGGGAGTGTAGGCTGAAAGGTGGAAGCTGCAGAAAGAAGGGAGGGAAAGTGTCTATAAAATCTGATATTTTTCTATTTGGATTTGGAAACTTGTCACTTAACATTTATGTGAACTATGCCAAATGAGAGGTCTAAGCAAATATAACACAACAAAATAATACCGCACAAACACAGAATGGTGTACAGAAACTCCCCACTTAATGTCCTCTCGCTTAACGTTGTTTCGATCTTACATCCCTGCTCAATTACAGAACATGCTCCATTTAAAGTTGTGCAATGCTTCACAATAACGTCGTTTGGCTGCCTGCTTTGTCCACAGCTGGCAGCCCCCTATCAGTTCCTTTATGCTCTTCCCACAGAGCCTCCCGACCGCCAGCAGACCCCATCAGGGCCTTCTCCCCCTGCCTGCTACCCACACCAGTCAGTTGGCTTGCGGCATTCAGGAGAGAGGGGGAAGGAGCAAGGACTCGACACGCAAGCTTCCCCGCCTCCCCTGCCTCCCGAATGCTGCAAACCAGCCAATTGCTGTGGGGAGGAGACAGGGGAGGGAGGGGGGAGCCTGTGTGTCAAATCCTCACTTCTCTCCCCTCCCTTCTTCCCCCTGAATGTCTCAAGCCAGCTGATTGCCAGCTGATTGGGGAGTGGGGAGGAGCGAGGACATGGTGCACCTCCCCCCTCCCTCCCTTGCCTCCTGCCCGCGGCAGTCAGCTAGCTTGCAGTGTTCAGGAGGCAGGGGACAGAGGGGGAGCCCATGCACTGTGTCCTCACTTCTCCATCCTCCCTCCTGAATGCTGCAAGCCAGCTGATTTCTGCGAGCAGGAGGCAGGAGAGGGAGCTGGGAGGAGCGAGGACATGGCGTGCGGAGTAAAGGGGAAGGACGGGGGGAAGAAGAGGCGGGTCAAGGGTGGGGGCTTGGGGGAAAGGGTGGCATGGGTGGGCCGAGGGTTGAGCCCCCTCCTCCTCTGGTGCTTGCAGAGTAGGGGAAGCTGGCACTGCTGCTGCACAATGTGCTTCTCCTAGCCTACAGCACCTTCAGCCTCTTTGCCTGCTTCATTGTCTCCAGTTCCAGTGGGCTGTGACTGGTGGGGGCACCTCCCAACTATAGTACTGTACTGTATGGCAAAAAATTTTTCCCTGGAACCTAACCGCTCCTATTTATATTCATTCTTATGGGGAAATTGGATTCGCTTAACATCGTTTCACTTAAAGTTGCATTTTTCAGGAATATAACTACAAAGTTAAGTGAGACATTACTGTATATAGTCATTATGTCTAGAATGCTTCACAGAATAGTAAGATTTTTCTGAAGAAGTAAATATAAGGAAATATTTTGTCCATCTTGCTATGTATATTTAAGTACAATCCACTGTATGCAAAATACATTTCTGTACTTAAACGAGAGATGTTTTCTATTGAAAACCACTTACAACAGTGCCCAAATAGTGATTCCTTCTTCTGTATTAAAGTTATGTTCATGTGTGCTAAGGATCTGGAGAGAGGATTAGCCCCCAGGAGTTCCAAAAAAACCTGAATATGGACTTTGGTAGTTATAATATCTACTAACATTTTCTTACAAAACAGATATACACAATAGTAAATTTGCCTCAAACATGATCTGAAGTTAAATGACTGCAAGCAATTTGTTAAATTGAATAAAGTCTCTCAGTTTTATCACAAGCCAAAAGACTACATTAAACAAATGACATTAGCGTGATTTTTGTGACATTCAACTCCTGCACATACTTTTAAAAAATATTCAAGCTCATCATATCATCAGCTGCAAATAAGTAATCCAATTTTTTCAGAAGAAATCAAAAGAAATGAATGAATGCCTCCATTGAGATGACCTTGTTTAGCAGAAAAGGGACTAGGCTAACACAGATTGTAGTTTTACTGGGATTTAAATTAGTATAGTATTAGGTGGGATTAAAGTCTGTGCTTTGATAAAAGGAGTCTCATATGTTGTGAGAGCATATTTACCATTCTGGAGTGTTATGTGAGTTGCAGGCAGTTGACCATAGTACCTGACTTCTCAATAGGGTAAGAGGCAACCCTGCATATGGTAGAGACTATGTGGAACATGAACTAATCTGAATGGGTTATATCTAGTTGGAGAGAAATTGTCTAAAGAGCAGCTTATTTCTATGACACATTAGTTTTAGTGGTTGACATAATATTAAAAAAAATCTTTCATATGTTATTAAAGCTAAGGTCACATGTTTTAAATTAAAAGTAATATTCTGTATGCATTAGGAATAGATTTAATTCTTTTAAATTGCACTGGGCTAGCTCTCACTAAGCTACTTTGCCTAGTTTTTACAGTGAAGACTCTTATTTGTTATGAAAAAGATTTGACCCAGTTTAATTGAAAAAACAAACGAGTACTTTAAATCAAAAGTCCTTTTGCTGCTAATCATATGAAAAAGCGCACATAAAGATAAGATGTTTAAAAAGTTTCCATTAACCTACATTATTGTTTGATCTGAAAAGCTCATTTCAGTGAAATTCATTCCATTATGATTGAGATCCCAGGCTGTTGTAACTGAATAATACTAACATGCATTTTTCTTACATTCTTTGGCTACCAGATTGAGCCACATTATCTTTGTTACTAAAGTAAGTCCTGCAGATGCTATGAACATAACTTCATGAACATGAATAATTCTCTTGAACTCATATTGCGTGTTATTGATAAACTAAAATAGGCCTCAATCCTTTAAACACTTAGTGCATGAGAAATCCTAGTTCCATTAAAATCCACTGCAAAACTTCTATTGACTTCAGTGGAGCCAGAATTTCACCTTGAGTTCAGTGGGACTATTCTTGTGCCCTGATGTTGCTGGATCAAGGCCTATATTGATATATTAGTATATTGAGTTGTGTCTGAGGCGGCTCTAGACATTTTGCTGCCCGAAGCACGGTGTCATGTCGCGGAGGGCGCTCTGCTGCTCGCCGGTCCCGCGGCTTCGGTGGACCTCCCGCAGGCGTGCTGCCGAAGGCACCCTGTCTGCTGCCCTCCTGGCGACCAGCAGAGCGCCCCCGGCAGCATGCCGCCCCAAGCACACGCTTTGCGTGCTGAGGCCTGGAGCCGCCCCTGGTTATGTCAGATAAAGATAAATGTCACATGGTCATCTGTACATCGTATGTTCGATCAAGCTTCAGGCAGCTCTTGTCAAAATTCCAAGGCTAGATTATCAGGTGGTATAATAATCCATTGAAGTCAGTGTAGCTATGATGAATTACTCCGGCTTCATTATTTTTGTATATATACAATGTATTCCATAGTCCTCAAGTCGTTAAAACAAAAAACCACCACCACCACCAGAAACATCCCCTACTTCAAAGAAAGCAAGTAAGGAATTATCTTGAATAGTTTTGTAAAGTGTCTATCATATATATTCATAAATATCAAAGCATGCTGTTATCTACACATAAACTGCTTTGCTATGAATAATGAAATAGAAATTAAAATAATTTATTTAAAATCTGAAAGTAAATAAAAGAGGATGACATTTATTCATAAAGTCTGTAAATCTTTACACAGGCAAAATGCCCTGTGAGGCACATATATATGGATCTATTCAATGAAAAGTGCCCCTGGATAGATTGTTTTAACTGTTACATTTTAGGGCAAATATCTTTTCTCAGAATAATAGATAGTTGGTAGCTCTGGTGTTCTGTATGTGTGCCTTCCACAGGGTTTATGTACATTTATTGTTCTACCTGCATGGAAGAGTCAATCTATGAGGAAAAGTTGACCCTTTACTTGAGGCTGTTGTTGCATGCCATACACTGGCAAAGTATCCATGGACTGATAAGCTTGAAATGCTTATTGGAAAATGGGCTGCACAATGAGTTTCAGTACTGATTTCACGGTCCATTTTCTTAAATATCATGGTCAAAGCATTTTACAAATCTTGAATTTTATGATTTCAGATATTTAAATCTTAAATTTCATGGTGTTGTAACAAAGCATGAATATGTATTGAAAAACAGCAAAATACAAACATGTAAAGCCCTTAAGTCAATGTTTCTCAAACTGGGGATCCCGACCCAAAAGGAGTTTGCAAAGATATTGTGTGTGGAGATGTGCGGTATTGCCATTCTTACTTCTGCTCTGCCTTCAGAACTGGGTAGCTGAAGTATGGTGGCTGCTGGATGAGTGCTGAGCTCTGAAGGGAGCAGCGCAGCCTTTAGAGCTGGATTCCCAGCCAGCAGCCTCTGCTCTCCAGCCACCCAGTTCTGAAGGCAGTGCCACTACCAGCAACAGCACAGAAGTAAGGGGGTATAGTATGGTATTGCCACCCTTACTTCTGTGCTGCTGCTGGTGGTGGCACTGCCTTCAGACCTGGGAGCCCAGCCAGCAGCTGCCACTCTCCGGTCACCCGGCTCTGAAGACAGCATAGAAGTAAGGGTGGCAATACTGTGACTCCTCTTCAATAGGCTTGAGAACCCTTTAGGGTTGGGACCCCCAGTTTGAGAAATGATGTGTATTTGTATATACAAATACCCATTTTTTCTCTTCCCCACATGCTGGACACTGATAATCTTTTCTTCTGTGTTTGTATGTAGGTAAATCCACATATGCAGTTCCTAGAGTTTCATATGAAACTCCATAGAGTATCAGAGAAATCTGTCAACATTTTTACATGCAAATATATTCTGTTTTCCCTTTTAATTAATTTAAATATATGAAATATTTTTTCTTTTGTGTAAAATAATCAAAGGTCCCTTAAATACCAATTGGTGGAAATGTTGGCAGTTATTTATTATGGAACCGATGATTGTTTGAACTGCGGTTATGTGATTTGTTCTGGAGATGTCATTTTTTCAAAGAAAAGGTTACACCACTGAGTTTGAAACGATGGAAACTTGAACAGTTCCCTGTTCTCTGTACAACCAGAATTTATTTTTTAGTCTTTTTTTACCTTTTGCTCCTTAGCATGCTATTTGTGTTACGGGCCACTTCACTTCATCTGATCATCCTTTAATATGTGTGATTAAGTCCCAATGACATGGTGAGCTTTATTCATGTTCTGGGAACTGTCATTTTTCTCTGATGCATATATTTTTCTCAGTTCTCTTCTCACAGCTGCTGCCTCCATCACAGTGCTCATTCTCTGTTAATCCCAGGGCAGCATGGGTGTAACTGGCAGTTGTGTTAAGGGACTATTTCCCCCCTTCATTTGTGTACCTATCTCCCATTGACATTAATGGGACTTAATCACACATATCAAAGGGAGAATAAACCACTTAGAGTCTATGCCATCCCTTTGGAAATGTAGCTGATTGCTATCAGACCAGAGCATAAAAGTTTCGAGGTTGCTTCTGAGCATGTCTTATTGCATTCTAATGTAACATGCTGCTTATTCTGGCTGGATTTTTATTCTTTCTTGCTGGCCTTTATGACTGTGTGTTCTGTTTCTTTTGTTTTTTGTTTTTGTATGATTGCCTATAATTTAAACACATTTTTTTGTGTAAGAGTCTTTCTGTTTCAAATCCCTTTAATACCACAGTGCTAAGTATATCCTGTTGCTTTAAGGTGCTATGGATGAAAGTGTGGCATTTCTGAATTTTATGTTACCAGTTCTGTAAATGAGTTCATTTCATTAGCACTTTTGCCACGTATGTATTAGTTTGTTTACACTTTATCTTGACTAGTTTCTGTTCAGTGTTTTACAACATTGTTGAGTTAAGGATTCTCACAAAGATGTTGATGAGGGAAGAACTGTTAAACAAGTTTAACAGTGTTGATTAAGTAAATGTTACAAAGCCTGTCTCCCCAAGGCAGTGTTTCAAATGGGTTTTATTTTCCTTCTGGTAGAAAATGTGGTTTTAATGAAGTAGATTTTTCCTTAAAGACAACCACTAGAAAAAGGCTCATGTTTGACAAATAAAAAGCAAAGTTGTAACCTCATTGTTCTGAATAAAATGGATTAATAAAGATGTAAGAGGATTAAATATTTCAGCTTCTGGATTTTACACTTAATTTGGGAATTCTGGTCAGGAGCCAACATAACTGGTATGCTAATTTTTTCAAGCTCTGCTTTGAAGTACTGCAATTCAGGAGGTAGTTTCATTGGCAGGCTAAATTGTTCTCACCTACAAGTATGTGTCATTTGATGATACTTCTTTCACTAATGGAAGAGTGTGACTACTTATTTCATTGTATGTAGGCAAATTAGCAATTCAGCATCTAGGTTAAGTTGCTGCTTATCCAAAGTTACTGGCCATCCTGCGCAAAAAAACTTCACAACCAGACTTCAAAGAGAAACTGCTGAGCTTCAGTTCATCTGCAAATTTGACACCATCAGCTCAGGATTAAACAAAGACTATGAATGGCTTGCCAACTACAAAACCAGTTTCTCCTCCCTTGGTTTTCACACCTCAACTGCTAGAACAGGGCCTCATCCTCCCTGATTGAACTAACCTCATTATCTCTAGCTTGCTTGCATATATACCTGCCCCTGGAAATTTCCACTACATGCATCTGACGAAGTGGGTATTCACCCAAGAAAGCTCATGCTCCAAAACGTCTGTTAGTCTATAAGGTGTCACAGGATTCTTTGCTGCTTTTACTTATCCAAACTGAATCTCATTGAAGTTGTACCAGCTGAGAATTAGTGTAATATAATAACCCAAATTTAAAATTATACAGGATATTGCTTTTCATTTGAGGATCTCAAACATCTTATAAATATTTATATTAGGCCTTACAGTGCTCCTCTGAAGTGTTGATTATTTTTTTTTCAAAAATGTAAACCGAGACACAAAGTAAGTTTAAATGACTTATCCAAGACCAGACCCAAGGAAGAACTCTGTGTAGCTTGAAAACTTGCCTCCTCACCAATAGGAATTGGTCCAATAAGAGATATTAGTGAGACATGGTGGGTGGGATCAAAACAGCTGCAACAACACTGCAAATTACCCAAGACAAGTTAGAAATGCAAACCTATATTCCTGACTCTTAAGCCCTCCTGAAGCCAATGGATGATGTTCCTTCTCACTCTGCTTGGATGTAGTTGCACATAAAAGTATATACCGACTATTGTAACTTGCACCTTCTTCCAGCTCCAATGAGCTTGAGTTGTAGCAACTTAGGGTATGTTTACATTGGCAGAGTTACAGTGCTGGCAGTTACAGCACCACTCAGAGAGTGCTGAAGGGAAACCACTGTCATGTGTTCACACTGTCAGCTACCTGCGCAATAACGTTTACGCTTGTGGCACTTGAAGCGGTATTCAGAGCAGTGCACTCTGTACAGCTGTCCTGCAGAGTATCTCTTCCTGTTCTGCTACTAAGAATTGTGGGAAGGTGAAGGGGGTCGTGGAGCATCCTGGGTCCTGTCGCAATACCTCATGATGCATTACTTCGTATCCCAGCAATCCCCATGCTTCTGTCCACATTTGGCGACATCTTTCAGTTTGTGTACTGCACACTCTGCTTCTTCAGTCTGCAGGAATGGATCCTACACTATTGACCAATATGCTGCTTGCTCTGACTAACATGTCACAAGTGCCAGTGGAGTTATTCCTTAAGCGACAAAGGCAAGAGGGGTGCGACATTGCTCTCGCCATGCGTACTAGCTACGACACGAGATTGCTTGTATTCATGGAGATGCTGACCACTGTGGAATGCCACTTTTGGGCTCGGGACAAAAGCACTAAGTGGTGGGATCACATTGTCATGCATATCTGGGATGACGAGCAGTGGCTGCAGAACTTTCAGATGAGGACATTCATGGGACTGTGTGATGAGCTCGCCCCAGCTCTGCGGTGCAAGGACACAAGAATGAGAGCTGTCTTGCTGTTGGAAAAGCATGTGGTGATTGCACCATGGAAGTTGGCTACTCCAGACTGCTACCAGTCAGTCGCTAACCAGTTCGGAATGGGAAAGTCGACTATTGGACTCGTGTTGACAGAAGTGTGCAGGACCATTAATCTCATCTTGCTCTGAAAGACTGTGACTCTGGGCAATGTGTATGACATTGTGGATGGCTTTGTGCAAATGAGCTTCTCTGACTGTGGAGGGGTGATAGATGGCATGCATATTTCAATTCTGGCACCAGACCACCTAGCCACTGAGTATATTAATCACAAGAGATATTTATCAATGGTTTGACCAGGTGCTTGTGGATCACCATGGGCCTTTCACGGGCATTAACACATGCTGGTCTGAAAAGGTATGTAACACATGCATCTTTCAGAACACTGGCCTGTTCAGGAAGCTACGAGCAGGGACTTGTTTCCTAGACCAGAAGATCACCATAGGGGAAGTTGAAATGCCCATGATGATCCTGGGAGACCCCGCCTACCCCTTAATGCCATGGCTTATGAAGCCTTACATGGGGCACCTTGACAGCAGCAAGGAGCGGTTCAACAACAGGCTGAGCAAGTGCAGAATGGCTGTTGAGTGTGCTTTTGGCTGTTTAAAGGCCTGCTGGCACTGCCTATATGAGAGACTGGACCTGGCCGATGATAATATTCCTGTGCTTATAGCTGCGTGCTGTACTGTCCATAATATTTGTGAAGGGAAGAGTGAAAGCTTCATTCAAGGCTGGACCGCTGAGACTCAGCACCTGGAGGCTGAATTTGAAGAACCAGAGAACAGGGCTATTAGTGTGGGGCCATAAGGATCAGGGATGCCTGGAGGCAGAAATTTGAAGCTGAAAACTAACATTTGTTGCTATGCTTGGGAGTGCAGTGCTTGTAATGCTAGGAGTTGATTGTGATTGGTGCAGACGATGCACTATGAAGGTGTAAAAATTGCTTGTTGCTTTGCAGGGCTTGGTTTTCTTTCAATTAATGGAATAAAGATTGCTTTCAAACCAAAACAATTCTTTTATTAAAAAACAACAACCGGAGAAGAGAGACAAACAAAAAAACACATCGGCAGTGTGTGGGATGGGGGAAAGGAAGGTCTCACAAGGAAGATGTGTCCCAGGATGGCTAAAGATTTGTGTATGTCCAGGTATCATATTCAACCTTCTCCTTTGGAGTACACTGCAGTGGGTACTGTACTTCAGCAGGGCCAAACTGCAGAGGGATGGCTGTTGAGTGCACTGGGTACTGGGAGTCTGCAGTGCTGGACCATAATGGGGGAAATGGCCTCTCCACCCCAAAGAGATACCTGAAAGAAATTGGAATAAAGGTCTGTAACTATGTGGGTGTGAGTGAGTGCTGCACCCAGGCCATAAGCCACAACATTGGTCTGAAAAGAATTGGGCCCAGACCAGGAAGGAGTCTAATTTGTGAAAGAAGCTTATTGGGATATCTTTGAAGGTGAGATTTACCTGTATTCAGTTTCCTACTGCGTTAGGCTTAGACTTGCATGTTTTTGTTTTTCTTTGCTTGGTAACTTACTTTGTTCTGTCTGTTATTACTTGGAACCACTTAAATCCTATTTTTTATACTTAATAAAATCACCTTTGCTTATTAATTAACCCAGAGTAAGTAATTAATACCTAGGGAAGCAAACAGCTGTGCATATCTTTCTTTCAGTGTTATAGAGGACAGACAATTTGAGTGTACCCTGTACAAGCTTTATACAGAGTAAGTGAGGGGGGTGGGGGAAGGAAACGTCCCAGGAGGAGGTGGGGTCCCAAAACGGCTAAAGATTTATATATGTCCAGGGATCATATCCTACCTTCTTCTTTGGAGTACAATGCAGCAGATACTGTACTTCATCAGGGCCAAACTGTAGAGGGTTGAGTGTTGAGTGCAGTGGATAGTGGGAGTCTGCAGTGCTGGGCTGTGACAGGGGAGGAGTGGAATGCCGCAGGTACAGACTGGAGCCAGGAAGTTGATAAGAGTGTGTTGGTGGCATCTGTGGGGCGCATGGGAAAGAGTTTTGCAACAGCAGCTGCATGGGAGGGTGGGTGTGGAGCTGATTGGTTTGCAGTGCTAGTAGTGCCTAAAGATTGTCCACTTGGTGCTCCATAACATTTAAGAGTTGCTCCATGGCTTCGATCTGGTGTGTCACATTCTCCTTTTGTTCCCTCTTCTCACTATCCTGCCACTCCTTCAGTTTTTGTTTTTCGGCTGCAAAGTGCATCATGATCTCATGCAGAAAGTCCTCTTTAGTTCTTCGTGGCCACTTTCTAATTCTGCACAAGCATTCAGCCAGTGATGACAAAGTGATGGCAGAATAGCATAGAAAAGTTACCCTTAATGGGGCAAGAAACAAAGCAGCTCTACCAAAGAACCTGCGGCAGCGGATTGCCCAGTATCTCCATGAGAGTTTCCTGGAGATCTGAGGCAGATTCCCATGAAGTGAGGGAGTCTAGCAAAACACTGTTCTACCACTCAGACTTGGCATGTGGTGTTACACACATAATATAGACACAAGCCTGCTTTCTGTAACCCTCCTGACCCCAACAACTTGCTCCAGCAATTCCCAAAATCAAAGCCACTTACCAGCAACCTCCTCTCCTATTTGCACTTTGCCAAGATCCAACTGCTGTGACTGGCTAGCCTCCTCCGGGGTAGAGAAGAGCTTCAGGCTTCATGTATCTCTAACCGTGAGTCATCCTCTGCCTCTGGGTTCCCCTCCCCCTCTACATCATCGTCCAAGGTTTCCTCCTGCTGGCTTGGTCCGCTCTTGATAGCTGGGACTGGACAGTCTCCTCTCCCCAGATGCTGATGATGAAGTCCAGCAGCTTGGCACTGCTCCAAGTGAGGGATCGCCTAGTGCATGGAGCACCTGGAAAGATGCACTCAGACTACTGCACACATCATCGAGGAAATATGAAGGCTACTTTCAAAATTCCCAAGGAATATAAGGGGTGGAGATGATGGGGGTTGGTCACCTGAGGGGAGGGTAGTAGAGTTCAAGCCAATGACTGGAGAGGTGAGAACAGGCATTGTGGGACACCTCCCAGAGCCAATCACAGTGCTGTAATTGACCAAAGTGTCTACACTGGTACCACACTGCTGTACCTTGGCACAGAAAGCTGTCCCCCTCTCGTCGGGTGTGGTTTTTTTACAGAGCAGCTGCACAGTTTCTGCACACTATGTGACTTGGCAGTGTGTACACCTTGGGAGTTACAATACAGAAAGCTGCTTTACTGGGCAGAAACTTGCCAGTGTAGACAAGCCCCAAATTCCCTTGTTCATTGGTAGAGTGGGTGTAAGTAGGACTAAGGGTTGGTGTGCATGTGTGGGGGTTGGGGTGGAGCTTATACTGGTATAGCTATACCTGTAAAACTATTGGTATAACTGGTAAAATTTTTCCATGCAGACCAGGCCTTAGTATCAAGGAGCCTAACTTACACCACCTTGTATAATATCTCTGAATTTGGTCCTAATGCTTTTGCACTGTTTTCTGTAATTACATACAGTGGCAGAGCTCTGACCTTGCCCCCGTGGGTCCTGCACTTCTAGGCAGTTTATGCTAGCCTCAGTGGCTCACTGTGACCCTCCATGTAGCTCTTCTCTCTCTAGGGCCAGGGTTACTGTCTACTGAGCTCTTTTCATCATAGGCCAGCAAGGAGGTTGGTGAGAGAACTCCCACAGTCTCTGTTGTCCCTATGGGCTTATTTCAGAACAGTTCAGCCTCCTGTCCTGACAGGGTCCTGACTTGCCCTCCCAGGAGATGTTCCTGTAGTGGTGGGTTGGGGGGAACCCGGGCCGCCCTCTACTCTGGGTTCCAGCCCACGGACCCTAATGGTAGCAGCTGTTGGCAGCCAACCTTTCACTGTCAGAGTTGCTACATTTCCCTGAGCCACTTCCCCACAGCTCTCCTGCTTCTCCCTTCTTCACCCTTACCTTAGGGCTCCCTTACCGATGGTTTGAGGGTGTCTTCATTAAGCAGCCCTTCAGCCGCACTTCCTCTCCTCTGGCTCCCTGGCTCTCCTCTGCCTGACTGGAGTGAGCCCTTTTTACAGTATCAGTGGGGACTTAATTAGAGTCAGGTGGTCACGTTAGCTTAATGGCCGTACCTGACTCTTTGCAGGTTAATTAGAGTCAGGTGTTCTCATTAGCCTGGAGCAGCCCCTACTCTGGTCAGTCAGGGAACAGAAAACTGTTCATCCAGTGGCCAGTATATCTGCCTTCTGCTATTCTGCTGTACCCAACTGGCCTGGGTCTATCACAATACCCATGTTTGTGCTCTTAGTTAAAGTTGATATATCGTTTTCATATTAAACCCAAGGTTTGAATTCCTTCTAAACTTTATTCTTTTGGCCTGAAATTTATTATATGCTTATAATATTGGATACACTTATCTTAGACTAAAGGCTAATATATATATTTAGAAGTTTGAAATTATTTATAACATCTATTCTTTCATTATTTATCATCTTTTGTGACATAGTGTGTATGAAAGCATCTATCCAAAATAACATTTGTTTGTATGTCTTTGCAGCCAAAATAAGTCACTATCTACTTATATTTCTCAATCTTGACTAAGGCTGAGAAATAATTTTGACAAGAACCCCCTGGGTAATTTTCAGGTAGTAACTGTATTTTTCATAGTCAGAACAAATGTTTATTAAGGTGAAAACAAACAAAAACAAAATAACCCGGGCAGTTATTACTTTTGTGCCTTGTACTATATGTATATGCTAAGATGACAGGGTCTCAAAATTAAAAAACAATTAGTAGAGATAGTGTATTGAAAAAAATGTGCAGAATTTTTCAGGTGAATAGTGTCTTAATGTGATATTATTGTGTTAAATCTTGGACCTGAATTTTTCTTCTCTTGATAATCTCGTATGTATGCAGTGTACTTGTAGCTGTGTCAGTCCCAGGATATTAGAGACACAGGGTGAATGATGTAATCTTTTTGGTCCAATAAAAGATATTACTTCACCCACCTTGTCTTTCTAATTTCATATGTATACATTTAGTCTTACATATTCTGAAAAATGCATATGCACAAATGATCAGTTACATGACTAATGCTTTTTATCTCTCTCCTGAAGTGTGCAGGTATCACGGCACAAACCGGGTACACAATTATACATAGATCTACATTTAGTGAAATGACTTACACATATGGAAACCGCTGAGTTCAAATGAAATGTTGAAATTCAGTTATATGTAGATCTTATAGCCCATATGATATAAAAATACCCAGGTAGTACTGTAGTGATGTGTGTATTGGAAATACATAGATCTTTTTGTTCTGAGTCATCCTTATATAGGACAGCATCTTTTGAGACATGATGTATGTGAATTGTATGACAATGCAGTATTAACTTCTCGATCATTGTACATTTGTTGCACTTTAAATTGACATTTATTCACCTAGATTTATGGGGCTTCATTATCAGCTGTGGCATTAGCATTAGCAACTTCTCACACATCTTCAGCCAGGTAGAAGTCAGCAGCCAGCATTTTTTGTACTCTCTTTGGTCTCTAGGCACTCCTGATTTGAGCTGCCCCACTTATAGGTCATAGCAGTTCTATTGCTTGAGTTTTTCTCTCTCCCTTCTTCCCTGGCCCCCCACTCCATTCTTCTTTGGCTTCATTGACTTTTCTGCAGTAGTCTTGTTTTATTTGATTCCTTACAGCTAAGTGGAAGTACTTCTGTCCGAGGCATTGAATCTGTTGTTTTTCACTCATTCTCTTTTAAGTATCTTTTATCATCTATTTGCTGATTCTGTTCATTTATGCTTTTGAAGTTCATTTTAGTTTTAAAATTGAAAAATGGTTTCTAGGGAGGGGAATAAAGCCAGAGGTGCACCACTTGCATTCACTGTTTGGTGTGCCCGACTTCCATTGTATACTTGTTCTTCACTCCATATGCACATTTGCCAGCATCACTTGAAAGTCTGTTCTTCAGTGTCTCCATTTCCCAGCAAGCACCTAGGCTGCTTTCCAATTCACGATTACTCTTTGATAGACCTAGATGAGGACTGCTAGATAGTGCTAATTCCTCTATCAGCATTTGAGGAGAATTATTAATCCTTGAAGGGATTATTGGATCATTAGACTCAATCTTTGAAGCTTGCCCAGCATACTAAACCATAGATCCAGCATATTAAGAGGAACTCTTCAGGTGCTCTGAACATCCCTCCTCAGTGGTATCTAGAGCCTTGTCTACAGTAAAGTGAAAAGTCGATCTAAGCTATGCAATTTGAGTTACGTGATATACTAGTTACAGTATATACTAGTGTGTATATGGGATATACTAGTGTGTCGTTCTTTACAGAAAGAGTCTTGTGAAATCATAGAGAAGAGGTAACAGGGAAAACAATTTTTTTTTTTCCTGGTGATTGTCAAATTGTCAGTAAGTTTGGAGGAGAAAAGAAAAATAAATTGCACTTTCCTGGAATGTATATATGAAGAACACAGGTAACTTTTAAAATTAATTAAAACACCCAGAATGAAGTCCAGTAGTGAGGACACTCACCTGGGAGGTGACAGATCCTGGGTCCAGTCCCTCTGTGCCAACCACTCTTTCATGATTCATCGAAAAACTTCAACAAGAGAGAAAGTAGGAGTCCCACATGAGAATATCCCATAGCTCAGTGCTTTGAACACTCTCCTACAGAGAAGGGGGAATTGAAGCTGGGTTCCCCACTTGCCAGGTGAGTGCTCTAATCACTGGCTATAAGTTGGGCACTGGCCCCACCACCACCTCTGACCATTTTATGTGGAATGAGGCAGGTGCCTAAATCATTCCCTCAAAAAACATCTTAAGTGTCCAAGACTGCCGGTGGTGGCTTCCTGTTTGCGGATTACTAGCAGAGATAGGCGCATATCTGCAGCCCAGACTTTGCTGCCTATCTCTGAGGCCTGGTCTACACTACGCATTTAAACTGATTTTAGCAGCATTAAACCGATTTAACGGCGGACCTGTCCACACTATGAGGCCCTTTATATCGATATAAAAGGCTCTTTAATCGGTTTCTGTACTCCTCCCCAACGAGAGCAGTAGTGCTA
>NC_133773.1:70271953-70482529 GCF_003597395.2 Chelonoidis abingdonii
GCCGCAAATCGATGGTATTGGCCTCTGGGCGGTATCCCACAGTGCACCATTGTGACTGCTCTGACAGCAATCCGAAACTCGAATTTACCACTGGCCAGGTAACAGGAAAAGCCACAAACTTTGAATTTCATTTCCTGTTTGCCCAGTGTGGAGTTGTGATCAAGCACGCGATGCATTTGCAGTCCCAAATCCATCAAAAAGAGCTCCAGCATGACTGTAATGGGAGATACTGGATCTGACTGCTGTATTGGGAGACACAATCTTTCCTATCACAGGCTCCGTTACAGAAGATGAAATGCAGAAAAACATTTAAAAAAATCTCCAGGCTATGATAGACAGAGGCCACAGGCACAGTGCTCGCTGTGGCAAGCATAATGGAAAGCCAAAGAATCAAATGATGCCTCATGCGAGGGAGAGAATATCTAGACTCCAGCTATCCCACAGTCCCCACAGGTCTCTGAAAGCCATTTGCATTTTGGCCTGATGCTCCCAATGCCTGTAGGGTCAAACGCATTGTCCGGGTGTTTCAGGGTAATGTCATCCAATTGACCCCCCCGTCCCCCCGTGAAAGAAAAGGGAAAAAAAAAAGCATTTCTTGACTTTTGTATTATGTCACCTAGAGTCTACTGCATGCTGCTGTAGACTGGGCTGTGGGCAATGAATCCCAGCAGCATCCTCTCCCCCTCCCCACCTCGGTAGCAGATTGGTACAACTAGATGCTATCCATTTCATCATCCTCATCAGCCCAGGAGTGCTCCTGGCTGTGCTTCAGGTGAGTCGGCCGGGGTTGCTCTGGGGTAAAAATAGGCAATTGACTCCCTGGTCATTTCTTAGTAGATGGTACAGAATGCTGGGAACCGTCCCCATCATAGCAACTGAGCGAGCTGAGTTCCATCAGACCCCCCCCCTTTCATGTCTAAAGAAAAGTTTCTGTACTGCCTGGACTATCATAGCAGGGGGATGCTGGGTTTTCTCCCCCCCACTGTTTAATGTCTCTCCTGGACTATCATAGAAGCTGGAAGCTGCCTCCCCTCATTTTATCTCACGTCAAAAGTCAATGTTTCTTACTTCTGCATTTCTTTATTACTTCATCACACAAATGGGGCAACTGCCAGCGGTAGCCCCAAAGGTTGGCCGGAGAGGGAATCAATGGGTGGGTTGTTGCAGGGGCATCCTTAGAATGCATACAGCTCATCATTTCTGTGGGATCTGACACAGAGCAGCTGTGCTCTCTGTTCTCTGATACACTGGTTCCTAGTCACTTGCCCCATATTCTAGGCAGACCTGACTTATTGTTTAGATAAACCATAAAGGAGGGATTGACTCAGGAATATTCCCCATTTTTGTATGTGCCCCCGGCAACCTCAGCTAAGGCCAGCCAGAGCACTCATGAGACAAGCCACAGAAGGTACAGAATGACTGATAACCGTCATGTCATTGCCAATTTACAATGGCACAGCAAGACGGTAACGAAACAGACTGGTAACCATCTCTGCTTACCTTGCAAACAAATGAATGCTGCTGTGTCGCACTGCAGTACTGCTCTGTCAGTGGCATCCAGTAGACATATGGGACAGTGACAAAAGGCAAAACGAGCTTCCGATGGTTGCCAGCTATGGTGTCTGCCAGGCAATCAGGGAAAAAGGGCGTGAAATGATTGTCTGCCGTTCTTTCACTGAGGCAGAAATGAGTTGACGAACATTACCCAGAATCACCCGCGACACTGTTTTTGCACCATCATGCATTCTGATTCAACCCGAATTCCAAATGGGCGGGGGAGACTGCGGAACTATGGGATAGCTACAGGATAGCTACCCAAGTGCAACGCTCAGAAATCCCGACGCTAGCCTGGTACATGGATGCACACCGCCGAATTATTGGCTAGTGTAAGGCCGCGTGCACTCGACTTTATATAATCTGTTTTACAAAACGGGTTTATGTAAAATCGGAATAATCCGGTAGTGTAGACATACCCTAAGAAATGACATCCACATTTTTTCCAAGTAGTGTGGTGAGCTGTCTCTCACTGACGTGTAAGTCAAGTAGTTCTACCCAGTGATAAATAGCTGAAAAACAGCATACAAATAACACTATCTGCCATGTAAATAATTTTCCACAAATTCCTACCCTGTGGTCCATCTTTCTTACACAGTCAATCAGTTTGTCAACTAGCATGGAACTGTAATTTCTAATTGGAACAGATTACCTATTACGAAGCAAGAAATATCAGATGAGTATCAACCCCCCCCCCCCCAAAAAAGGAAGATTTAGCCTCAGATGAAACATATAGCGATTATGGATTTACCCCATAGTTGCACATACTGAGAGTTTCTTCTCTAATCATCCTAATAAGTCTATGGTGCCTACTGTGTGTGTGCTTCCCCAGTAGTGCTAAGGTACCAAGCACTTAAAGTCATGACCAACAAGGAAAGGGGGAAGAATATGAAGAAAAACTATTTCATTGTGTAAGTGCTGCTTTTCTTAAGTGACCTGCAAATTATTTTGAAACTATTGTGCTCTGTTTTTTTCTTTATGGTGTATAAAGATAACCTAAAAGGTTGGAGTGTGCATGTATGCTTAATGCAAATGTGGTGTGGCTGAACTTCTTGGGGGACACAGGGTAAGTCTATTGTGAATTCTCGCATCCAAATCAGAAGGTGTGAGAATACTGTTTTGTTTTGTTTTTTGTAATTTCTTCCTTTATCAATTAATTACTCAGCTGTTGCTTGCCTCTTGTAATGTCTGAATTTCACCAGTTCAAGTCACCAGAGTGTTCCAGGGTAGAAAAGGCTTGAATTTCTAATGAAATAAAAAAGGTTTCCCTTGGTTTGTTTTAACAAAACCTTTTCAGGTCCAATTCTGGGTTCCACTGTGGCCCCATTATAGCCCAGAACAGCGATAAAGCTGTACCAGTCTGTTATAGCCCAATGGATTAAATAACCTTTTATATGTCCTCTAAAGCAATAGAAAGAGACTAGAAAATACAAATATACTGGGTTCATTAAACCCACCCACTTCCCCATTAAGTGCTACCCTTGCATTCTTTGTATTTTCCCCTACATCAAGTCCCTATACCTTGTTCAGTAAGACTGCACTGCTTTTGATGACAAAGCATCCTCTGAGACTGCAAACAGAATCAGATATGAACCATTAAACTTTATTTTAAATCTGATAAATGCAATGAAGTCACAAAGACAGGATCTTCTACTTGGTTTGAAGTTGTAGTGGTAACAGGATTTTAATAAATTCATTAAAATATGGGCCCATGAGCTACTTGATGTATTTTCTTTACCTCTAAATAGGCTGTTTTTCCACACTGAAGTTTTGAGAGAGGAACCAGTGTAGTGTGCTTTTATGAATTTATTAAAAATAAGCAAACAAATATGAAGCTAAACAAATATCAGTAACTTCTAGTTTTCCTAAGCTAATCGAATACAACACCTTGCAATCATCAAATTAGGGTTACAATTGAAATTCAGCAGATCAATACTTCAATTTATCTGGCTTGCCAATTATTACACTGAATAATTACACACATTTTATAAGGTTAACACAAGAATTACATCAGTACTTCATAGGAATGTTAAGGAACCTTTTGTCACTCTACCTGGTATGGGACACATCTAAGAATGCTAGTCTTTGGACAGACTACCAGTAAACAAGGCATGTACCCTGAATGGATGATATATTCTATTATATGATTTCACCAAGCCTGCAACAAAGGTGTGCTTCCAAATTACTATACTAGTTGTTATGAAGCCACAGACAGTCCCCTTCAGGACTTCTAGCCCCTCCTGCACCACTTAGACAAACCAGGCTTTATGATGAATTTTTGGGTTATAGCCTTTCATCATACATTAGGTTCTTCCAGCTCCAGAAAGCCAGCCACTTACCCCAGGTTAAATATACTTCAGGATCTCATCCAAAAGCCATGCTGGTAGCCAATCTTTTAATAAATTAAAACTAAAGGGTTATTAATATAAAAAAGAAGAGTTATTAAAGGGTTAAAGTGAATCATATAAATTAGTTGAGTCTGTAGATCAGGATAATAGCAGTGATGTTAAATCTGCTAGCTTGTAATAAGTCTCTCTTGTTCATCCCAGATATTGGGATCCTCAGTCCGTTGTTCAAACCTCCCCTTGTAAGAAATCACAGTCCAGAAATGTGAGACAGGAATGAGGCAAAGAGTCAGTCTCCAATTTATACCCTCAGTCTATGTGCATGGAAAAGTACTGGCTCAAACATGGAGTTATGCATCATATATTCTTCATGCCCAGCTAAGTCATGGGCATGCATTGTCCATATGCTGTCTGAGGTGTTCTACAGAGGGGCCCGCTGGAAGAGCTGATTCGCCTTAATGGTCCATCAACCTATGGCTTGCTAGTCTTGATATCTTGTGGGAGTTACCCAGGAACAGAATATGTTTAGTAACAAGCATACAGTAAAATTTCATAACTTCATACTGAATGATATATCAATTTCAACAAGATAGCACTGTTCAACAGATCACAACTTCTCTAATGATATCTTAACATGGCATTTTTTTTACAAGATTTTGTCCAATTCTTTAATAGTGGTGACAATACTAGTAAAGATGGACAACTTCCTTTTTATACAGACTCACCTTTCTATTACTCATAGAATCATAGGACTGGAAGGGACCTTGGGAGGCCATCCAGTCCAGTCCCTTGCATTCGTGGCAGGGCTAAGTATTATCTAGACCATCCCTGACAGGTATCTGTCTAACCTGCTCTTAAAAATCTCCAGTGATGGAGATTCCACAACCTTCCTACACAATTTATTCCAGTGCTTAAAAACATTGACAGTTAGGAATTTTTTCCTAATGGCCAACCTAAACCTCCCTTGTTGCAATTTAAGCCCATTGCTTCTTGCCCTATCCTCAGATGTTTGAACAATTTTTCTCCCTCCTCCTTGTAACAACCTTTTGTGTACTTAAAAACTGTTATCATGTCCCTTCTCAGTCTTCTCTTTTTTCCAGACTAAACAAACCCAATTTCTTCAATCTTTCCTCATAGGTCATGTTTTCTAGACCTTTAATCATTTTTGTTGCTCTTCTCTGGACTATCTCCAATTTGTTTACATCTTTACTTAAATATGACGCTCAGAACTAGACACAATACTCCAGTTGAGGCCTAATCAGCACCTAATCAATTGGATTAAGTCTTCTAAAGGAGAACCTGACTATCATCTTTGTTTTAAGGAAATATAACTCTTAGCATGACATCTTTTTAGCTTCCCACTCTGGTCTTCTGCCATAACTTTCTCTGAACATATAACCTTTGTTAGAATGTTTACTTAGCTAATTCTCCTTCCTAATACATTGTCTACATCTCTTTCATTTTTGTACAGATGCAGAAATTATTCTTAAACCAGGCACTTAACAAAGCTAAAACCCAAGATAATTTCTTACTAATTAATAGGCACTAAAATCTCTCATGTCTGCCTGGGAAAACAGCTAATGACACACAAGAACACACTAATGGAATGTTGGTTAATTCAGACCTCTGATTTCTATACAAAAGCACTCATATCATGATCTTATACAATCTAACTCATATGATTGATTTTAGTTAATTAGTTCTGCCACTGTAAAACATGTGAGCTCATTTAATAATTGGAGATATACCTATTTCTTAGAATTTGAAGGGACCTTGAAAGGTCATCGAGTCCAGCCCCCTGCCTTCACTAGCAGGACCAAAGTATTGATTTTTGCCCCAGATCCCTAGGTGGCCCCCTCAAGGGCTGAACTCACAATCCTGACTTTAGCAGGCCAATGCTCAAACCAGTGAGCTATCTCTCCCTGCCTTTCATATATAGTATCATGGACCTCTTTTCATTCTTAGTTGTAGACTTCTGATTTGGCTCAGAGGATGATCAGTCTCTCTTTCTCTGGATGGCTGGTCCAGGGAAGAGGACGGCATACTTCAGGTGGTATTGGTGTTGATGTGAGGACCTCTCCCTCACCCCCACAACTGCTTTCTTTCTCATAGTTACTCTTTTTTGTAGGGTTCAGTGTTCTCTTTTGTCCCATCTCAGGACAACTCTTGTCCAATCAAAGTCCAGCATGTTGGCTTTAGCTCAACATGAACCAATAATTTGATATATTGATCTCAAAGTCATAGAAGATTTCAGTCTGAAGTGGACATTTTCTTGCAAAAATCCATTTGTGACCACAAGCAGATGTCCCCTTCATAAGCAGACATGTGAGAGGCCCATGTGAGAAGGAGCTGGCAACAGACTTTTGTGTAATGGAATAAGGCCCATTCTCACTTTGCTAAATATAACTAAACATTCATCATCAATTACCCTTTCACATATTTCCACTCATTCCTTATGACAGTTAATAAGCATGGTAAGAGACAAAGGGACTCAGCTGGAGGCCAAACCCATAGTGAATGTGTGGCCTACTCCACTGGCCTTTCACCTAAAATCCAAGCTGTGTTAGCACTCCGTATTAATACTAAATTCATTTAGCATTTATCCAAATGCAAATCTGGACCATGTTCCCTTAACAGTGGGCAAAAGTGGGAGGGAAATAGACTGAAACAGACACGGAGGTGGACCAAGAACAGAAAGAGAATAATAAATATTCCTCATAGACATGGGGTTGCTACTGTTGTGATTATTCAGCACATCTCTAACTATGATCCAGATTCAAGTGTTCACCTTTCCCTTTTGACCTAAAATATACATTAATAAAAATCCATAGTAATTGTATTTATTATTTATTTAATTTACCGTAAAGCTATAAACACTGTATGAAGGGACTTTAATATTAAAGAAACTAGTGTAGTTTAGCACCATTTGCAACAATCAATTAATACCCATTAATGAATGTAATGAACTGGACCAAACATGATAACTAAGGTCAGTCAGTCATGGCACTCCATTTGTTGCTATCTCTTTCAAAAACAATTCCTGCACCTAATAGACAATGAAGTGCTGGTTCTACAGAGAGGAAATAGCAACCTTAGTGTTTTGTGCAGTACTCTGGGACAGATTTTTCTCCCCAGTCCAGTACAAAGGAGCTGCAAAAACCCATCTCTGAAAAGCCAAGAAGTTCTTTAGTGGCATAAAGCTGGCATAAGTATACTATGCCCCTATCTCAGCACCAGCATAAGGGGCTTGCTGGAGCAGGAGACACGGCTAGAGCATTAATGCGCTCCAGCAATTCCCAGTCAGTGAATAGTAATTTAGGGATCATTGCCAGGTAGCATAACTCCTCAACCCACGCTGAGATAACTGTCAAGTTTGGAGCTGTGCAGGATGGAGAATCAGAGCTCTGACTGGCTCCCTGATGGTCCCCTCAACTCCTGTGCTAGTGGATATCTTTGCAGGAGAGAATGTGACCCTAATTATGTATAGTTCTACAATAATGCACATTTAAAATTTTTGCTGCACACTGTTTTAGGGCTTGAGTGACTAAAGCATAATAATTTTATATCCTAATCTGAAAGGACATTTGCCATCTGTAGTGAGTTCCTTGCTTCTCACCTATCAAAAGTTTCAGTAATGCACGTTTTCAGAAAGCTATTTATTTATTTTAGAAGTACTATTTATCCATAATAAAAGGTCACAACTGAGATGCTGAACCCAGTGTATTAGCCCTGTAGAAGACGGAGTACTTGCCCTGAAGAGTTCACAATCTAACTGGACAAGACATAAAAAGAGTGGGAGAAAGGAAATATTAGTAATTGAGCAGCTCCAGATGCACTTCTGAATTCTATTAGTTTTTTAAAATACTTTTTAAAAAACCACACACAAGTTCTTACAATCTAATTTTCTAATCTTTTGTCCTTTACTTCAGTGGAACTAGTCATATGAGTAAGAGCCACAAGATCAGTCTTAAGATAGACATTCACCAGATTATCAGTTGGTGTAAACTGAAGTACTCAATTGAAGTCAATGGAACTAAGTCAGTTTATAGCAGGTAAGGCCTTGACCCTCAGTAACCATACAATACTATTGCAGCATTCTAATTAAAAGAGGAATTAACTGTGGTAGTTCAGGGTGGTACGCTGGGAAATGTTGACTTTGATTGCACATGGGGCTAGCCATAATTGCAGTCCCAGTGTTCTCCCTAGTGTGCACGCACTGCTGCTCCCTGGCAACCCTGCAGACCTGAGGCTCTGGCATTACATGTTTAAAAGTGACATGCCTAAAATGTTTTACCTACTTCACTAATGCACGTTGATTTTTAAATGTTTTCAATTGGACGGGACTTTGGAAGGGCGCAGGAAGCTGTTGATCTAGGGATGAGGAATAGACCTTGGTCAGTGAAATGTGGCAGTCATGGGCAATCTTATATGCACGTTCCTTAACGTTAATAGTGGTACAATTCTTGCACCTCTTTAGTGTTCGCTTGACTATTTGCAGAAAGCAATCAAGTTTCCTTCACATGAATATTCATAGTAAAATTTAAGCTCTCACAAAGATAACAGGGTGCGAGGTCCCCAAAAGTCTTTTGCAGAAGGGCAGCTAAAAAGCCAGTCGTTACAGTTAGGATCATGTATGTACATTCAAATATTTAAGTATGAATGTGACAAGAGAAAATTCAATTTACACTCTGCACTGACCTAATAGCCTTATAGTGGCCTCATTATTCTAGGAATGGTTCTCCTGGCCAATCCTGTGTGGCCCAGAGAAGAAACAGTTAAAGAGTGTCTAAAATTCCTTATTACTATTTCTTCGCTATTCCTTCCTAAATTGCTACCAGTTTCAGTCTTCAGACCCTCTTTACACATTCAAGACTGTATGCATCCAGTTCATTTATGCTGCTGGAGTAGATTTTTTTTTTATGATTTGATGCTAATTAAGGAATAAAGCCTGATTTATATGACCAAGAACACACGGACACAATTAGTTTTCAAATAGGAAACGGTTATGAAATATCAATTTCTATATGTTCTTGGCTTTCAAGCCTTTATGATCATGGACTGCATATTGCCTAGAGCCCATCTTAAACCTGAATGATCTACATGTGGAGGAAAAAACAGGAAAGCCTCTCTCTGGCTCTGTTTCATTTTAATGGCAGGTTGTTTACAGCTGTTCAGAGATTTAGAATGTTAGAAGTAAAGCAGGGATGGATTAAGGGCAGAGTGCAAGAAAGGTGATCTAAACAGAGGGAATGAAGTTTATCACGCATACAGTTCTGCAAATTATCATGTGGTCCTACAATTTGTCACATGGTGGGACTATCATGCATACAAAATATTTAAAATTTGAGCCACTAAAAAAGATAGCATTTCCCAACAATTATAACAGATTCTTCCTATTGCATGTATGGGATAAAACTTAATCTCAGATGCCACTGTGGCAACTACCACTTTCTTAATAGTGACCTGTGTCTGCATGTAAGCAAAACTTTAATATGCTAGTCTAATAGAGTTTGATGGAAGCAAATGAGTTAGCAGGGCAAATATGGTATAAAAACAATTATTTAAAAGACGTATCCTGATGAGGAATTTGAAGGGGAAGAATGCTTAACTTACATTTGACCCCATTCCATTCATTTAACTCTTTATCAAATCCTCTGAGATCATTAAGACTTCAAGATGTACTCTGTGCCAGCTACCGCAGGAATTTGAATATTTTAACAGTCAGTCTCATTGGCATATGACACATTTAGAAAAGGGTAGCATTCTTTACAATGTATAGAAGCTCTTTCCTCTGGAAACTGCTTTTACCTTCTTCCTGTAAACAAAGTGCAAGTATCCACTTCCGCTCCAATAAACTCTTATCTTTCTCCATTAAGAACACTGTCTGGCCTCTCTCTCTCTCTCTCTCTCTATATATATATATACATACAATCACATGATGATGATAACCAGGTTTTTGCAATAAGCTTTTAGGAATTAAAATAACTTAAAAACTTTTCTCAGTCACGAGGATATTTTTAAGAAAAAGAAATGAGTGATTCTTAGTTTATATGGGTGACTTCAGACATTAGTGACCTTGCTGATGTTAATGAATCAGAATTCATATTGTGAAATTCAGTCTGAAAACTGACTACATAAATGAAATTCAATTTCTTTCATTAATACCATCCAGAAATCACATCCTTTGAACTCTAATGCGGTTCAGGCTCATGAAACCAGGTCTCTAATGACAAAAGAGTTTTTTGTCAAATCAAACCATGTCTGGCCTTTTTGAACTGAGGTTCAGATTTGTCCATAACTAATTTGAGCAACATGTGCTATCAGTTGATTTTTGAACTAAACTCTGCTGTAGGAGAAATGCAGGTGCTTCAGAGGTCACAGAGGGCTGGGATTGTAATGACAAATGAAGCTACTTGAGTCTGCAGTAAAATGCAAAGGCTCGGATCAATCCTAGATAAAAAACAGAGGGTTGAGGCAACCCTTGAGAAGAACCAGTCATGGATATCCCCTCCGTCCATCATTAGGAGAAGCAGAAAGGAGTGAGAACCCCTGCAGAAAGTTCCTGGGGCCCACCCTCAGATCTGGGCCATCTTTGTTGATGCCTTTCACCTCCACAGTGGCTCTGTTCCCTCAGTGACCTCATCTCAAATTCACTGGCAGGTCACTGTAGCCACACAAGTGGTGGCCTCCACCTCACTGCAGCCCCAGGGTGGAGCTCTTTAGTAGAGGTAATACAAAATGAAGGTGCATTATCTTTTCCTACTACATAACGTCCTTTAGACCAGAAGGGGAATAATGGCCTGTACCCTGCCAGCACTGCCATAGCCCACCCAGTCTCCATCCCCTACCTTCAGCATGGGCCCTGAACCACACAGAGCTCATTTCATAACTTTGGTGTCAAATCAAAGATAATTTTGATTCTTTCAAATCCTTTACAGCTCTATTTTCCTGAGACTTATTCCTCCATGCAGTTCAGCTTTTTGGGATAAACGAAAAAAAGCTGTTTAAAACTCTTCACTTTAAAGTATGCAAGGTCAGCAGTCTGGCATCCAGAGAAGCTTATGGATCTCAAGAACACTTCCAAGTTGCAGGAGGTGACTGAATCTCTTGTGAAGGAGATAGTGGAAAGTGGGATAGAAAGTGTAAGTAGCCTAAATGAGAAGGTTACTGTACAGGTATTTCTCCTGCAAAATCTTGAAAAGTTTCTGTAAACTTCTAGAGTTTCCCAACACCTATTCCTGTCCTTTTATTACAGACTAGTAGCTTATTTTCAAAGCCAGGAAAACAACTAAAAATCACCTGGCGTGTTTGTATTTAATGTTGTTGTGGTGGAATGAGTACTACAATGAATGATTACATTTAAAATACCAACATGTAGGCTTTAGTGATTAGTTCATGCCTGTACAGTCTTATAAAGATTTAAAATAATTGAAGGAAAACACTTTAGCATTTGTATGCTGATTTAGCCAGTTCAGAAAATAATTCTATTCAACAATTTACATCATTTCAGATTCCTTCCATGATAAATATGAAAAAATAGCATGTGTAACCTTTGGATGCACTTTATTTTGCTTTACCACTTCTCTTCTAGTGCTTCAACACCATTCCTAGAGAAAAGCACATGGAGCCAGAATTCAGTCTTGCTGAAAATCCTCAAATGGTCTGCACAGCGTCAACCTCTCTCCAGTCAAATCCAAAAAACTTAATTCTCAACTTTATAAATTTTATAATGACACAAAAACCATAAGTTAATTTCTACAACATAACTGGACTACTTCCTAATCCACATACGTTGTGTTCGGTTACACACAGATATAAACAAAAGAAACAAACGAATTAAATCTAACCAGGCCAGTCCCTACAAACATACATTGAGAAGTAGGAATTCAGAGTTCCAAGAGCGTATGTTGAGCTCACCTGAGTATCAGGCTTTGGTCATCAGCTCTATACACTGTACTGACTCAAAAACACTGCAACAATATCTTCTCTCCTTTTCCTTACAGAAGTCTCCAGATGGAACCCATGCAGACTTTCTCTTCCTCTATGGGACTGTGGAATCTTTCAATTAGCTAGTCAACTGACTAATTAACCAATCAATCAATATTAATATATAAATGGAAGAACTCTGTTACAAGAAAAATACAAGAGAGACTAGCACATTACAGATGACTCTTTCCCCATCATCACATTTAAATACAAAAAGAGCTGATGAACCAGACTGGTTAAAACAGTTTAATTAAAACAGTGTAGCTAAAATCTAATGATGTTCAAGGTATACAATTAAAATGAAAAGTTAGAGGAAATTTGGACAAAAAACTTTCTGTAATACTGCCAGGGCTTCTTTATGTTGGAAAGTTAACAATAGCACTAACTTGCTGCACAATACATCAGTGTTAGAGGGAAACCAGCCTACTCCTGTGGCTGAGCATTTCCAACCCATAGAACTCAGGTCCTTTTATAAAGCAGCTGCCCTGATTACTTGTGCTCAATGGATGCTGAGTCCCGCTACAGGGAACCTACTGGAATGCCCCAAAACAAGACACCCAGTTCCAGAAAATGCTGCTAGTTTACCTGCCTAGCAGCAGTGACACAGACTCAATTCCTTCCTTCCCTCTCCTTTCTCTAGATCTCTTAAAGAGATATCTCCCTACTAGGTATGTGGGTTACACAGGTAAGGGGAAAGAACTGTAGTAATTTTCCTGTTAATTCCCCCACTGAAATTACCACAAGCTGCCTAAGTCTGGACAGATGGATTCAACCCTCAATAACTGTTTTGTATAAAATATGATCATTACTCAAATGGCAGCATTTGACAGTGTGCATGCAGCTATTTTGGTTTAGTTTGTTCCTTTGCCTGCTAGTAGATGTTGCTCTGCCACAGTGAGGGAAAATTAAGTTTTAACAATTGATCATTAGTAGTTACTTTTCCTAATATTACATTCCTACAGAATATGCATCTATGATGTTGAAAATACACATTCTTCCTTTCCATACCTTTACACACAATTCCTTTAAAAGTATAAAGAAAAATTAGTCCCTTTAAAAATACATAATTTATTATATTAAAGACTTCGGGAAATCCAGGTTAAACAGTGATCATCATCTGACACTAAGTCTCAAGCCAATGTGAACAAAAAGACCTTTATTTGCAATTATTTCAGCAGGTCTCCATGCCAGTGCAGGGTTCTGGATCAGAATCTAACAGCAAGGAATAGATCCTCAAACATTACACTCTTGAAGGCCTGATCCAAAGCTGATTGAGTTCCATGGACTTTGGTTCAGATCCTTAGGGAAGCAAATAATTAATAGCTCATATGCTTGATGAAGGCAGCTGCTAATAACAACTCATACCGGGCCATATCGTGCTATCAGTTTTAAAGTAGGAGACTGATCCAGCTCCCGTTAAAGTCAATAGCAAAACCCCTAGTTACAACAGAAACAGGATTGTGCCCTAAAATTCCACAATGGGCATGACAGCCAATAAGATTTCCAATATAAGGACAAATTTGAAAGCATTTTTTAGGCACATCAATGTCTAATTCTGTTTTTAGACAGGGTGTCTGGGTAAATTCCTTTTTGCCAAAGTTGAAAAATTCAGAATTTGAAGGAAAAACTCCACTCATTTTGTCATTAGCAACAACAGTATCTTGAAATTATATTCCCTTTTTTCTGTACATAAATCTAAGATGACAAAGACCCCAGATACACTAGGCTCCAGTTTATACCATTGCCAAGTATGGAATAAAGATTTTTGTATTTATTATTGCTGTTAAAGTATGCGAGTATGCATTTTTAAACCACAGGGGGACTAAATAACCAGCCAGAGGGCATACCAGCTGAGACATGTTGCGGATCAAGTGTAGACTTGTATGGTTAGAAATAAAGCAGAATATAGTCAATGTTCAGTTTGAATGCTTCACTGACAGTTTTTATGTATTAACAAGCCTCTTGCACTTTCATAATGGTTTCAAGAGTATTTAATCCACCTAGATGTAAGGTGTGCACTCTGTTTTAAAATGTTCATATCAGGAAAATATTTTGAAAGTTTTCAAGCATGTGAAAGAATAAAGCAAATACTTAAACCTTTACATCCTTGCAAATTAGTAATGCAGGTTTAGCCAAAGGATGTCCTTTCTTCTCCTCTGGCCTAAAAGAAGCCTGGTTAACTTTGCAAACATGTCAGAAAAAATTATTAGAGTCTGTTGTATAATGTAGCTATTCTTTGAACAGCTGTCCTAGTAGTAATTCTACTGATCACTTTCATGTTATCTGAAACTGGGGAAAGAAGCTGTGCCATTATATATTTCTTGTTGACAGGGTTCTGTAGGGTTATAAGTATGCATATAAGGACAAATGCAAAGTATTCCACTTAGGAAGGAACAATCAGTTGCACACGTACAAAATGGGAAATGACTGCCTAGAAAGGAGGACTGCAGAAAGGGATCTGGTCATAGTGGATCCTAAGATAAATGAGTAAACAGTGTAATACTATTGGGGGAAAAAAAAAAGCAAAACATCATTCTGGGATGTATTAGCAGGAATGTTGTAAGCAAGACACAAGAGAACTCTTCTGCTCTACTCCTTACTGATTAGGCCTCAGCTTGAGTATTGGGTCAAGTTCTGGGCACCACATTTCAGGAAA
This sequence comes from Chelonoidis abingdonii, assembly GCF_003597395.2. NCBI lineage: Eukaryota > Metazoa > Chordata > Testudines > Testudinidae > Chelonoidis > Chelonoidis abingdonii. The sequence continues at coordinate 70,286,495 of NC_133773.1, forward strand.
GAGGTGGACAAATTGAAATAAGTCCAGAGAAGTGCAACAAAAATGATTAAAGGTGTAGAAAACAAGAACTATGAAGGAAAATTAAATAAAAATTTGGTTACTCTGGAGAAGAGAAGACAGAGGGGACCTGAAAACTATTTTAAAGTCTATAAAAGATTATTTCAAGAAAGAGAGAGAAAAATTGTTCTCCTTAACCTTTGATAGGACAAGAAGTAATGGGCTTAAATCGCAGCAAGGGCGATTTAGGTTGGACATTAGGAAAAACTTCCTAACTGTCAGGGTGGTTTATCACTGGAATAAATTGCCTAGAGAGATTGTGGACTCTCCATCATCGGAGAGTTTTAAGAGCAGGTTAGACAAACACTTCTCAAGGATTGTCTAGATAATACTTAGTCCTGTCATTAGTGCTGGGAACTAGATGACCTTGAGGTCCCTTCCAGTCCTATGATTCTATATAAATATGTTATGCTCTGTGAAATGTATTCACTACTGAATATCACTAGTCAAAGACAGGACACTAAAGGATGGTTGGTTAGTGTTTCCGTTCACTTTGCTGGAATTACTCTCATGAACAAACTGAGCAGGATCTGGTTTATATAATAAAAGTGTAAATATCTTATTTAATACAAGAAAAGAGGAAATCACATAAACAACTACTTTGCATACAGTTATGTATGTTTAAACCTCATTTCAAAGTTGGTAAAGAAAGTGGTAGGGTTATTTCCCTTTCCCCTTGAAGAGATGTCCCTTATTATTTATATTACAGTAAAATACATTATTGATCAGACAATAAACAAAATAGGAACCGATCCCCATTGCGCCATTTCCCAAAGGCACTATAAGAGAGGGTCTGAAAGATGACTTTTGAGAAGGGAAGACTTCATGGATTACTCTGGGGCTAGTGTCTCATACATGAGAGAAAGCATAAAGTCTCTTATTGGAGAAATGGACAAAGAGGAGGGTAAGGATAGGATTGATGGCCAGCAGCTGATAAATTTAAAGTGTAGAATTTTGAAGGGTTTTTAAATTGAGAGTATGGAATTTATTGCTATGAAGAGATTCAAAGGAAGGGCGTGCCAAGATCAGAGGAAAGATCAATAATTTTAGCAACTTCACTTTGAATAGATTTAGAACTAGAACATCTTTCTCTGCCCCCTCCCCCCTTTGCCTAAATTCACTACAATGGTTTATTATTTCTTGCCTCTTTCACAATTCTACCCTTTCCTTTTTTCTCCACATCCATCTGTAAATGCATCATCAGCATGGAAAGTCCGATTACTATATGAATATATTTATATTAATTTTCTCGGAGAAAGGGTTTGAGGGAAGAGAGTGAATCTTCCTGCCCAACCCTTTCTACCCCACCCCAAAAAAAACATTCAGAGGAAACTATAAGAGTAACTTCAATTTCCTGGCTTCTGTGCAGATTCTCCTGTATGCAAGAATGATTTGACTAACAGATATTAAGTGGAGGATTTATTGGCATGCATTATTTTATATATATATTAAGAAATAAAAGAAAATAGATTCTATGTCATTTGTATTGGTGAATACAGAATGAACATGGTTTAAACTGAAGATTGGTTAGGACTGGGTTCTAGGGGTAACAGGGCCGGCACTTCCATTAGGCGACCCTAGGCTGTCGCCTAGGGTGCCAAGATTCAGGGGGCGACATTTTGTGCGCTCCCCATGGGGCGCATGGGAGCTTTTGGTTCCACTCCTGTCGCACTGCTGAAGAAGGACTTTCTGCCGATGTGCCACGGAAAACAGCGGCAGGCAATTGAGAAGCTCAATGACTGCCACTGTAGCTTGCGGCATTTTGGCAGAGGGTCCTTCTTCAGCAGCGCAATGGGAGTAGAACCAGAAGCTCCTGTGTGCCCCGTGGGGAGTGCACAAAATGCCACCCCCGAATTTTGCCTAGGGCGCCAGAAACTCTGGTGCCTCTCCTGAGGGGTAACATATAACCTTGTGCCACAGGCCCATCCAAATCCTTCCACAGCTGCACACGGATTCTTTATTAGTCAGATGTCCCAAAATTGCAATCATTGCTGCCTTTCAATTGTTGGCATAGAGGGGCCCTGGAAGATGCCCAAGGGAGAACTGGGCCTGTACTTTTTCAAATCAAGGGCTGCAGACATCTATACAGGGGTTGTAAAGCAACTGTGGCTGCTATTCTAGTCTGTAAACTTGAATAGTGGATATGGAAGAACTGATCATGAAAGAAAAATGAGAATGGTACATGCATATGTTACATGAATGCACATATACTAAGTTATTATATACCATATGTAAAATGAGTTAGGCAATTGTTTCAAATAAAAAATGGCTTGAGGATAAATTCAGAACTTATAACACATTGCATGCCATATTTTTATAAAGCTAGTTTAGAATCACTTTACAGAGCACTTAGCTTTTACTGAAATATTTTGGAATCCAACAAATGGCACAACCATAAAAAAAAGTGGTTATGGCATCTATGAAGCAGATAGGGTATTCGAAGTGTAAGCAATAAACACAAAAACAGTCGAAATGATCCAGATACTATTTATCTAAAAAAATATTTAGTCTTCTGTCCAGGTTACTTTTATCTGTGCTAAAAAAGCCTCCAACAGGATTCTTTAACTATGAAATGGGAACTGTGGTGGAAAATTATAACACAATGTAAGTCAACAATTAAAATACGCAGTTTTAAGAAGAATTTTCTTGCCAAAATTTCATTTTTTAAGAGTGGAATTTAAAAAACACACAATCACTGCCTCATTTAACATAATTTGATGGATAAATCTAAGATCTTTTCCAAGCATCAGTGAATTCCAACATGATTCAGTTATCATTACAAATATATATAATTTTTTTTCCCCACAAAGGCAACAGAAATTCTGTTCACTGCAACAATTCAACAGGCTTCAACACATGAGGCTCAGAAGGGTTTCTGCATGGTGCCATTCTGTAGCAAGAAAGGAGTAGATTCTTTGGGAAATTCCGTTATTGTGGAAAACATGGTACCCTGATAATAGGAACAGTAATAATGGAATGAAAATATTAACATGATATAAAAAGTAAACTAGTATGCACAAGGAAGGGCCAAATTGTTGCAGTATGAGAGTTTATGCAATGAATGCAGACCTAGAAACTTAATGTACTGTGTGTAATTTTGTTCATTTAACATACAGATGGTCATTATGTTAATTCACATTTCAGAGGTATCAAACTGAGTTTGGCATTGTGCAGGCATAAGACATTGCAGAGGGCACTGGCCAGAACCCCATTGACTATAACAGCATTGCTACAGTTACAGCTAAGGCATTTCAGTTTCTTATTTGCCATGCTACCAGTAATGTTGGCAGAGAGGATATTTGGCTAGCACTTGCATCTAACTAGCATCATCTGATATATAATAGGATTTCTGAAAATGATTCCATGCCAGTGTAAAAATGTAAATGACACTCCCACTGTAATTTGATTTTTGGTTGTTCCTTGCAGTATTAAAATAATTATACTACATTCCTGGAGCACATTTATACAGTTGAGGTGAGGAAATCATGGGAAATGGAAGAGTTGCAGTATATCTGAACAGGCTTCATTTCCAGCTACCTCACCTCCCACTTCAGTACTGTATTCTACTTCCAAAGGAGGTTTTTACCTTTCTAGTTTAGTGAAGAGAAATGGGAAGTGGATGTTTGGGGGAATCCATTTTTTTCAGTTTTCCCTCTATAGGTACTACCTTTTGGCAGCGACGTTCCTTTAGTCACTACTGTAATGAAAACACAAACTCCAAATATTCTTTTCCTTACAGCAGTCCACAATGACTCCCATTAGTAGGGTGACCAGATGTCCAGTTTTTAAAGGGACAGTTCCATTTTTTGGGACTTTTTCTTATGTAGGAACCCATTACCTCCACCCTCTTTCCCTTTTTTTCACCATTGCTATCTGGTACCCCTACCCATCAGTGACAAGAGGAAATAGGCAGTAAAATAGTCCTATTTTTAAGGAACCATACTTCATCCTATACTTTCTGCTTCCCTTCCACTCTTTTCTTCCTCTTCCTTGGAGTTGTCAGAATTAAATTTAAAATAGTGAAAAAAAAAATCTGAAACAAGCAAGGAAGAATGACACACTTTGGTACCAGAATACTTCATCTCTAGGCCACTGCTTTGTAGCTCTTGTTTTAGGAAATAAAGTGTCAGCAAAAATGATCTTATAGTCATTCATTGGAGTTTCAAGCTCGATTGGTCAAAATTCAAAATATTCTTAAAGTCAGAGGCATGGCACAGAGCTCGGTATGGGCTGGAATGTGTGTGTAATGTTGTGTTATGCTATCTTTGCACTCTCCTGATTCTGGGCTGCTCCAAGGGCTGGAGTGCTTGTCCTTAGGGCTTGTCTGAGTTACAACAGCATCCCTAGGTTGCCCTAAATTCTGCAATACCTTGTCAAATCTCTGCAGAGCTGTGTTGCAGCCCTACCACTAACCCTCTTGTCCCCAGCCCTGCCCATGGCATGTCCCTTCCCACCCCTTAGTTCACCACTTTTGCCAAAGCTTGAGAGGGATTCCTCAGAAGTCAGCCTCTTCCACAGTACCTTCATTGGGAGAATTTTTCCCCCAGGTGGTTGTGGGACTTTTTGTCTGACTCCTTTACATGGTGTATAGGATATGGAGCGCAGCTAGGATCTCACTGCGTATGTTCAGGATAGTCAAGGGGCATTTTAGCTGTTCATCAGGTAGTGTATAGTGAGAAGGAAATATGATTTCAAAGGCTGCCAGTGGAGGGGGACTTGCCATTCAAAGATGTAAGGACAAGAGGCCACTAATCTTCATTTTAAGAAAAAGTTCCTCTAGGAGATGAAGGTTGAAAGAGGAGTGCCTGTTGGTGGGATCAGAATTGTGTGAGGCTGTATGCCATTGGACTGTGAGAACTTCCCTAACATGAGCATATGTCTTGTACTCTGTCCTATCCCAGATTCACATTGGGGTATCAGTTGTATTAGGTGTTCCAAATGAAGCTTATCAGGCATGAGGCAAGAGAAGCTGTGCTTAGCTTCTCTCAGCTAATGGGCACTTTTTACATTATTCCATACAGGAAAAATGCATAAGTGGAGCGTGCAATGTCAATAATTGGAGCTCTAAATCTGGAATTCTTTGCTTTCCACATCCATTGCCAACTTAATCCCTGCTTGGTTGCCCCCAGGTCCATGGGGCTCTTATTTCTTTGAATAACTTTTTCCTATATTAAGACGTATGATACTGATCAGATGTCCAGAAAAGATTACTACTACGTGTGTTATTAATAGCTCTCTAGACTGAGATTGTAAAGGAATTTAGCAGATTTATCATTTATTACAGTGATAAAAAATTCCATGAAAGTGCAATCAATCAAACAGTCAAAGCAAGCAATGCACTGTCACTGAGTGGTGGATGAAGACCAGCTCCAATAATTAAATCAAAGATGGCTATCTGAAAATTTAACAAGTTGGATAATTTGCAGCTCCTTGTAAATGAACCCTTGATTAACATTTCTCAGCTAGCTGCCAAGAACATTTACAAGGCTCATTAAGAGAGGCCATTCAGAGTAAGAATATACTGATGAGCAAACTTGAGACAGCAGCACAGACTTTCTCTGAAAACGTTACCTTGAAAAGAGCTGCTAACATAAGTGAAATATTTCTGGCTGAAATCATTTTTGAAAAGGATACAGCTGCGGAATATTGTGGAATACCTCCCACTAATATACATGCATAGAAGGCATATTATAAGTATCCTGTTGTCCTGTGTTGGTTAAATATCTGTAAGATTTTGTTATAAAATATCCATGCCTCGATAAAGGAGCCAGGCTAATACTGGAGTCATTACTTTACTAGTAAACAAAGAAAAAGTAACGGAAAGTAGTGCCAAGTCTCTGCAGTTAATTTGCATATTTTTAAAAGGATGATGCCCTTTCTGAAAAGAAATATACATTTTATGTCTTAAATCAACTGGTAATGGTCAGAACAATTTTTAAAAAGAAATATTGACAAAGCCGCTAAAGGTTAACGCATTTTCTAAACTTCAAACCTTGCACAGACTGATTACTGCCCTCATTAAGGATTTCATATCTGACCAGCTTTCTACTGATTACTATCTGAATGTCAACATTACATCCAACTTACACTTAGTTACAATACAGATATAACCTTTTTTCTTCTAGTGAAATTACTGGAAAATACATTCTACATGCTTCTAGAAAAATACCATGTCTCCAATGTCATCTGTTAATTATATTCTGTGCCTTGTACAGCAGAGCTACATGTATTTAATTTTAACAGTATTCTCTCCATGATGACAGACATACCAAAAGTTTTGTGTTTTCTTTTGAAAATGTACAACCATGAGTACTTCAGTTTCCCCAATGGAATAGTCATATGGTGAATTGATTGCACAAGAAGGCTCCATATTTCATGAGCAGTAATTTTTAGTATAGACTCTGTTAAATGAGTCACAAGTATAACCAATTGGTCTTTCCAGAGTAGTATGAAACTTGCTTTGCTATTATGGTTCATTTCATGAATGAGAGGGGAAAATGACTTGATGTAACACAATACAACCATTTTAAAGGTACCATCCACTAGTACCTATCATAAAGCTTTATTAAAAAATTGTTTTGTATAATGTCACAAGCAAAGAATTGCATTAAGGGGGTTCTGCGTTGGTACAGTTGTATACTCACATGGAGTGACTTGTAAAACTGGACCACTCAGTTTGCTATCCTCCACACAGCACATTTGTGGGGAATGAGTGTTGTGGAGAGTATTGTCCTGTCCTGTTGCACCAGGGATGGATTTAGCCTTTTAGAGTTTAAAATAAATGAATATGCAGTCCACACATGCTGCTATCTAACAGGAAATTTTGAATATCATAAAGTAACATAAGGTCCTAACACTTTTGGTAAAATTGTTTGCTCAGCTTCAAGGGAAGTAAAATTTTAATGAGAATGTTGTTGCTATAGAAAGTGTGGATTAACACTTTAGATAAGATCTAAATTTCTCTCTTAGACAAGCTGTTATTTTGGGTCAGATTTGCTTTTAGGCTTTGAAATGTCCACCAGATCTGTTCTTCAAAATTAGTGGAATATGCAGATCGATAGTAAAGATCATAGAAGATTAGGGTTGGAAGAGACCTCAGAGGGTCATCTTGTTCAACTCCCTTCTCAAAGCAGAACCAACCCCAACTAAATCATCCTAGCCAGGGCTTTGTCAAGGAGGGCCTTAATAACGTAGAGATTCCACCACCTCCAGATAGCTGGATACTTGATACCATATCTAATGTTAGTCCCCTTCTTAAAATGTGCTTTATGCTGTTAAATATAGACCTTCTGTCTTCATCAATTCTAAAGAAAAAAAGGGGGAAATTTTAAGCTGATTGTGTTGAATTCTGCTTGCTTTCCTCTCAGTATTATGTATCATTAGCTTATCATATTTCAACAATTGAAAGGTAACAGGTTTGGCATTGTTATATTCCTGTCCTTTTTGCCTTGACACCTTGAGAGTCTTTTTCTCTGTCATACATTATAAACAGACAATCCACTTCCAACCAGAAAAAAACCCACATTTTCCTAAATTATATCCTTTATATTGCTGGCAGCACCTAGAGATCCCTATTGGACTGAGGCACCACTGCTCAAGTGACTGTACACACCTATAATGAAAAGACAGTTCCTGCCTTAATTCAGTTTTCCAGGTTATGCTTCTCTTTATATGTATTCTGTTTTTCAGGGAGGTATTTTTAAACTTAATCTCATTGGTTTGAATAGCACTTTTTGTAACTTTTTTGTAAATATGCCATGATACTTACCATGGATATCTTCTGAAATTGTATACTGCTATGCTTTGAGTTATGCGCCGCGGAAGACAAGATAGGGGATACTAACAGTCTCTTTAGTCTAGAGGAGAAAGGATCGATGGCTGGAAGCTGAAACTAGCCAAATTCAAATTAGAAAAAAGAAAAAAAATTAACAGCAAGAGTGATTAACCATTAGTGCAAACTATCAGGGGAAGTGGTGGATTCTCCACCTGTTAACATCTTCAAATAATAGAATTGCAGGAATGAAAGGGACCTTGAAAGGTCATCTAGTCCAGTTCCCTGCACTGAAGCTGAGCTAAATATTATCTTGACCATCTCTGACAGGTGTTTGTCTAATCTGTTCTTAAAAAAAAAAAAAACGCCAGTGATGGAGATTCCAAAACCTCCCTAGGTAACTTGTTCTAGTGCTTAACAACTCCCTTACAATTAGGAAGGTTCTTCTAATGTTTAACCTAAATATCTTTTGCTTCAATTTAAACCCATTACTACTTGTCCTGTCCTCAGTGGATAAGGAGAAAATTTTGTAACACTCATCTTTATAACAACCTTTTAGTCTCCCGTTCCCTTCTCCAGATCAAACAAATCCATTTTTTAAATCTTTCCTTGTAGGTCATATTTTCTAGACCTTTAATCATTTTTGTTGCTCTCCTCTGGACTTTCTCCAATTTGTCCATCTGCCCCTAAGTGTGGTGTGCAAAACTGAACACAGTACTCTAGTTGAGGCCTTGAGTACTGAGTAGAGTGGAAGAATTACTTCGAGTTTTGCTTGCAAAACTCTTGCTAACACATCCCAGAATGTTATGTTTTTGCAACAGTATTATATTGTTGACTCATTTAATTTTGTGATCCACTGGAACTCCACTAGATTCTTTGTTGCAGTACTCCTTCCTAAGCAGTCAGTTCCCATTTTGTATTTGTGCAGATGATTATTCCTTCCTAAGTATTGTACTTTTGCATTTGTCCTTATTGAATTTCATCCTGTTTATTTCAGACCCTTTCTCCAGTTTGTCAAGATCATTTTGAATTCTAATCCTATCCTTCAAAGCACTTGCGACCCCTCCCAGCTTGGTGTCATCAGCAACTTTATAAGTATACTCTATGCCACCATCCAAATCACTTATGAAGGTATTGAATAGAACCAGACCCAGGACAGATTCCTGGAGTACCCCACCTGATATGCCCTTCTGGCTTGATTGTGAACCATTAATAACTACTTAGTATGTTTTTCCAACCAGCTGTGTATCACCCTTACAGTGAGTTTGTCTAGGCTATATTTCTCTAGTTTGTTTGAGACAGTCATGTGAGAAAGCATCAAAAGCCTTACCAGCACATCTATTGTTTCCCATTCATCCACAAGGCTTGTTACCCTGGCACAGAAGAATATTAGGTTGGTTTGACATGATTTGTTCTCAACAAATCCATGTTGACTATTACTTATCACTTTATTTCTTCTAGATGCTTGCAAATTGATGGGTATCTTGAAAGATAATGGAGAAAACAAAGTTAAGATGACTGCTCTATCATTCTCTAGATTGTCCTTATTCCCCTTTTAATAGATAGCTACTATATCTGCCCCTTTCCAGTTAATCCTCCCATCCTTTATCAGTTCTCAGAAATGATCAGTAACAGCACAAAGATCTCTTCCTAGAATATTTAAGGAACTGGTGCATGTATTTCATCAGGCCCTGCGGACTAGAAAATATCTAACTTATCTAAGTATTTTTCCTGTTTTAGTCTCCCCATTTACACTGATAATTATTAGTTGTCCAATCACTGCTAACTTTTTTAGTGAAAAATAAAATCAAACAGACATTTAACACTTTAGCCGCTGCTGCATTTCTATTTTCTTCTTTCACTCCTCACTGAGGCTGTGTTGTCCTTGTCTTCCTATTATTTCTCATGCATTTGTAAAATGTTTTCTTGTTACCTTTTGTCCCTAGCTAGTTTTTTCTCGACTTTTCTAATTTTGTTCTTACATGCTTGTTTTTTTTTAATATTCATCTTTCATAGTATGACCTAATTTCCACTTTTTGTATGATACTTTTTTGAATTTCAGGTCATAGAAGATCTCCTAGGTAAGCCAGGGTGGTCTCCTATCATGCTTCCTATCCATCCTACACATTAGGATAGTTTCTCTCCTGTGTTCTTTGTTTCTTTAAGGAACTCTCTTTTCCCTTGGACTTGCTTCCTGTGGGATCTCACTTACTAATTCTGAATTTGCTAAAATTTGCCTTCTCAAAGTCTATTGTCTTTATTCCACTGTTCTCCCTCCTACCATTCTATAGAATCATGATCTTTCATTTCATGATCACATTTTTACCCATGCTGCATTTCACCATCAAATTCCCAACCAGTTTCTCCTCATTTGTAAAAACCTAGAATAGTTTCTTCCCTAGTCCCTTTCTCCACCTTCTGTAATAAAAAGTTGAATTCCAAGAACTTGTTGGATAATCTGAGCCCTGCCATATTTTCCCAATGGATGTCTGAATAGTTGAAGTTCCCCATCACCACCAAATCCTGTGTTTTGGATATGTTTTTAACCAAAGCTTCATCCACCTCTTCTTCCTGGTTAGCAGTTCTATAGTAGACACCTACCATGGCATAACCCTTGTTTCTTATCCCTATTTTTCCCTTACCCACAGACTTCAAACAGGTTTGCTTCTCACTTCTATTTCAAGACTGGATCTCTTTCTGGAAGATATACTTTAGCCAAACACAAGTTATTGAGCTCAGCAGAGGGGTAACTGGGTGAAATGTATTGGACTGTGATATGCAGGAGGTCAGACTAGATCAGAGGTGGGCAAACTATGGCCTGTGGGCCACATCTGGCCCGCAGAACCCTCGTGCCCAGCCCCTGAGCTCCTTCCCTGGGAGGCTAGCCCCCGGCCCCTCCCCTGCTGCTCCCCCTCTCCTGTAGCCTCAGCACGCTGCACCGCTGGCACAATGCTCTGGGCAGCCAGGCCGCGCAGGTACAGAGCCTGGCCTGACCTGGTGCTCTGTGCTGCATGGTGGTGCAGCTGGCTCCAGCCAGGCTGTGCAGCTGTAGCAACATCAGCCACTGGTGTTCCAGACAGCACAATAAGGGGGCAGGGAGCAGGGGGATTGGATGGAGGGCAGGGAAGTTCAGGGTGATGGTCAGGGGGCAGGGGTGTGGATATGGGTTGAGGCGGTCAGAGGGTGAGTAATGGGGGGGTTGGATGTGGCAGGGGTTCCGGGAGGCAGCCAGGAAGGAGAGTGGGGGTTGTATGGGAACAGGTGGCAGGGGGCGGGGGGTAGATAGGGCAGTGGTCCTGGGGGTGGGGCATCAGGGGGTGAAAAGCAGGAGGGAGATAGGGGCTGGGGGCTGGGCCATGCCTGGATGTTTGTGGAGGCACAGCCTCCCCTACTCGGTCCTCCATACAATTTCCAAAACCCATTGCGGCTCTCAGGTCAAAAAGTTTGCCCGCCTCTGGACTAGATGAGCTAATGGTCTCTTCTGGCCTCAAACGCTGAGAACTGAAGATGCACTTCATACATTCAGTGATTGCTTTGTTGAGCCAAAAGGTCCACAGCAAATGTTGCCTTTCTTTATACCATGGAAATACACCTTTTATGGTTAGATGTTATCTAGGCAGTTTTAGCAGTTATATCTGAAATGTGCTGTCAATTTTTCCAAAAAATAGAAATTTACAATGATTTGACATATGGGGAGGAATTCAGACAGCCATCAGCTTGCCAGATATCATGTGATCCATTCTGAAAAGATTTTCACTGCAGAACTAGAAGGCACCTATGTAATTTTATATACTATGTCCCTGATAAATTAAACATTTCTGCAACTTCTTGCTAAGGCGCTGTAACATGAGGGAGGGGAATCACATTTTTTTTTATAATGGCAGAAATGTGGTGTTTTTACTCTTTAATCAAAATTAGCAGTGGTTTTTTTCAGACTTTGCAGACACAACACATTGACTGTTGGGATGGGAATAACATGGCATATTTCTGCCAGAAAGGTAAAGTGAGTAATTCATAGGACAACTGAAAACTCTGTAGTATGGAAATACTTATGTATTCTTGTCTATAGCCATTGCGACATACTTCATCTACAACCGCAAAGATTACGCCCTACCACTCTTAATGTATGTTGTTCTCGGATTTATACCATCTCCATTAGTGAGACAAGTTTTTCAGAAGAATCCCTAGGTTTGAAATAGTGTCCCAAGAAAACTCAGAAAATTTTTAAAATCATTGTCGGACCTCAAGGAAACTTTTTGTTACTATATTGCAGAAGCCTAAACTCCAAAAATATCAACTCTCCATCTGGGTCAGCTAATTCTAAATTAAGAACAGGATTCTTCCTTAAAACCTTATTTGAACCTTAATGGTCATATGTGCAATTATGGATGCTGATTGCTAAATTAAAACACATGTTCCAAATGTCAAACAAACTTCTCTTAATAAGTAACATCCAGCCTGCCTGAGCCTCAATTATGTTTTAATTTATGGCTTTCATCATACCCAGTGAGATTTTACTTGCAGAAACTAGCTTATATTTTAGTTATACTGTTTTTGTGTGTTGCTTCATTTTCCATTATGTTAATTCTAGTTATTAATGTTAGGATATAGATATTCAGGCCTGTCTTCAAAGGCCTATACTTTAAGAATTTAGGTGTATTCTTATCACTTAGCTAGTTATAGAGATATAAAAGAGAGAACCAAAAATCACTGTCTGTCTGTGTAATGACCTACTCTTACTGTGACAGTCTGAGGCCCTGTTTAGTCATATTGAAATAAGGCAATCTGGGGCTGTTAGGATCCCATCTATCACCTCCAGAGAAAGGGAATAGGCTAGAAGATGTAAAAGGAAACTTAGTTTGATAGCATCCTGTCTGGTAAGAACTCACTTATCAATAGACACAGTGGAAAACCTTTATGCCTGTATAGATGTAGTTGTGAAATCCTCACTTCTGTATTGTTTTGTATGTTTATTTGCATGGTCTCTGTCTGGTTCTATAATTGTTTCTGTCTGCTGTATAATTAATTTTGTTGGGTGTAAACCAATTAAGATGATGGGATATAATTGGTTAAATAACCATGTTACAGCATGTTAGAATTGGTTAGTTAAATTTCAGTAAAATGATTGGTTAAGGTATAGCTAAGCAGAATTCAAGTTTTACCATATAGTTTGCAGTCAATCAGGAAGTTAAGGTGGCGGGGTTGGAACAGGGACTGGGGATGGGGGTGGAATTGGCGATCATGTTTTGCTTAAAGGGGGAATGGGAACAGGGGGATGGGAGTAGGAAACTAGGGACACAGACAAGGCTCTGTGGGTATCAGAGCTGAAGGGGGAAGGGGACACTAAGGAAGAAACTGGGAATCACGCTTTGCTGGAAGTTCACCCTTAGTAAGATGATGCTTCTGGAAACATAAACCCTTATCAGAGGTCCAGTATGAGGCCTGGAGGCCTGAATTTGAAAGAATGGTCAAGGACTTTTGCTAACATAACACAAAGTTAAGCTGTGAGCCAGAGGCAGGCCCTGCTCACAGAAGCTGGCAAGGAAAGGGCTGATACTGCAAAAAGAGACATACCTAAAAGGTACTGGACACCAGATATCAGAATATTCGCATACTTGTACACTCCACAAAGATAACAAGGAACAGGCTGACCCATCCCAATGACAGGGTCAAAAGGGTAATATGAAGGATAGAGTTGTTTTGTTTGAACCAACATGTACAAGGTGAGAGACAGCACCTTACTATGTAGAAGGGTTGTACCTTGCTACGTAGAGGGGTTGCACCTCAATACGTCAGGAGTGATGTGTAACTTGTTCGTACCTCTGTATAAGAATGCATTCCTGAGTGGATGTCTTTGTCCAGCCTAGGAGGTAGTGGAAAGTCCTGCCACTGACTGAGCTGAGTCCATTGTCAGGGAGCACATACGTACTGGCTAGCAGCACCTTAGCAGCACCTTGGACTTCATTTGCCTGGGAGCTGGAGACTGGGTTTCTTTTCAACAATAAACCTGGCCAACGTGCCTTCGTACCTTACTAGAGTCTGTGGTCATTGGGGGTTCTCTCGGGATCTGCTGTGTCAGCTATCTGCACAGAGCTGGGACAGCACACAGAAGGAACACACACACACACACAGCTCATTGATATCAACAGGGGCGGCTCCAGGCCCCAGCACCACAAGCGCGTGCTTGGGGCAGCAAGCCAGGGGGGCGCTCTGCCGGCGTCGTGAGGGCGGCAGGCAGGCTGCCTTTGGCGGCTTCCCTGCAGAGGGTCCGCTGGTCCCGTGGCTTTGGAGGACCTCCCGCAGGCCTGGCGGCTTCAGAGAACCTCCTGCAGACACGCCTGTGGAAGGTCTGCCGAAGCCGCGGGACCAGCGGACCCTCCGCAGGCAAGCCGCCGAAGGCAGCCTGCCTGCCGTGCTTGGGGCAGCAAAATGACTAGAGCCGCCCCTGGATATCAACATTGAACAGAGCAGAGCATCATGAAGATTATTAATTACTCTACAGTTTTCATGTTCTAGCCTTGATTGTCTTTTGCTATTCATAAGAAAGGTGGGCCAAATCCTATACAATTGTTGTATGACTATGCAAAGCTCAAATTTATCTATCTATTCACTTTATTTTTAAGGTGTCCGTCTCCGTAATATCTATGTACCAGCTAAGTGGTAAGTAGTGCTATAGGCTAGGGACCTATGCTATAGAGCTTAGCAGGAACCAGATTTTTGTTGGGAAGAAATCCCACAATTTCAAATTGATTTCAGTTGCAAAAAACCCCCAAAAAACAAAAACAAAATCAAAACACTTCAAAATTTTCCCAAGAGAATTTTTTTAAAAAAATATTCAGGTCAATTAAAGGTTTTATTTCAAAAAATTCAAAATATTTCACTCTGACTTTTGATCTTTTCAAACTTTTTGTATTTCTTTTAATATAAAAATAATTAATTTCATTTCAAAATAAATTGAAAAGTTCCATTCTGACCATCAAAACTCCCATTTTGAAATTTATTGAAATTCTTTTTCATTTTTTCTAAGCAAAATTGTGAACGTTGATATGATTTTCTAAACATTTTCGTCTTTATGAAAACAGCATTTTTTATCTAATTTTTTTCCAACCAGTTGTACTATGCAAACACTCTAAAACACTGTAAATGGAACTCTTGACGTAAATGGAGATTTTGCCAATGATATCAAAAGAGTTAGGATTTCACCCACCTATCACAGTAAGTGACATCCAGACAGCCACTCCATCACCATAACATACGTGTACTAATATCTGCTGCCCATGCATTCCCACCTACTGTCCAGGACCCTAGTACTCAAATGGATTTAGAGTTCTGGCTATCTATTCATATTTAAATTTTTTTAAGTGCATCTTCTAGGATCTAGAGGCCTTTGACATCATTTTGTAGTTGATTCTATGCAGGTTCTTATCACACCCTCATTATTGTAGTATCTGAGCCCCTTCTAAAAGGGCATTGTCAGATGACCGTCATCTATCATGTGTAGTTTCTTCTTTCCCTCATTCTCTGCTCCAGGTGAACATTGTGTGTGCAGAGAAATGTTTTGGTAAGGGGTCAGGTTTTTTGTAAATATGTACCTGCTACTATGTCTGTGTGTTAGAGAAAACAAGATAAACGAAGTATGCCTTGCACTTAGAGCAGAAGCTGGTCAGGTTTGTGAGATTTGTGTGCCACTGTACTTCCCTTCACCTAGAAAGCACCAGCTCCAAAGATGATGATGTAGATTTCCCAACCTAACCACTTAGGTAGTGGAATTACACCAGTTCCACTGGCATGGAGGCAGGCCTTGCTCCAGTTATGTCACATCGTATTTTATCCTCAAACATTTGATATATAGTCAAAGTTGGAATTTCAAAGTCACAGTAATTTGAAATGAGTAGCTTCTTCTAAATGATACAAAGGAGACTCAATTGCAGAACACTTACTTCCCAGCACTCTCAACCTAGTAAATATACACAAATAAATGTATACTCCTGAAAATGGAACAATCAATCACACAATCAGTCCAACAATGCCCTGATACATCTGCCAATGGTCAACCAATTCATTAAAACTGTAGAGGAATACATGCAAGTGGAAACGATGCAGCAGTCACAGTACCGGCAAAGACAGGCCTTTTTTGTGCAGCTATACCCACTGGTAATAGAACTGAATACTAATAATGTGCCAGCATCTTGCTGTGACAAAGGGTGTCCCTGCTGCTCCAATCATTTGAAATAATTTCAGTAAGTAAAAGTATTTCAGAATTTCTGTTCTCTGGCAAGACAGTTTTATTGCGGTGTCCCTCAATATTTCTTTTGGAGCCCAATTTTTGTCTAATGTATGCTAGACTTTGGGTTACTCTGCTCAGGAACTTATAAAATGGAATCCAAGCATAGGTGGATCCTGGTGCCATATCCTTTCCACTGTCAGGCCATGATATGAAAACTTTGTTTAAGTTCTTGCTACTGTTAGTTATGGGGATACAAGATATTTTTTCTCTCATGTCTGAATTTGTAGGAACAGAACACTAGTGAACTGGTGGCTGTTCAGTGACCAATGTGAAATGAGCTGGTGATCTATTCTTGGATCTGTTCTTAATGAGCAAGCATCCACATCTCTCACAACCTCAGAAACCTTCCATCAGCACTGGCACTAATGTACACCCTTGCTGGCAGTTTCAAAGGATATGTCAGATTACGTGGTTGAATAGATGTGGGACTGTAATAGCCTGTGGCAGGTGTCCAACTGGATCAGGAGAGAGGCACATTGATGAAGCAGTGTAGGAAAGAGCTTGGAAGTGAAGAAAGAGTGGGGGAGTTGGTTGCAGAGGAAATAAATATAAAGAAAGGGCATTTTAGGATAGGATGTGTGTGAAGGGAGAGGGAACAGAAACAGATGAGAGCCTGAGGCCTCACCTGCAAAAGTAACTTAAGATG
This sequence comes from Chelonoidis abingdonii, assembly GCF_003597395.2. Taxonomy (NCBI): domain Eukaryota; kingdom Metazoa; phylum Chordata; order Testudines; family Testudinidae; genus Chelonoidis; species Chelonoidis abingdonii. The sequence goes on from NC_133773.1 coordinate 70,303,256, forward strand.
TGAGTTTTAAAGAGCTTTAGTTAAATCAGTGCAAATCCCCATATGGACGATCTTATTTCAGTTTAAGAGTTGCTTAACTTGGGAGTCATGTGTAAGAATCTGTTTACGCTTTTAAAAAAAAACTCTCATCATCATGGTTGAACAGAAAAGCTTGAAGACATGACCCCTACATTTTATTATTATTAAAATGTCACAATTTTAAGCCATTTCTTAATCTGAGGTGCTCACTATTTTTAAATGTTTGGGGTTTACAGTACTGAGAAGGGGCAACCCAGGATTTTCAAACTTTCCCGAAGCGGGCAGGGAAAGGTGTGACTAGACTAGTAGGAATGAGTGAGTTGATGTTAAAAAGTGGTTAAAAAGTCAATAGTTGCTTGAGGGTGTGGTCTGGGTAAAAGAGCAGTGATGTGATTAGACACGAATACAATATTTTAATATAAAAGATTTCATTGGTTGTGAGAACATATCTGATTTGTCTAGTCTGCACTTGTTCCACAATTTTGCATACTTTGGTTTTTCTAATGTATCAGTGGAGGTTGTGTATTAAAATTGCTTTATTGCCCTATATTTTTTAAAAACTTTCTTTGAAATGAAATTAGAGAAGCCTAGAATTGAAATCTGAAATCCAAATCTTTTCAAATCTCTGTATGAAGAGTCTATATTCAGATTCTAATTCCTAGTCTTATGTGTGAATCTAGATAGAACTCAGTGTCAAACTGGGCATGTTGTCTGATTCAGATTTGAATGTATCTGGCATCTTATAAAAGTAACTTATAATATTTTAACATTCTTGAATATCAGTGTGAACCCCTGCACTGATTTGCCCTTGAATGTGAACCCCTAACTGAAAATCTAGATCCAGCCACAGACTAGTTCTAATTGACATAATATGTATTTTCACTTAATAATAAAAAAAATCTTAATGTCTGAGAGGCAATCAAATTCTTATCAATGTCAAAACACAATTGCAAACTATAATTACATATAACCACAAATACACTTAGATCCCATATACCAAAATATGTACATAGAATCTTGCTTAACAATGCATTGAATCCACACAAAAATTGATGGTCTACTTGCCTCTCTGTCAAAAAGATAATGTGGTGAGGTCCCTCTCAGTAAGATTTAATTATTATATTTATTTTTAACAGTTGACTACAAACTGCAAACAATTAGAGCAGTTTAGGAATTTTCCAACGGAACATTTTTTCATTTGGAAAATGTCAATCAAAACTGAAAATGTTTGTGGGAAAGGGTCCAGTTTGAAAAATCTCCCAATTGGAAAACCTTATTGGGGGGAAAAAGAATCAGAATTTTTTAAATGTCTTACTTTGACATTTTCAATATGAAAAGTTCCATTTTTTGGATCAAAACAACTTTGTTTCAAAATTTTAGTTTGATTATACTAAAATGCAGGTGGAAACAATTTTAGAGAGTTGAAATACAAATAAAACTCTTCAGAATTATCGAAATAAAATGTTTTGATTGACCCATTCCGAATTTTTCCACTTTTGACCCAGTTTGGGATGGGTAAAAATGTTTTCTCATCCTGCAAGCAGTCAAGATGTTGCAATTTCCCATTTAGCTCTACAAAAAATGTAAACTAATCTGAATGTATTGTAAGCAGAATCCATGTTACAAACTTGCATCCTCAGCAAGTACCTAATAATACTTCCAAACAGATGAGCTGTGATAGTTGTGTACTAGACAGTTAAAGTATAGTTTACGCTTTCCAAGTAGTGCAGGGAATTTAAACACACTTCTTCCATTAAAGTTAAAGGAAAATGTGTAACTAAATCTCCTGCACTGCTCTGAAAATCACATCTGTCAAGGTTCCTTCCCCACTCTGAACTTTAGGATACAGATGTGGGGACCTGCATGGACACTTCTAAGCTTAATTTAACCACTTAGATCTGGTATCGCTGCCACCACCCCAAGCACTACTTTTTCCTGGTAGTTTTGAGGAACTTCCACAATTCCTGGTGAACACAGATCCCCCTTGTATCTTTAAACAGAGAAGAAATTAACATCCCCCCTTCTTTCTCCACCAACTCCTGGTGGATCCGATCCAACCCCTTGGATCTAAAACAAGGAAAATCAATCAGGGTATAAAGAAAAGTCTTTTAATTAAGAAAAAGAAAGGTAAAAGAAACCCTCTGGGAGAGATTAAGCATACCAGTACTCTCACAGACAACAGATTCAAAACACAGAGGATATTCCGGGCACAAATTTAGTTTACAAAAAAATACCCAATACAAATTTTGATGATTCCCAATGGTACAAGAACAAAGAAAAACCATGGGCAGGAGTTGTAGGCCAATCTGATAAGCAAGCAACTCAGAGGAATAGGAAAAAGCAGAAAAGCTTACAGGGGTGAGGAAAAGGCGGGATTAGGCAAGGGAAGCTACCTTGTGAGTCAGAACATGTAGGGATAAAGTGAGGAAGGTAAAAAGCCGCGTACGAACTGGACCTTGCAAAGGGAATCAAAACCAATAGTAAAGGTTCTACAACCACAAATAAGAAAGAAAAACAAAGAGAGAAGAGTGGCCGCTATACACTTGAGGATGGAAGGAGGTTAAGGATACCTAGGCATGGCCCAATTCAAATAAGTATTTTGCTCGGTCTTTAATAAGACTAGTGAGGAGTTTAGATGATGGGGATGATAAACGGAAATGTGATATGGGGTGGGATATTAACCACATCTCAGGTAGAGGCCAAACTTGAACAGTTGATGGACAAAATCGGAGGGACCGGACAATCTCATCCGAGGAATTAAAGGAACTGGCCGCGTGAAATTGCGAGCCGTTAGCGAGAATTTTTAAGCAATCGGTAACTCGGGGGTTATTACGGTACGACTGGAGAATTGCTAGCGTAGTTCCTATTTTTAAGAAAGAATAAAAGTGATCCGGGAATTATAGGCCTGTTAGCTACGTCTGTAGTGTGTTAAGGTCTTGAAAAAATTTTAAGGGAGAAAGTAGTTAAGAATTGAGGTCAATGGTAATTGGACGAATTGCAACATGGATTCTAAAGGTAGATCGTGCCAAACAACCTGATCTCCTTCTTTGAGAAGGTGACGGATTACTTAGACAAAGGAAATGCGGTAGATCTAATTTACCTCAATTTCAGTAAGGCGTTTGACACGGTTCCACATGGGGAACTGTTAGTTAAATTGGAAAGATGGGGATGAATATGAAAGTTGTAAGGTGGATAAGGAACTGGTTAAAGGGGAGACTCCAGCGGGTCGTACTGAAGGGTGAATTGTCAGGCTGGAAGGAGGTTACTATGGAGTCCCTCAAGGATCGGTTTTGGGACCAATCTTATTTAACCTTTTGTTACTGACCTTGGCACAAAAGGCGGGAATGTGCTAATAAAGTTTGCGGATGACACGAAGCTGGGGGGTATTGCTAACGGAGAAGGACCGGGATATTATTCAGGAAAGATCTGGACCACCTTGTAAATGGAGTAATAGTAATAGATGAAATATATAGTGAAAAGTGCAAGGTCATGCACTTAGGGATAATAAGAATTTTAGATATATGTTGGGGACGCATCAGTTTGGAAGCGATGATGGAGGAGAAGGACCTTGGGGTATTGGTTGATAGCAGGATGACTATGAGCCGCCAATGTGTATGGCTGTTAAAAAAGCAAATGCGGTTTTAGGATGCATCAGGCGAGGTATTTCAGCAAGGAGAAGGTGGTGTTAGTGCCGTTATATACCGCACTGGTGGACCCCACCTGGATATTGTGTGCAGTTCTGGTGTCCCATGTTTAAGAAGGATGAATTCAACTGAACAGGTTCAGGACGGGCCACTAGGATGATCCGAGGAATGGAAAATCTGCCTTATGAAAGGAGACTCAAAGAGCTTGGCTTGTTTAGCCTGGCCAAAAGGAGGCTCCGGGGTATGCTTGCTCTATATAAAAATATATCAGGGATTAACGTTAGGGAGGGGGGAATTATTAAGTTAGTACTAATGTAGGCACAAGACGAAGGGTACAAACTGGATATTAGAGTTAGACTTGAAATTAGACGAGTTTCTAACATTAGGGAGTGAATCTGGAACAGCCTTCCGAGGGAAGTAGTGGGGGCAAAAGACTTATCTGCTTTAAGATTAAGCTTGATAAGTTATATGGAGGGGACGTTATGATGGATAGTTTAATTTGGGCAATTGATCTGGATTATCGGCAGATAAGTCTGCTCAATGGTCTGTGAGGAATGTTGGATGGGATGGGAACTGAGTTACTGCAGAGAATTCTTTCTTGGGTGCTAGCTGGTGAGTCTTGCCCACATGCTCAGGGTTTAGCTGATCGCAATATTTGGGTCGGGAAGAATTTTCCTCCAGGCGGATTGGCAGAGGCCCTGGAGGTTTTTCGCCTTCTCTGCAGCGTGGGCATGGGTCGCTTCTGTGTGATTCTCTGCAAGCTTGAGGTCTTCAAATCACAATTTTGAGGATTTCAATAACTCAGTCATGGGTTAGGGGTTGTTATAAATGTGTATGGGTAGGGTTTTGTGGCCTGCCTTGTGCAGGAGGTCAGACTAGATGATCATATCGGTCCCTTCTGACCTATGAGTCTATGAGTCTATAAGTTACAAAGAAAATAAACATAAACCTATTTATTTCTTTCTAAAACTTACTACTCTGATGAGAGGCTGGTTCCTTGATCTTTTTCACTCTGGCTGAAACTGAGAGACTCTAAACAAAGGAAAACTTCCCTCCTTCCGTTTGAAACATCTTGTTCCCCCATTGGTTCCTGTGGTCAGGTGTCAGCTAGGCTAGGTGAACTTCTTAACCCTTTACAGGTAAAAGAGACATTAACCCTTAACTATCTGTTTATGACAACATCCGATTTTTGTGTTTTTACTGTTAACCCAGAAATCTCTAATTCTATATCGATAGCCACTGAAAATGCTCTATTCTATCTAGTTTTATTATAAGCTACATGCAGAATTGTATGCTACCAAACAATCACTCTTCTCTTATCCAACAATGTACTGAACAACTGAGTGACTAAACTTATCACTTTCTGCCTCAATCAGCTGAGCTACATAGTGTTGATGTAGGCTGTTAAAAAGCTGAAGTGCTCTACAGCAACCGTGGCAAAATGAATCCTGTTTTGAAACGGGTGTTACATCCGTTTGGATAAAAGGGACCACACTGATGGATGATTTTATTATACTGCCAAGCTTTCTAAAGAAAACAAAAAAGCAGCATTGTTATGTGACTAGGACACTAGACTAAGAGCCAGGAGACTGGGTGCTTTTCCTGGTCCTATCTGCTGTGGAACCTTAAGGAAATCACTTCACTTCTCTGAGCCCAAATCTCCTTTTCTCTACAATGCAGATAATACTTTCTGTCCTTGGTAAAGTGCCTTAAGATCAATGATGAAAAGCACTGTATAAGAGCTAAAGATTATTATAAATGATAAAATTGGTAAGATTGTTTGAATTAATGGAAAAATTTGTAATAACATGGGCTAATTTGGAAGTGTAAAGCATCTTGATTTAGCTGTTTTGATCCATGTTGTGAGTCTGTATTAAGATACTTGGCAATACTTGTCCAATTTGCTTTACAGAAGACTGAGTGGACTTTGTTTTGGGCTCAACCATGGCTTTGCACCAACTCCTAAGCAAAGAGCAGACATTGCTGTGCTGCTACTAGAGCCAACCAGATCATAGATTACACTGAGTCACAATCTTCCTCTTGGTTTTCCTGTGCTCTGCGAGGGAAGTACCCTGCACCACCAGGCCTATGCTTGTCTCTGGAGTACTTCCCCTTTTGCATTGTGCGGGCAGACAAGGCTCCACTTGCTTCCTCCCACTTGTCTTGTCTCCTCACTGTGCTTGCTATTCATCATCTAGATATCCCAGGCAGTAAGAGGATGCCTTGCACCCACTTACTGCTTTGCTCTGCCAGGTGATCTAGGCCACAATCTGGTTTTTGTGTCTAGAATGATTTTCAGAATTACTTGAAACAAAGACAGTGTTTGTGTGTGCTGTTCAGTAAACCATTTACATCTGCAGTAAACAGAGCATCAAGAACTTCCCAACTGGAAAGTGTTAAAATAACTATTTTAGTAGTATTGCATAAAAGGCAGAGTCTCATCTGCTTGCTAAAATACAGAACTGGTAATCAGAGAATTTTGATCTATTCTTGGTTCTGCCACAGACTTCCTGCAAGACCTCTGTTCCTCACTAGTGTTAGTCAGCTAACCAGATAGCAGCATCACAGAACTCCAGCCCCCTGTGCTGAGGCAGGACCTCCAACTTTGACTAGAAGAGCCTAGAGCTTTTTGTTTTACATCCTGATATCCCAAAGAGGCTGTTTTTAGTCAACTGTATGGAAATGTTGACCATCACATTTCTTTAAACCAAACCAATAAATCACATTACAATGAAGTAGCCTGAATCTGGTCTGTCACACCATCAATCCAGAGCAAGTGGCTTTTTTCTCCATAACTTTTTGTTTTTTCACCAGCTACCATGCACAAAATTTAATTTATGTCAACAACTCTCTCCTAGGCTTACAGTGTAACAAAGGAACTGATTTTAATCTTTTTGTTCATTTTGGAGTCTAATCAACCTTTTCTATGAGAGATAATGAAGGTGAGGTAATATCTTTTACTGAACCAACTTCTGTTGGCAAGAGAGACAAGTTTTTGAGCTATGCAGACAAAACGGCAAACAAAAATGAAAGATGCTGAATTCTGCCATCTGAAATGGAAATGCCACAACATGAAGAAGGAAGCAAAATTTAACAGTGCATCAACTTCCTGAGCAAATGCAAGAAACAAAACTTAGTCTTCATCATTACCCTCCATAACTCTCTGACCACTACATACAACCCTAAATATGCTGAGCAGCATTGCAAAAGGACTTCAGGCCTATACCTCAAACCCACCTTGTCTCTCTTATATCCTGGGACCAACACAGATACAACACTGCAAACAACTAACCTACATGGCATTTTAAAATGCCCATCAACATATCACCAAGGTGCCAATCTAACCTTTTAAAGTAATTAAGTCAGATTAAATGCACACTTGTTAGACATTTTTTTCAGCATAAATGCTGATGTGTATCTTTTTGCTACTGAACACACTTCTCAGACAGTTTAAAATAATGGATGTGATAGTCTTCAGAAATAGGTTTTATTGTGAAAACAGCTGTCAGACTGATTAAGAGGGAAACGTCAAAAGGTTCAGCCTTGTGAAATATCAAAGGAAGGAAAAAGGAGCTGTGCTATTCCCTTTTTGCTACAGATAGTAATCATCAGAAGCAGAAGAGTAGAAGAGACAGCGGTGGACTGAAGTTGCACTCTAGAATGTGACAAAGGAAAAAAAAAGTATTTGAAACAAAATCAGTATTTCCCTGCAGTGAAGAAAACAATTCACAGCTGTAGAGTATGAGGATGGCTGCAGCATGTCCCCAGCTGGAAAGTAATACAGGCTCCTAAAGTGTATAGTACAGGTAATTAACCTATTGTTCTAACAGCTCCTCAGCACTGGATGTGTTACTATACCATAGTATCTCTACAAGTGATCTTCTGTAATCAGTGAAGTATCATTAGATGCAGTAGACATGGTATATCTTGACTTTAGTAAAGCTTTTGGTACTGTCCCACATGACCTTCTCCTAAATAAACTAGGAAAATGCAACTTAGATAGAGCTACTCTAAGGTGGATGCAAAACTGGTTGTAAAACTTTTCCCAGAAAGTAGTTATCAGTGGTTCACAGGGCATAATAAGTGGGGTTCCACAGGGATCAGTTCTGGGTCTAGTTCTATTTAATATCATCATCAATGACTTAGATAATGGAATAGGGAGTACACTTACAAAGTTTATGGATGATACCAAGCTGGGAGCGATTGCAAGTGCTTTAAAGGATAGGATTAAAATTCAAAATGAACTGAACAGACTGGAGAAATAGTCTGAAGTAAATAAGATGAAATTCAATAAAGACAAATACAAAGTACTTCATTTTAGAAGGAACAGTCACTTGCACACGCACAAAATGGGAAATGACTGTCTAGGAAGGAGTACTGCAGAAAGGGATCTGGGCATCATAGTGGACCACAAGCTTAAAATGAGTCAACGGTGTAACACTGTTGCAAAAAAAAAGCTAACATCATTCTAGTATGTATTAGCAGGAGTGTTGTAAGCAAGACATGAGAAGTAATTCTTCCACTCTACTCCACACTGATTAGGACTCAGCTGGAGTATTGTGTCCAGTTCTAGGGGGGCCGCATTTCAGGAAAGATGTGGACAAATTGGAGATAGTCCAGAGAAGAACAACACAAATGAGAAAGGTCTAAAAAACAAGACCTATGATGGAAGATTGAAAAAATTGGGTTTGTTTAGTCTGGAAAAGAGAAGGAGACATGCTCACAGTTTTCAAGTACATAAAAGATTGTTACAAGGAGGAGGGAGAAGAATTGTTCTTCTTAAGTCTTGAGTATAGGACAAGAAGCAATGGGCTTAAATTGCAGCAAGGAAGGTTTAGGTTGGACATTAGGAAAACCTTCCTAACTGTCAGGGTGGTTAAGCACTGGAATAAATTGTGTAGTAAGGTCGTGGAATCTCCATCACTGGAGATTTTTAAGAGGAGTTAGACAAACACTTGCCAGGAATGGTCTAGAGAATACTTAATCCTGCCTTGAGTGCAGGGGACCGGACTAGATGACCTCTGAAGGTCCCTTCCAGTCCCATGAGTCTATGATTAAAGAGAAACAGAATAAAATATACCTCTTCCTTTTAAATCTATAAAGTTTTGCACAGGAATACAGCCCCTCTGCTTCCAGTAATGTTCATGGAAGTGATGTACCTAAATCCCTGTGCTCTACAATGAAAATTAAGGCCAGAATTTTCAAAGCCATTTAGCCACCTAACTTGCATTTTGAGGACTAGCTCCTCCAAGGCACTCAATAGTCCCACTGACTTCAAGACTTTTTCCACAGATAATTTTATGTTGGCCTGTGCTGGGATTATCTGTCTTTCTGATACAGATATTGGTGGTGGTTATTTATATTACTATAGCATACCAACATGCAGCAGGACCTGATTGTGCTAGGCACTGTACAAATGCAGAATAAAGGTAATGTATTCAGATTGTCAGTACATAAATAAATCATACTTTTTAAACAATAAAAGTATATGGGGCTCAAGCTACATAAGCACATACCTAACTTTAAGCAACTGAGCAGCTCCACTGACTTCAATAACTTCATCAGAACTCCTTTAATGTTTGAAGTTATGCAAGCTTAAGTACTTTGATCATTTAGAATCTGAGTTGCATCATTTAATATCTAAAGCAATTCTGTTCAATATTTGTACTCATGAACCAAACACAATAAAACTAATTAGCTTCTACACTGCATGTTTCAGCCAAAAGCAATTTTTTATAGCTGAGCGATAGATGTATGACAACACAACACGGGATTATTAATGAAAAGATAAAGCCTTAACAATAATTCATTATTTTTTTAAAAGAAAATGACAAATGACACTTTTTTTTTTTTATTTAGATAAATGCTTAAAAATGATTTTGTTTGAAACCTCATCTGGGATAACTACAGCAGTTCTTCCAGTGCCCTCCTGTAATTTTATCTTTGCCTCTCTGGCAATCATTCAGAAAAGTAATTAAGCATGTGCTCAATTCCATTGCTATTCAGGAAAGCAATTTCAGCACGTTTAATTTTAAGTGCTATTGCTGAATAGGGACACTTTCTTATATTGGCTGATTGATTCAAAGGAAGTGTTGTATGCAGTGAGTGTGGAAGATCAGACTTATAATTTAGTAATCTATGCCCTGACCCTGCAATGAGCAAACCTCATTACATGATCTGGGCCTTAATTTTTCTCGTGTTTTCTCCATTATATTTTACTTTGGTTATGGCCTATTAAAGAATCTACCTCACATTTGTTATTAATAGCTTTGGAGTGAGGATGAACCTAACTCATGCAATCATACCTTCATAGCCAGCAGTAAACTTACCAAATCATTATGCTAAAAGAATTTACGGATTCCTTGATTCGTTATAATATTCCTGAACATAATAAAAGGACAGTAAACCACATTTAATAGAACATCAAGCTCATTAATATTCCCAAAATTTGTTCATTTAAACTGAATTATGATGATTTTTTTTGTGAAAGTGTTTAAAAAGTCACTATTTACAGGTTCCAGCAGTAGCTCTTCTTTCTCTTTTCCATATGAATATCTTTAGAAAGCTCTGAAGTATAGATCTCATGTTTTTTTCATAGAGAGATGTATTGTGAGGCGACTGCATTCTTTTACTGAATCCCTACTGTTTTCTTCTACTGAAAATGTGTCATTCTTTATCATTCTAATTTGCCCAGTGCACTGCAGATAAATCAACTTGACTGCTTCCTGAACTGTAATCTTCATATAAATAATGTTTGTATTCTCTGTCAATGGATCAAAGGCTTCTCTTATATCAGGAACTGAATTTCCTATGATTATAGGGAGTGCTGGGTATTAATGAGGCATTCCAGACATCAGCGATGTAATACACCTGAAATCAAACTTGGTAGGCTACATACTATAGTTACCTGGAGTATCACACATGTGAAGATGAAAGATTTCCTGATATCTGCAGGCAGATATCCAGCAACAGTAATGATCATGTTGTTATTCATCAAAACTCTGTCTTTAGCTTTGGTACAGGACTTCACAAGTCCTAGAAGTGCTAAATTTATGCTGTTTGATATTCTCAGACTCACAAACCAATGTCCTTTTCATTTAATAACTTTTGAAACCCTGATTGATTTTTCTGTCAGTCTTGCCCTCCGCAAAGTAGACACATGCTGCTTTGCAAAAGTATCTTCATACTCCAGGAAATAAGAAACCAGAAAACTGCTAGCTTTTTCTGTCTGCCAAGAAACAAACAAACAAATCCCAAGATGGAACCTAGAGAATATACTCTGGTAAATCAATTGAACATTTTAGCATTATCCGTGGTTGTTCCTTTTGTCTAAGCTTGTTGGTCATCATACTGTGCTGTATCTTGCAATTCTAGATGGAATTTCAGCTTCCCATCATCTCCTGAATTAAGTTCATATTATATCATTCCATGAGACAGTTTTACCACAAATTTTAATTACACCTGATTGTACTGTTCCCTTTCTCACTAGAACCAATAATCTGGTCAAGGTGTGAATGGTAGAAGAAATAAATTCCATTTTCATAATTTTTAAAGTAAGTTTTAAATGGCCTCTGTAAATGTCTCTTCTTGTGGTGCTGAAAAAAATGTGTATGTATATTTAGTCTGGCCCAGATAGCATCTTGACTGAGACTGATTGGTAATATACCTAAGGGTTGAATGATAAGCATCTTCCCTTTTTGCCTTTAGTGCATTTAGGGTGAAAGTCACCCTCTGCAGAAGACCAACACAAGGAATACACATCATTGAAGTGCCACTTAGCATCTACAGCCCCAGTTCTGCAATCAGATCCACACAGGTGGATTTTTGGAAAGGGCATCTTATGTGGTCCTGTGCTTAGTTAGTTGTTCCTTGGTTCCCAAGAGGCTATCACAGATGTGAGTGATAAGATAATAGATCTTCACATGAAGTTCTGAGTTATGGGAAAGGCCCTACCAAATTCACAGCCATGAAAAACACATCATGGACTGTGAAATCTGGCCTCCCTCCCACTGCATGAAATGCTCTTATGTGGTCTTACCCTATACTATACCGATTTCATGGGGGAGATCAGTGTTTTGCAAATTGGGGGTCCTGACCCAAAAGGGAGTTGCAGGGGGGTTGTGTTATTGCCACCCTTACTTCTGTGCTGCTGTCTGCAGAGCTGGGTAGCCAGAGAGTGGAGGCTGTTGGCCAGGTGCCCAGCTCTGAAGCCAGCACCCCGCCAGCAGCAGCACAGAAGTAAGGGTGGCAATACCATACCATACTAATATAAAATAAGTATTTGGTTCATAAGTCTACATGTTTTTTGGAAAACAGACTAACGAGTATTGCCTTTGTTATGACATAACCTGCTCCAGAACCCATCAATAAATTGAGGTGAAGACAAAAACCTTCTTTAGTAGAAGTGACTGGAAAAGGAGATGGTAGACACCTTAAATAAAGGTACAGCAAAATGCCTGTAGTATATACTTGTATGAAACATCTCCAAGATGGACAATACCTGAGTAGTGTGTGTGTTCCCTCAGAGCTTGGCAGCTGGACGGTGGTGGATGCTGACTGAGGGCCCAGCTCTGCAGGCAACAGCACAGAAGTAAGGGTAGCAATACCATACAATGCCATCCTTACTTCTGCACTGCTGCTGGCACTGGCACTGCCTTCAGAGCTGGGCTCCCAGCCAGCAGCTGCCCCTCTCCAGCTGCCCAGCTCTGAAGGCAGCACTGTTGCCAGCAGCAGCAACAAGGGTAGCAGTACCGCAACCCCCACTATAATAACCTTGTGACCCCCAAAAACTCCTTTTTGGGTCAGGATCCCTACAATTACAACACTGTGAAATTTCAGATTTAAATAGCTGAAATCATGAAATTTACTATTTTTAAAATCCTATGACCATGAAATTGACTGAAATGGACCGTGAATTTGGTAGGGTCCTAGTTATGGGGTTGAGTGAGGCAATCTGAACTGATGAAGCAATTTAGTGTTTGGAAAAATTCCACAGGTCATAAACCTAAGACTTCTTTGCCATGTCAGACAATATCTTAATTCCTATGCGTATCCTTTGTCTCGAGGACTACAGATTAGTAGGATGATGCCCAAATTAATCACAAATCTGAGCTAACTGATTGAGGATGCCTTCTAAGGACTCCGGTTCAAGCTTCTCATTTGTCCTGTTTAGGTTTGACGGCATAGTGAGGAGGCTGAGGTGAGCTGGCACTGGGCTTGTAGTATCATTCACCCAGCTTTCTTGATGCAGAAAAACAAATTGTCAGGGAATAGTGAAAAATTTAGGCTCAGATCCACCCCTGCTCAGCTGCTGCCTAACCATATAGGTGCTTAAACTCATGTACACCCTAAATTTCCACTGTAAAGTTCCCTAGGTACCTATATTTTTGCCTGTGGTCATGCTCACTGCAGCCCCAGGTAGGCATTGGAGTATCTAGCCCACATCTAATCACAAACAGGGCCGGCGCTTCTATTGAGGAGAACTAGGCAATCACCTAGGGCACCAGGATTTTCAGGGGGGGGGGGCAGCAGGCAGCTCCGGTGGACCTGCCGCAGTCGTGCCTGTGGAGGGTCCGTTGGTCCGCGGCTCCAGTGGAGCTCCAGTGGAGCTGCTGCAGGCATGCCTGCGGAAGTCTGCTGGTCCCGCGCGGCTCCGGTGGACCTCCTGCAGGCACAGCTGCGGCAGCTCCACCGGAGCCACGGACCAATGGACCCTCCATAGAAATGGCTGCAGCAGCTCCACTGGAGCCATGGGAGCAGTGCGCGGGGTGGCGAAATGGCCGTGCGCCTAGGGTGTGAAAAACTCTAGCGCCGGTCCTGATCACAAATGCAATCTTCAAATCAGGTAAAGATAGGAAAATACCTGAAACAATTAGCCCAGACATTAGGGTACTCACTGGAATATGAGAGAACCTGACTCAATTTCCTGGTCAGCTTGATGAGGAAAAATGATTTGAACAGAGGTTTCCTCCTCCTCAGGTAAGAGCCCTATCCAATAGATGATGGGGTTTTCTGAGGTGGAGCGCTCTTGTTGAAAGCTGTTTCGCTTTGTAGTGAATAATCAAATATTATTAGGGCCAAAGAGAGTGAAAAGGCTGACCTGACCCCTTAGGCTTGAGAGCCTGAGCCACAATGTCCACACTGCTATTTTTAGTGTGCTAGTTTGAGCCCCCCCAGCACGGGTCGGTCTACTTGGGCTGGGAGGCTCACTTCCAGCTGCAGTGTAGACATATCTCTAGCATGTAGCAAGATCACTCAGCTCTTTCAGAGAACTAAGGCAACTCTAATAAAACTAATACCAGCAGGTAATGCTTTTGGAGGAAGTAACCATAGTTAGGTTCTGTGTGGGTGGAGAAATTATTTCCAGCACCACTTAAAAACAAATAAACAAACATCCTCTGAACTTGATTAATATGGTGAATAAGAAGCCTAGTTAGCTTCTGTGACAGGATTTCTGTCTTAGGTCTCTCTGGGAGGTAGAAAAGTTAATCTGCTGAGTGAAAAGATCACCAAAACAGTGGAATAACATTTATCTCCATCTCAGCAATACAAACAGCTGAGGAGAGGGGTGTGTCAATGTAAGATACGCAACTTCAGCTATGAGAATAGCGTAGCTGAAGTCAACATATCTTATTTCAACTTACCTCCCATCTTTATGGCGCGGGATCAGCGGCCGCAGCTCCCCTGTCGATTCCACTTCCCCCTCTTGCCCTGGTGGCGTTCCGGAGTCGACAGGGAGGGCATTTGGGGATCGATTTATCGTGTCTAAACGAGACACAATAAATCGATCCCTGATAGATCAATTGCTACCCCCCGATCTGGCGGGTAGTGTGGATGTACCTTAAGATAAGACAGAGCTTCAAGGAGGAACAAGAAGTTCTTCAAGGAAAAGTATTTGGGTGAGTTAGCTCAGGAGATCTCTATGGGCTAAAGCAATGTTGAGCAATAGCAAGGTTTTGCTGTTTTTGAGCTAAATCACTGAGACAGATGAATAAAAACCAGTCCTGAGGAGGGATGGAGTTGGGGAAGAACATATCTTGAGCTGTGTTGTCTTCGTCCTGTGCGGGGAAGGTGGAAGACATGCCCTGTTCAATAGAGCTTCCAGTTGTGCAAGAGAACATACTAATAAACCAATGGTCCCAGTAAAGGCCATAGAAAACATTTAAACAGATACCATTCTAAAGGTATGTATATCAGTATATCAAAATTGGGTGAGTCACCACATTAATATCAGAAACTTGAATAGTCAACTGAAAAAAAGACCTGTACTGGATGTCAACTTTTGATTTCTGGAGTCAATTTCTTTCTTGTGCTATTTAGCAGCTCCCACTGAGCTTCTGCATTTTAATAACCCTATTGGTGTTTCCTGGGTCTCAGAGTGTGTGGGTATCCTGTGAGAATAGCACGTGATAGTGCAATTTCAATGGAATAGTTACTGCTCTCCAAAAGCAGCAAAAACACAGGGCTGAAAAGTGGGGAATAAAGAAGGCAAGAACAGAAAAGCTGTAAAGAAATAGATTGTGGAGAGTCTGGGAGAAATTAAAGAGGAGAGGGGCCATTGGGAAGCACAGGCAGTGAAAAATTGACAGAGGAAGGAAAAATAAATAATGATAAAGCAAGGAGAAAATTAAAAATGAAGTAAAACAGAAATCAATGACATTGTAAAGGAAACCTTCCTCAGGGGGCATTTTATAAATATAAACATATATGTATGTATTAATACAAGTTCTCTCTGCTTTTGAGCAGAATATGCTTGCATATACTGCATTTCTTACACAACATTCTGCCCATTCTGCATGATACTTGTACTCCTAATTCACTTTGGAAACTCCCATCCATTGTGTCAAAAGTACTCATGCAACTGGAGATTACTGTGGATTTTCTCAGTATAGCACCACACAAGATGCATAGGATCACTGATGTATCTTACGGAAATTCCCCTTGTAGCTCAAACTAAGGGCCTAGTCCTGCAAACATTTAGTCTCATGACCAAATTTACTGACATGAATAGTCCCATTGACCATTTCAAATGCATAGACTATCGAACATAAATCACAGAATTGTTATCCTAGCTACAAAGGCAGAGTTAACCAAATTCCAAGCTAGTCTGAACAACACTGTCTAATTTGGCAAAGCAAAAGTCTAACGTTTATTTGATTGTTTTCAAGATATACACATACACATCCAGATTGGTGAAGAGAGAATTTTATACATATTTTCAATTAAGGGACTCAATAACCAAAGCATTATTTTACTTAATTTGAGTCAGAAAGATGTAGATAAAGAGAAACTCAGCAAACTAAAAACTCAGCATTTTATCTCTGTATTTTATAATATACTCCAAATTGTTCAGATACTAAAATGTCAAGTATTGAGTCAAGCTTTGCGTAGAAATATGAGGTTTGACATGCCACAAGCAGTTTGGTATCAAGCAATAAATAAAATGCACAGTTTGTTTATCTGGAACAAATATATTCAAATGCAATGTTTTATCACATACAAAATACATTACCTTCCATTCCAAGTAACATTTTGGAAACATTTACAAGCTTCTTATCCCACACAACTGACACAAATGGCATCTCTGTTCCATTGTTTACTGGAATGTCCTTTGACATTAAAACTTTTGGTCCCAGATTGTCATGCCTTTAAAGACTTCCTGGGGAAACAGTAGCTGTAGATGTGTTTGGTATGGGGAAAGCTTAGATACTGAATGTCACTGATCTAGAGTTTTAATACTTTACCCTTTAGAGAGAGTAAACATTTTTTCTCTCAATCTAGAATCTAGGCAACAAAACTGATTAGGGGTATGGAATGGCTTCCTTACGAGAAGCGAGTAATAAGGTTGGGACTTTTCAGCTTGGAAAAGAGACAACTAAGAGGAGATATGACAGAGATCTATAAAATAATGACTGGTGTGGAGAAAGTAAATAAGGAAGTGTTATTTACTCCTTCTCATAACACAAGAACTAAGGGTCACCAAATGAAATTAATAGGCAGCAGGTTTTAAAAAAAATGATGTATTTCTTCACACAACACACAGTCAACCTGTGGAACTCTTTGCCTGAGGATGTTGTGAAGGCCAAGACTATAACAGGGTTCAAAAAAGGACTAGCTAAATTCCTCGAGGATAGGTCCATCAATGGCTATTAGCCAGGAAGGGCAGGTATGATGTCCCTAGCCTCTGTTTGCCAGAAGCTGGGAATGGCTAATGGGGATGGATCACTTGATGATTGCCTGTTCTGTTCATTCCCTCTGTGACACATGGCATTGGCCCCTGTCGATAGACAGGATACTGAGCTAGATGGACCTTTGGTCTGACCCACTATGGCTGTTCTTATGTAGATCACTAGCTCTAATTTTCTCTGAGACATGAGGCAACGTGCTCCTCTTGCCTACTTGAATTCAATCTTACGTCTGCCATTTGGAAACAACAAAACAAATTTTGGGAAGCTTTATTTTGTATACTAATGAATTGCAGCAGCAACAGCCTTGACTGTGTTATGACTGTCACAGTTTTGTATGTCACTGCCTACATGCCTTCTTTCTCTCAATTCAAATATCAAAGGATCAATGAAGAAAATAATAATCCACAACAAACTTTTGCTTTAATGTATCAGACAATAGACTTCTATTGTATATAATGGGGGCTCTTTCTGTGTCAACATGTAAAATGTTGAGATATCCACAACAGCTCATTGGATTTACAGGCCCACCAACTTAAAAATCTCACTTCTGCCTCAAATTCTTTTGCCTACTGGTTTTACAAGAAACACGTAAATTAAAAAGATTTGAGGAAAGTGATTATTTTTCCAGTTTGTTTATCTTTGTGCATTTGACAGCACTTTGTTTATAATCTGTGAGACTCTTTTCCCCTGCACTGAGCTTGGGAACAGCAACAGGGAAAGGAAAAACATTTTTAAAATTAAAACACATGAAAATTTGCAAAAACACAGAAGGAGGTGGCCAGATTTCAAGAATACAGTGCCGCTACAACACCTGGAAAACCATCACTCCATCTCTTCTTCTAACATCATGACTCTTGAACTTTTCTTCTGTACTTGTATATTCTCTTTCTTGTTTGCTGCGGCAGTTGCATTATGAATTGCACTCCTGTAATATCTCTTTACAATTGCTGTGAATCATGTGGAATTTTGTTCAGATCGGTGTTGTTTCTATTGTTATATCTTAAAATCCCAATAAAGATTCTATTTAAGAAAAGCTGTCCTATCTCTGTAGTTTCTACACTTTAAGTTGTCAATCAAGTTCTGAGGGTAAAAAAAGGATACAAAACTTTGAAGGTTTGCATTACGAAAGGGAATATTGTCCTTATTTGAAGTTAGTGTTTAACTCTCTTTCCAGTGTTGAATAATAAAAACCCTCACATACTTCACTTCAAGGTCCTACACATAAAAGGTACAGGTGCATGACTAATATCTAGCACAGGTAGAAAATCATTTCTTGGCAGTGCAAACAGTTTTACTCCATTTATTATCTGAGTGGCAGTAGATTAACCTGTCTTATGTTTCTCCATTAATTCACGTGCAGTATTACTGCTGTTTTGATCCAAGCTGTAGCACAGTGAGTATACATAGTGCTTTACAATACACAAATTGTTAAATAGGTCACTTTTCCCAAAGAGCTTATGTGGTTAAGAAAACAGGCTATGAGCAGCCACTTATCAGTTACATGGTAAGCTATGCTTTAGATCCCTTTTAGTCCTTTTGGAGTGTGCCCCTGTGGGGACAAAGTTTGTTATCTTCACCCCTCTGTGGATGGAACCACGCGGTCCTACCATTCTTAGCCCGGATCTGTGGGCTGTAGCCCTACCATTTACCAACCACCTTAACATCCAGGCTGAAATGTGTTTGGCATGTGTAAGTCCTTGTCCTTGGGAGCCTGTGGCAGCTGCTGATTAAAGTGCTCAACCATCTTCTTCAAAGCAAAGCATTATTCATTCATTTACCCCCCTACCAAAGGCATGAAGCACACAGAGTAAAAGAATAAAACAAAAAAGGCCTATAGGCTGGGGGTCTTTCCTTCAGCTTAATCTCCCCTTGCAAGTCTTGCAAGTTCCATTCAGCCTCCAACTCTGGGCTGTCTGAAGCAGCGTGCCCTGCTGCGTGTGTCCTCTGTGACTCTGTATGTCTCCTTGCAACTATCTCAGTACTCTTCGACACTTCCTGAGCAGCCCTCTTCCTTTTCTATGCCAATTGTCTTATTATTTTGTATGGCCTCTGATACTAGCCTCAACAATGGGAAGAGTAAATCTTGCCTGTCTGGTTGGAGTCAGGTAGGGGCATTCCCTAGTTCATAGCTCCCCCATTAAGTCGATCTTCACCATTGGTTTGTTTCTTGTTGGCTTGCTCCCTGACTGCATCCTTTGATTAATATCACACAGAGAACTCTCATTCTCCACACGGACCCAATATGGAGCTCCATATAGAATGCTTCATAGAATATCTGGAATCTTATCAATGATTTTCAGAAAAAGCAGGAAAGCTTTTGGCATTCAAAGCTGGGTCAAACACATGAAGCAGCATGAAAAATGGCACCAGGATGGAAATTATTGAGGAAACAAAGTGAGCAATCCACAGTTTGGGTAGAATACAAGGAGCAGAAGAAGGTGTAGGTCAGATTAGGGAAGAGATGTTGCCACAGACTTTACAGTGAGGAAGTGGATCATGAATATTCATTAGATATATTTATGCAGCTAGTTAAAAATGAAAAGGACCAAAGTGCTAATAGACTAATTACTGAATTTAATGCAATGATGAGGAGAAACCAAAGCAGATATATGGAGATAGGAGAGGTGCATGTGATCAGCATGGCAAAGGAATGCTGGCTTCGGAAACAGAAACTTTACAGCACTGAAACACAGCAACCTTGTACTAGCATTTAGGCCACACAAATAATTAAGATTGAGGATGAAAAAAAGTGCTAAATATCAGTGTTTTAAATCACCTAATTATCACAATTACAACATAAACAAAACACATGCCTGATCTACAGGTGATGTAAACCAGCAAAGTTCAATTGAAGTCAATGGAGTTATGCCAGTTTACACTAGCTAAGCATTTGGATTATAGCTATATCCACACATACTACACACAAAATAGATTAAAAATTATGAAGAGTGCAAAATCAAGCACTCAGAAGTTAGATAATTCCAGAATAAAGTTGCCTTAATTCATCCCTCTTCTCCGTATGCATTAAGATATGGCTTGAGCATACTCAGGGAGACTGGCCTCTTCAGAGATTTTAGCTATAAAAATCTAAGAATTCTCTACCCATCATGTGCAAATTTCAATTTTTCAAAGGCTTATAACAACCAAATCTGAGTGGATTTTCACAGGGATAGCAAAAGCCACATCTCTAATACAAAAGCCACTCACCTGCTAAATTTCAAGTAGTGTATTTCAAGGAAAAGACTGTCATTAGTTTAATAGGAGTAAAACCACACATTTCTCCCTAGCTTGATTCTCAGAAATGACAACTATTTTGGCTGACCTTTTCCAAAAATTTTTTTTGCCTCAAGCAAACACCAAATTGGAAAAGTTAAGCACAAATCGTTACATTTTAGTAAAGTTATATGCAACTGAACCAGGGATAGTTCTATGTATTTTGCTGCCCCAAGCATGGCAGTCAAACGACTTTCAGTGGTGCGCCTGCGGGCAGTCCGCCGGTAGCGCAGATTCGGTGGCATGCCTGCAGGAGGTCCACTGACCCGCGCCTTTGGTGTATCCACTGCCAAATTGCTGCCGAAGCTGCGGAACTGGCAGACCTCCCACAGAAACGTGTCCGAAGGCAGCCTGACTGCCACTCACATGACGACCAGCAAGCTTCCCCCTATGGCTTGCCGCCCCAGGCACGCACTTGCTGCACTGGTGCCTGGAGCTGCCCCTGAACTGAACCCAGGATCTTACAATGGAAAATGTTGGGCAACTTTAATAATAGAAGGCATTGCCAGCCTTGCCTATAATATATATATATTTCCTTCTCAGCAGTTCAGATTCAGTTAATGAGTTTTGAATTTATCAGGTAATATTATAGCTCCAACAGTATGGCTGTGTTCAAATCTGCAGGGAAATCAACATTATACAAAGAGAAAATGTTGCTGCTCAGCACTGTAAGTGGAGAATGAATGCATCAACTGCCTAGAGTGGATTCAGCACAGTATGTCTAGAAATGTGTCCAGCCTAGCATACTATAGGCATCTGATTTTGTTTTTTTTAAGGACACCCTGTTAGAAACCAAAATGCACCTTCACGTCCTTAAGGTCTAATATTTTTTTATTATAATAGATTATAAAATAGAAAAATGTGTTAAAGCCTCATAATCTTCTTATCTCAGCTTGTCCAAAGAATGTACAATAGAACCTATTCCCTGCAGAGATTCTAAAACTGTGTCTTTAATTCAAAGCATATACATTTTAGTAGACACCCACACTTTCACACCTAATCCCTTTGGGAATGAGATGTGTGTGAAGACTCTGATTTCCAACTATATTCTATTTAGAGCATACTGCAATGTAATCCAGAGTGCTACTGACATTAAGTTGTCATCTGCTGGACTTGTGTCACTCAGCAGAATGTTAAAGTACATATTCTACTCATGTTCAATATGTAGCATTCATTTTGACAGCTACAGAGTTCTGTGTATGTTTAAAAAAAACAGAGGATCTTTAGGGACACACAAGGATTAAATGAAAGGGTCATGGGTGGAATAGATAGCTTGGAATTGTGGGACTATATAACAGCTTTTGAGAGGTGCAGTGCAGAAATGGATTGGACCTGAAATTCCATTGACCTAATCATATACATACTTCTCCAAGAGGTGACACACTTTGACATAATTCCTAGAAGTCAATATAGCTGGGACGGTGCTTATAATTAGACAAGATACCATACAAACAGTACAGACGGCCCCTGGAAATAAAACTACTGAAAAATTTCTCCTAAAGGTATTTTAACAAAACAAATATCTGCAAGAGGGCTTCCTGATTAGATACCTTTTCAGGTGTAGTGTCTCATTCTGCTAAGTCTTAAGCTACCATGAGAATCTCAACCCCTAGTCACATAACTTTCTTTCATGTTCACAGCTGCTCATCTGTGCTTGTAGCATTTACACCACTGCTATAATGTATCATCTGTGGAAGAGTGGCGCTACCTCTATGGCTACATCGGTGACCCAAAGTGAGATGCATCTATTAAAAAGCAGACAGTACTAACAAAAATTTTTCTTTATCCATATTAACTCCCAAACATTAAATGGATAATTTTTAACCTACAGGTTTATTTTACAGTGCCTTGCACATTTTTACTATAAGATTTTGAATTAAAATATCAGATGTTAGCTGAACTCTTTGTTTTCTATGTGCAACTTTTTGAGATGTGATTCATGGGCCATGAGACTTTCTGGGTTTTACAATATGCACAACAGCTCACTTCTCACGTACTTTGTATTTATGCACTTTTCATTAAGCTCCCTGTCTCTGATGTTCCCTGCTAATAGTCTTATAATTTCTTCACTAGTGAACTTTACTTAAGATCATCGGGCACAAATTTGAGTGAAACAATTAGCTGAGGGAAAGTCTGCACAATCAGCCTCTGAGCATGGTGTAATATTAGCTTTACAAAAATATTTGAAATTATCCTGGTTTAATTTAATACACTTATAGAAATGGCTTTCTTAAAATTTCTCCACTGAGAGCTGCGGAGGCCTCGACACCAGTATGGCAATTAAAAAAAAGAAGAAGAAGCAGCCACCGCCTAAGGTTAGATTTTTAACCCTATACTTCACATCTGAGTGAATAGCCAGAGTTCCTGAAGGGAGAGCACCCAGAAGCTCCCACTGGGGGCAGCAATAGAAGCTCTCATATAGTCAAGTTAAGGGCAACTGCTGGTATCCTACTCAAAGCAAGATTAGACAACATGGTACTTCAAATATTAGCCACCTGGAGCCCTGTTTACACTAGGACTCCCACCACTGCTACCATTAATGGAGTTGAACTGGTGCTAACAGCAAGGAACCATTTTTGGCCAAGAAGCCTACTGCAGAAATCCCTTTTTTGTGATCAGTTCTCTTCACATTTTGCATTGGTCATGCTCATGATATTTATACACAGTTTACAGATCTGATCTGCTTGTCAACAAAATCGTTTTCAGCCAAGAGGGAAGAAAAATAGCTGAAAGAGAGCGGGCAACAATTTAGGCAGGGCAAGGAACTAATTAAAAACTTCTAAGATATTACTGAATTCAGGGGCTTGATCAATCCCTCTGCTTCTGCAAGAATTCAAGGAAGTGGAAAGTGCTGATATGTATAGAATTATCTTTGCCCAGTCCTAGAAAAGCGCTTCTGAAACACTAAGACTGGAAAACTTGGGAATGGCCACTCTATGTAACAGCAGCAGCTCCTCACAGTTATGTGAGGATTCCCCCAGTAAAATGTACCTGAGCTGTCAATCTTATCTAAAATGGTGATTTCTTCTGCCAAGGGACCTGCACCAGACAAGGTTCAGGGACAGCAGCAGGCTTCTGTATGAGAAGATGCTTCCCTGAAAAACTGGGAAGCAGTGTAGAGGTATTGGATTCTGCCTATTCTTCTGCCTATTCCAACAATGGGACTAATCCAACAAAATTCATCATAGTGATATGGAGAAAACTGTGTGAACACCCATATAATTTCCTATCCCTATGTGGAAATTGATCATGTAGGGGGAATATGCCCAAAGGAAGTCAGAAACTAGGTGGTGATATCTTTTATAGGACCAAGTTTTGTTGGTGAGAGAAACAAGCTTTTCAGCTACACAGAGTTTTTCTGGGCTGGGAAAGGTACTAAGGCCATGGCTACACTGGCAGATGTAGAGTGCTTTGGGTTAAACCAGCCTTCGGAGAGTGCACCAGGGGAAGTGCTCCAATCTGTCCACACTGACAGCTGCAAGTGCACTGGCATGGCCACATTCACAGCACTTGAAGCGGCATTTGGAGTGGTGCATTATGGGTGCAGGGTATTCTGGATCCTGTCCCAATGCCCTGTGATGCATTGCTTCGCATCCCAGCAATCCCTGTGGCTCCATCCACATTTGGTGCCATTTTTCAATGTTTTCTGTGCAGAGTGCACTTTTCCTTCCTTTTCAGTCTGCGGGAATGAAGCCCGATCTGCTGCGGCATAGGTTGACGAGACTCTCCAGCACGTCTCATCTGGCAGTTGAGTTACTGCTTAAGATCCAAAGTGACAGTGAGGAGTCTGACAATGACACTGAGTCGCATAACGCATACGACATGAAATTCCTTGTCTCATTCATGGACATGCTCTCTACCATGGATCACCGTTTTTGGGCTCAGGAAACAAGCACTGAGTGGTGGAATCACATCGTCCTACAAGTCTGGGATGACAATCAGTGACTGCAGAATTTTTGGATGAGAGAGGCCACTTTCATGGGACTGTGTGCTAAGCTCACCTCCACTCTGAGGCGCAAGGACACAAGATTGAGAGTTGCCCTGCCAGTGGAGAAGCAGGTGGCTATTGCAGTCTGGAAGCTGGCAACTCCAGACAGCTACCGATCGGTCGCTAACCAGTTTGGAGTGGAAAAGTTGATGGTTGGAATTGTCTTGATGCAAGTTTGCAAGGCCATTAATCGCATCCTGCTCAGAAGAACCGTGACTCCAGCAGCACTGTTCTTTATGGGAAGCTGCACTTGGCCGAAGACAGTATCCCCGCAGCTGCAAGTGGCAGCGGCTTGAGTAGTGCAGAGGGGGATTCAGGATATAGAAATGTGGGAGGCTGGCTGTGTTTCTGTGAGCTGGATATTTCCCTGTGTAGTTAATTAGTACGGCAGAACAGGGTGTTGATGCATGCTGAGATCTCATGGGAATCCTCCAGAGAGATCTCTAGGAAAGTTCCTGGAGGTACTCAGTAATACTCTGCTGAAGTTTCCATGGCAGAACACCTTTGTTCCTTCACCCATTGTAGGAAACTTTCCTGCACCATTCAGCAATTGCTTGTGCAGGGACCAAAGCGGCACATAGGCAAGCAGCATAGGGAGCAGGGTGGAAGCCACAAGCATGGAGTAAATGTACCCTTGTTTCCCTGCTTATCCTTAGCAGTAAGATGTCTGCTAGAATGACCTCTGCCTGTGGGAGAATTTTAGAATTTTTTTCCTAGAATGCTGCACCACAACAGTTGCAAAAAGTGTGTTCTCTTGTCCCCATGTTGAGGGCCCCCCTGTCCCCACCAACACTCACCATTCTTTGTGTGTTCGTAGAGGTATGTGCCTGGCTAGGGTCAGTGATAAAAGTGATTGTTATGTTGCAAAAGTTGTATTTAACTGAAATGTTTCAATGCTGTGCATGTATTTAACAATCCCGCTTCTGTGCATTGTCCCCCATGCTTCACCAGATGTGTACTTCAGGAATACCCCATGCACCCTGGACGAGCATCTCTGCCAGACAAGAAAGCACCTAAGACACTGCAAAGAAGACATGTTCTGGGAGGTAATGCAGTGCTCCAGTGCAGAAAAAAAAGGGAACGCAAGGAGTGCTAGGAAGCCGAACGGCAGGACAGAAAAGAGAATTGTGCATTTTTAAGGACACTAATGAGTGGATGATTAAAGCCATGGAGGAGCAAACACAGATGCTGAAGTCCTTTATAATGCTGCAAACTGAGCATATCCATGCTAAACCTCCACAGCAGCACATTCAGAACTCTTTTCTGTGACCCCCCCAAATTCCACCCCCACATTCCTTTCCATCTTCTGGGATTTCTCAGTTTCCCCTTCACTCCACCCCGTCAGACAACTTTCACAATGATAGCTGGACTTACACACAGTTGTGAGAGTCTGACCTTCCCTGGCTCCTCCTTTCCTACCAAGCAACTGTATTTGTGTGTGCTGCTGTTCAATAAAAACAAAATTTTATAATGGTAAATCATCTTTTTTTTTTCTTTCTACAAATTGAGATAGCAGGCACTACCAATACATACAGAAGCAGTTTAATCATTGTCTTACTGGAATATAAGACCCCAAATGTCACCATTGCCTCCTAGGAAAACTACATGTAATGTAACATTGAAGCACCTCTAACAGAGAGATACATTGCTGGTGTTCATTGTCAAAGTGATGCCTCAAAGCCTTCCTGATTTGAATTTGCCTCCCTCTGGGCAACTCTGACAGCTCTGGTATCTGGCTGCTCAAAATCAGTGGCCAAGTGGTCTGCCTCAGGACTCCACCCCTGAGCAAACTTTTCACCCTTAGCTTCACAGAGATTATGCAACATACAGCATGCGGCTATGACCATGGGAATATTATACTCATTAAGGTCTAACCGGCCATAAAGGCATTGCCAGTGAGCATTTAATCTCCCAAAGGCACATTCAGCTGACATCCGGCACCTACTCAGCCTGTTGTTGAACTGCTCCTTACTGCTGTTCAGGTGACCCATGTAAGGTTTCATGAGCCATAGCTGTAAGGGGTATATGGGGACTCCCAGGACCACTGTGGGCATTTCCACATCTCCCACTGTAATCATCTGGTTTGGAAAGAAAGTTCCCGCTTGTAGCTTTCTGTACAGGCAGGTGCTCCTGAAGATGCAGGCATCATGCACCTTCCCGGACCACTCCACAGTGATGTCAGTGAAACGCACACAGTGATCCACAAGGGCCTTCAAAACCATGGAGAAGTACCCCTTCCTATTGATGTACTCCGTCAAAAAGTGATCCAGTGTCAAAATTGGAATGTGTGTCATTTATCACCCCTCCTTAGTTAG
Organism: Chelonoidis abingdonii; assembly: GCF_003597395.2. Classification (NCBI taxonomy): domain Eukaryota; kingdom Metazoa; phylum Chordata; order Testudines; family Testudinidae; genus Chelonoidis; species Chelonoidis abingdonii. Next base: position 70,329,681 of record NC_133773.1, read on the forward strand.
GGAAACCCATGTCTGCAAACCCAGCCACTATTTCATGCACATTTCCCAGAGTCACAGTCCTTTGTAGCAGGCTGCGATTTTTTGCTCTGCACCTTGTATTAATGCAGCCTCAGTGGTCAACTTCATGACTCCAAAATGATTCATGACTGATCGGTAGCAGTCTGGAGTCTCCAGCTTCCACACAGTGATTATCACTCGTTTCTCTACCGAGAGAGCAACTCTCATCTGATGTCCTTGAGCTGCAGGTCTGGGATGAGCTCTGCACACAGTTCCAGGAAGGTGGCTTTCTGCATCCAAAAATTCTGTAGCCACTGCTCTTCATCCTAAACCTGAGTGACAATACAATCTCACATTAAGTGCTTGTTTCCCAAACCCAAAAGCAACAGTCTATCCTATGCAGCTGTTCTGTGAATTCCAAAAGCAGTCTAAAGTTGCTCCTACCCACATCATGCAGAATGTCGGGCACCTGTGAGTACTCTTCAGTTAGGAACTTTGCGATCAACTGCACTGCCATCCCCAATGTCTTCATGACAGTTAACAGAGCATAGGAGAGCAGTGCGCGATTCATCCTGTCTCATAAAGATGCTGGGGTGCCCAGCAAAGAAGGGTTATGGCAAAAATGCCATGAAAGAAAGACGGATGCCCATGGAGTGCTGGGACAGAAAGCAATGCATCACAGGATATTTAGCTCAGTCCCAAGGTGCGCCACGATCCGCTCCACCTTCCCAAAACACCTAGCAACAGAAAGTGTCGAGCTGGACTATGGGATAGATACCCACAGTGCATTGCTCACACTGTCAATGATGGTGCCCTCCCTGACTGTGGATGCAATATGCTGACAGAAGGAGCAAGTGTGAACATGAAAATCTGATTTTTAGTATGTTGACTTCTGGATGTTGACATCACTTTTGTCGACAAAAATTGGTAGTGTAGACATGGCCTTAGTATCTTTCCCAGACCTGAACAAGAGCTCTGTGTAGCTTGCAAACTTGTGTGTCTGATCAAAAGAAATTGGACCAATAAAAGATACTACCGCACCCACCTTGTCTCTCTAATATCCTGGGACTGATACAGCTACAACAACACTGCAGACAACAAAGAAAGCCAAACCTAAAAAGGACACACCATATTATAAATACACGGTGGTGAGGTAGTATTTTTTATTGGGACTAAGATTTCAAATTTCACAGAGCTCTTCTTCAGGTCGGGAAAAGGAAACCAGATGGTACAGTTAAATACAAAATAGGACAGACTGTTAAGCATAAGGGTTTCACACATTGTAGGAGACCACTTAAAATGAAGAGGGCAATTAACACCTCTGCAATAGTAAGACAATGAAGGGTTAGTAGGCAACAAGATGTGTTATAGTTGTAATGGACCTGTGAAGAGCTGTGCACCCCACACCTGCCCTGAAAGGGGTTAATGTAGACCAGATGGGCCAATTAATCTATTAGGCTGCAATTGGGGGGAGGGGATATTTAGGCTGAGAAGAGAACGCTATTTCAAGGAAGCTCACCTGTGCATGAACAGGCAGGGCTTCTATAAAACTAGAAGAAGAACAGGAGTACTTGTGACACCTTAGAGACTAACAAATTTATTTGAGCATAAGCTTTCGTGGACTACAGCCCACTTCATCACTGGGGAGCTGGTAGCAGAAAGAGGATTGCAGACATTCTCTCTGGGACAAAGGATAGAAAGAGATTTAGACCAAGAGGAAGGATTTGTCTAGCACGTCCAGAGGAAAGGGGTGGGATGCTGGCAAACCAGCTCAGGTGCCAGCTCAGGTTATAACCCCAGGCCAACTCACTGATATGTTAGTCTAGATCAAAGTATTAAATGTATGCATGTGTATTCAGATGTTTAAACTTCATGAAACCAAATGGAATGTTACTTGAATTGTTTTCACTTATCTGTTTCTGTTGTAATATAATACCAAACATTTACATTATAAACATCCCTGTAACTAAATAACTCATCTACCATCAAAGAAACCTTTTGGAATACTAATGAAGGCCTTTATCAGAGAAGGTGCTAATTCCAAAACTAATGGCCATTGTGGTGATGACCTGAGGTCAGAGACTCAAAGTGCATTTCTCATTCATCATCATAAAAGGAATAGCTCACGCGGGTAGAGACACTGTCAGCTTGCTTTCTGTGAGATGATACTATAGATATGGATTCAAAGAAAGAGCCTTCATCTCTGACTATTTGGACTATAGACCTTACAGCAGCACAGCCCTACTGCTGCAGCTGCACTAGCAATCCACGCACTTCCTGGGTGTGGTGTTCTGTCCCATTTAGTGGCACCGAGACCACATAGAGAGAGAGAGATTAATGAGTCTGCTGAACAGCCGTATGGCTTTTAGTTCATGCAGTAGAGGCTCACTTATTTAGCTCCAGAGGTCCCAGGTTCGATCCCACCCATCAACGACTGGGATCTATCAGTGTTACAAGTGGGGGCTCCTCCAGGATTTCAACTGGGAAGTCTCTGAAGCTTGGGATGCATTTTTATAGACTCATAGACTCATAGATCAGAAGGGACCAATATGATCATCTAGTCTGACCTCCTGCACAAAGCAGGCCACTGAACCCTACCCATCCACTTCTATAACAAACCCCTAACCTATGCCTGAGTTATTGAAGTCTTAAAATTATGGTTTGAAGACCTCAAGCTGCAGAGAATCCACCAGCAAGTGACCCATGCCCCACGCTGCAGAGGAAGGCGAAACACCTCTAGGGCCCCTGCCAATCTGCCCCAGAGGAAAATTCCCTCCCGACCCCAAATATGGTGATCAGCTAAACCCTGAGTATGTGGGCAAGACTCACCAGCCAGTACTCAGGAAAGAATTCTCTGCAGTAACTCAGATCCCATCCCATCCACAGACCATTGGGCAGATTTATCTGCTGATAATCAAAGATCAATTGCCAAAATTAAACTATCCTATCATACCATCCCTTCGATAAACTTATCAAGCTTAGTCTTAAAGCCAGATATGTCTTTTGCCCCCACTACCCCATTGGAAGGCTGTTTCAGAACTTCACTCCTCTAATGGTTAGAAACCTTCGTCTAATTTCAAGTCTAAACTTCCTATTGTCCAGTTTTTACCCATTTGTTCTTGTGTCTACATTTGTACTAAGCTTAAATAATTCCTCTTCCTCCCTAATTTTAATCCCTCTGATATATTCATAAAGAGCAAGCATATCCCCCCGCAGCCTTCTTTTGCCTAGGCTAAACAAGCCAAGCTCTTTGAGTCTCCTTTCATTTTCTAGGGGAACTGCAGCCAATTGGAGCTGTGGGGGCAGTGCCTGTAGGCTGAAGCAGCACACACAACTGCCTGGCCATGCCTCCACCTGGTAGCTGTGTGAGGGGGGGTGTCACCACTTCTGGGGAGCACCCCAGGTAAGAGCCACCCAGAACCTGCCTCAGCCTGTCCTATGCTCCAACCCCCTGTCTCCTCCCACACCCAAACTCTGCTGCTTGAGGGTGAGGCAGTGGCCCAAGACTGCCCCAGCAGCAGCTGGTGCAACTGGCACAGGTGATCTGGTGGTTATGTCTTTATCACTTTCTGTGTGAGTTCATCTAAGCGCATAGTGATTATCTGGATTCAACCATATAGTTGTTGGGGTAGTTGATGCACTGGATGAGGTATACTGAATTTTGTGATAGGCATGTGTAGGACCCATGGAGAAAGGTGTGTTTGCAAGTGGGGCTATTGATCATTTCAGTAAGGATATCTACAGGTTTTGCATCTGTTATGGTGGGGTCTGGTGCCACTGGGGTTGGTGTGTCCTGGTCTGTTGGGAGCTTGCTAGAGAAAAGTGGCTTTTTGTGTGCTGAGTGGTTTAAGGATGGTTTCTAAGCGTCCTGGTATACCTTCAGTAATAGTGCCAGGGCCAGATAAGATAGGTCTTGTTTGCGTATTGTGGGAGGCATTTAGAAGGTTCCTGGAGTGGTTTGTGGGGGATGAGATTATGGAATTTCTCTTGGAATTGTTTGGGGAAGGATTTAATCATATACTTAAATTCCTGTGTGAACTATGGCATGGAATCTTCTTTGAGTTCTTCATCTTAGGTGGTATCAGAGCATTGTCAGTTAGCCCTGTTGGTATAGTCATCACTACTGAAGACTGTGATGGTGTCCCATTTGTCTGCTGGTTGGATTGCTATTTGGTGGTTTGATTTCAGGGACTGTATAGCTATCCTCTTGATGGTAGACAGATTGTGGTGGATGTAAAGTTTAAGAATTTCACAGGATTTTTTTTTCCTGAGTGAAGCAATTGATGTAATGATCCAGTGTGTGGTTTTGTTTGCTGCTAATTATTTTTTTCTTATGACTGTCTGTGGGGATGTGGGAGTTGTGGGTGATATCTTTGTTATGAATGAATCCCTTGAGGTGGTTCATTCCCTTGGAGAGTACATATAACCTGGTTCTATACAGAACTATGCAGAAGTTACAAATATGGTTATACTCACATCCCTAGATAGTGTTTCATTCTGGTGGATTTCTTATGGATTGATCCTCAGTAGAGGGATGGTTCCTGCTGGAGTTTCCCATAGGGAACTCAATTTTCCTAGTCTGGGCACTCCTTTAATAACGTGATTCTGACTATACCTCATTAACATTTATGCACATAGTACACCCTGCGGTTAGGTCATGTTAGAAAAGTGTGACTATTGGGTATCCTGTAAGCAAAATATTACTCTGACTGTAAATTTTTCACAATATCACCCATTGGTACTTCTTCTCCCATAATCTTGTGGCATAGGGTCATTCTTTGGTCACTTCCTTATGTCAAGCATTTCTTAAACCTATGGCCTGCTATGGCTAAGCTAAAATCTCAGCCTGTAGACTTGTGTTTCAGTCTTCCTTACTTAGATACCTAATACATAATTATCCTTTCTAACTAGTGATAAATCTGATAAATCTATAATCCTACAATTTAACTCTATTTAGCATTCAATGATTACATATGACATAACATGTTAGTTAATCATAACATTACACAATAAATCACACCTGCAAGCTCTCCATATAGGTTTCCTGATATTTTTCTCCCAGTGTGTGGGAGCATGTGATAATTTCTTGTTAAAGGTGGTCCCATCTGAAGCATGTGAGGTGCAGGAGTTTTTCTGAAGTCCTTCTGCAGAGCTGAACAGCATATTAAGAGTTGTGTGTAATGGTCAGAGGGTTACAGATGGTGAGTCCTCTGGGGATGATGTTCGGTTTCGTGTATTTGCTCAGGAAGTAGATGTCACTGTTAAATTTGGCTGCTTCTTCATGTTATGCAGTTTCCATTTTATATATAATGCCAGATTATATGAGCAACAAAGTTGTTTTAGTGGCATGACCCATTCTCCTGTGTAACCAGGATAAGCACACAATTGAGGGCATGCCCACAGTAAAACCACCAAAAACCTACAGTAATCAATCTCCTAGAGGGATTTGCTGCATTTAGCAATGATTTTTCTGCAAGTACACTATAGATCATCTTCATGACAGATCAAAGCTGGTGACAGACTGTATGTTAATTGAGAGTGTGTACACACAGGGCAGCGGAAGCTCACTGTGGATGTTCAATCAAAGGTTAAACAAGTCACACACTCTCTCTCTTTCACTCACTCCTCACTGGAGGAAGAATTAGGACCTTTGCCCTTAATTTCATAAATTCCTTCCACAAATGCAAGAAAAAAATGGAGTTAAAATCACATGCAACTGTTAATGAACTAGGCATCTAAGCCTTTAATTACAACTAACACCTGGGAAGTACTAGGTTAAGCTGTGAGAAACCCTAATATGAACAACTTCAGCACAGGGACTGCTTGATTACCAAAGGGAAAACTTCTTTATAGAATCATTCATCTTCTTTTTGACCTATTGATGTTGTAATTGCCAGAGATGTTTTAGCAAAGAAGCCAGAGAGTTATGATATTGTCTGCCAGGGTTTTACTAATATATCTAAGAAGCTTGATAAGAGGTAATTTGTTGTCATTTGGAAACTTAGTAGATCTGCATTCTGTCAGAACATCATCTTAAATCTTGTGTCTCACAAGTAAGTATTGCTGGATATCCCTTACACCAGATTCCACTAAAGTCAGTCACAGAATCCTGCTACACTGACTTTAACAACTACAACAGTCCCAATAGTGATGAGACATTTGACAAGTCTGCTTGCATGTGCATAGATACTATTAAATGTACTGCTATTCAGACGATACTAACAGAAGTATAGGTAAATGATAACCTAATGATAACTGAATCTCTTCAGCCTGTTTTCTGCATAAGGAATAGAATGCAAATTATGTCAAAAAAAGTTTATTCCCCATCCTTATAGCATGAGCAAGGAACTTAATGTCATTTTTGTGCACTCTGTTGGAAGAATGAATGTGGCTTTCTATGCAAGAGGTTGAGTCAGTGCCAAATTTCTTACTGTGGTCCCCTCTAAAAACTATATACTAAAGGAAACACAAAGAACAAGTTAAACTCCCTGAGCCTGCTTCAACATGGATCTTTTCCATTGTGCTTCTAGGATTGCAAGAAATGATGATGTCTGTGGAGTAGTCATCTGCTATCCTTTTCAAGGCAAATGGCTTTAACTTTGAAGCTCAGGTGTGATCTGCCCGGTGACCTGGCCACTCACTTGTGGACCCAATTCACAGCAGAATGCCTGAACATCCAGACATCAACCTTCCTCCCAATGTCTCCTGCCATCGTAAATGCCAAGGTTAGTGCAAACTCAGGCATGCCTAGTAATGGCCAAGGCTGGGAATGCCCACTAGCCTGGTACAGTTAAGCCTAAAGTTAACCCTATGAGGCACCCCTGGATCATGGGTGAGCCAATACCTGGTGCAGCAGGGACTCTGCATATCAGACCCCGATGCCCAGGAATGGACCACATGCACTGAAGTCCTTCTTGAACTCTAAATTCTGTACATTTTTACCATGTCAGCTATTAAACCAGAGAGCCAGGGCAATCATGGAAGGGGTGGAGCGGGAGCGGGAGGGGGAAGGGGCAGAGGCTGTTTTGGGTTTTTTTGCCAATCCTAAAGCTGTCAGAAACTGAGGCTCCACAACTGGTGAACCATTGCCTGTGGATCATGGCTAGCAAACAGCATGAGCTCCCAGAATCTGTTCTCCTGAAATCAAGACATAATTGGCAATGATTATCTACGTTTGGAACGTGCACTGCACAGAAAAGGATGTTAGATGAAAGACAGTGTGACATAAATGCCGTCACCATCTTCATTACCCATGCTGACTGATATGAATCACTGCCTGGTTCTCAGATCAGAAACAAAACCTGCTTATTTCTGAATTCCTCACCCTGATAATTACTATCACCAATATAAGGGGGAAAAAACAGATAAGTATTATCCTTTGTTGTACCCCATGCTGTCCAATCTGCCGGCCACTTCTGCTCACTCCATTTCCCTTGGAAATATACTCCAAAACCAATTTCATGTGGAGGCATCAGGTTGTACCAGAACCTCTGTTCTCACTGTCCAATTGGCTCACCAGATAGATGCCCCATGAAATTGATTAAGGGATGTCTCCTATACTCTCATATAGCTTTCATTTCTTCATGTTCTTCTAATAAAGTGAGGGGGCTCCCTGACCCTGGTGGTGGAGGATACATGCCAGGCACAAACAGTCCTACCCGAAGCAACCACCTACCAGCAAAATTCAGGCACCTGGAGATCACCTGGGACTGCTTGAACATTGTTTCCCTATGACCCTGAATTGCCTGTACCAATGCCCTTAGAAGATTATCCCACTTCTCCCAGGATAGTTCTGATATACGCTGCATTGTATATAACTCAACTGGCAAATATGTCAACTTCAGTGTTGGGCCTTCTCTTTCCAAAGGCCAACGAAACACCTAAGTGCCTGGCCAACCTCTGAAAAGCACTTAATAGGTAGGCACATTTAATTGTCCCAATTGTCCTTTAAAGAGGAGATCATGAAGTTAATGAACTACCTTTTCTAAGACAGTTTCCCTCACAGCCACCCATTCTAGTGTCATATGAAACTTTTCAAAAGCTTAGCAGGAAGTAAAGCAGCCAAGTGGTAAGGTTGACATAGTAGTACCTTTCAAATTGGAAACCCCAAACTTAATATTTGGGAGAGATAGCAACTGAAATGCAGACTTAATGTCACATTTTGCTAACTGCACTCCTTTGCCACATTCTTAATCATGACTACTGCTGTATCAAATTAGGAATGCTGAACTGAACAGAGATTAGAATCAATATTGTCATTAACAGAGGAGCCCTGTGGGTATAGAAAATGGTGCATAATTCTGTACTCTTCTTCAACCGTTTTTAGGAATCAAACTGGGGTGAAAGCTACAGGTCCAGTATTGATTAAATCCTCTAGGGGCCAGCCACCCTTTTAGCTGTTCTTTCTGTCTTTCTTTCTTTCACACTCACACTCTCTATATATTCAAAACCTTCAATGGATTTTAAATACTTTGCCCATACATGAAATTGCTCTCCTTCATATGCGCTCTGAAGAATTGGTTAAACATCCATTTCAAATGTAATCCTCATCTTTTTTGTTAGGCTAGTGCAACAACATGGCCCTTGATACTTCTAATTTAATTGGAAATAGTTATTTTGTCTATATTTCCACTTCTACCTGCTGCTCCAGCTGAAGCCCTCAGTCCCTAGTGACCACCTCTCCTTCCTCTGGTTTATTCTTTGTTTTGTAACAAGTGGTGCTTTGTGTTGCCTGCCCCAAACATCCTATGTGCACGCTCATTTCTACAATGAGTGAAAACATTTTCCTTAATTAAAATCAAAACATATATTAGACATAACATCCCCTCGTTAGCTGAAGTTTCAGGACTGGTTACCCATCATCTATTAAAAAAAAACCCTATGGGGTCAGACACAATGGGGTCTTAAATTCAAGCCACAAATCCTGGTCCTTCCTACCCCACAAACCAATCTCATCATCTGCTGCTCTTTCTACGTTCCTTATATCTCAGCAATGACATGCCCACATACAAGGCATGTTCATGTGCTATAAGGTCCATGTACAGTATTTGAGAAGGGGAATACATTGCTCTAGGCTCTGTTTTCATATCAGACTTGTGAATATGAGAAAAGCCAGGGTGCAATTATCTATAGACTAAAATAGCTTTCACTTTTTCTTTAGCATTCTTTTTCTCATCATCATGCTTGTTGTCATCTCTAAATGGGAGGGTGAAAATGTTAATGTATCCTCCTTTCCAAATCTTTTCTTTAATCCCCTTTGACAAATGCAGCCCCAGTGACTTGTCAAGTCCCACCTCTGACTGGGCATTGCTATCTGGGGCTGGTGGTATGACTATACTCTGGTCCACCTCGTGCTTCTGGGTCTTGCTATGGAATATTGTCTTTACCTCAAAATCATATTAAAAGTGCTCTTGCCTCTGATGGGGAAATACCTGATCCATAGCCTTTCAGCCACGAGAGGAACCAGAGAGCCAGTTAACTCTGCCATTCCCATCCTGGAACTGTATGGTAACAGTTACAGATCGACTCAGAACAGCAGCACGAGAGTGGTGGGGGGAGGGTAGGAACGCTGATGCTCCCAGGCATACAGATGTCCTGTCTCCTTGTCCGGCCCCTGGAGCAAGAAATCTGCCACTGCCACCGTTGTTCTGGGGGCTGGGGAGAGGAAGTCACTCCGAATATGAGATCTAAAGACCTTGCACCAGGAAAAAAAACCCTGCCAATGAGAAGACACAGGTAGATGGGGGAATGATGATATTCCCAGAATGTAAAAGATGCCCATCCCTTATTCTTACTTTCCCATTATGTGTGATTCTGTTCCCATGCCTCTCCCAGCATTGCCCATGTTTTCCTCTGGTTAAACAGTACTGGTTCCCTGCAGCTAACTAGAAAAAATGTGTAGGTCGATGTTGCAATAAAGCATCCGTGACTAACCTGTTTTAGCTGACTCAGCCATGCTGGGCTTGGATTGTGAGGCTACAAAATTGCAGTATAGACATTTTTGGACTGGAGAGGGGGTGCTTTGAGGGTCCCAGTGCCTGGGCTCCAACCAGATCCTTAATGTTACACTCCAATTTTATAGCCCTGCAGCCTGACTCAGCTGCCACAGGCCAACTATAGATGTTTCTTTGTATCCTTAGGGGCCTCTGAAAAGCCCAGTCTCAGCTTAAATAGGGAAGGTAGGGCAAGGGGAGGGGCACACCGCAGTCATTCAGCTGGTAATATATCCCTTTGTCCATCCAATGGTTAATCAGAGAACTGGGGCAGGGGGTTGGGAGGTAGGGAGCAGCAGCCCCCTCCTCTTCCTACCACACATTTTAGGCTTCTCTCCTTCCCTGCTGTACTAAGATCCTTCCCTGCTAAAGGAAGTGACAGGTATAGGCGGCAGGTTTGTATAATTTTTGGTGGTGCCCAAAATGGTGATGCCTCCCCCTCACTCCTGCCCTGTAAGCCGATAGATATATTTTATTAAATAGTGTAAACATGCATTGGAAGCCATAAGCATTTAAGTTTCTCTTTATTGCACAATATCACTATCAGAAAAATCCATTGTTGATTATTAGTGGTCCTACAAATCAAGAATTTGTTGCTGAGATAAAATGAATTTACAATGTGTCGGTGCCACAAGATAACAAGTGTCAATTAAAAGTGGAAAGTCAGAAGCAGCACTTGCTTGCTTCAATGTACAGTATTATATTTTGTGGGAATGTTCTTAATGTTTTCTCTGAATACTGTGTGGGTGCCTCAGCTTCCCCGATGCATTTCTTAACAATCTAGATGGTGTGATAAGGGGATGTGATTGTTGTAGAGCCCTAGAGGGCCAGTGGGATGCTGTCTGCACAGAGAATGGCCGAAACCCTGTCTCCGGGCAACTGGTGGCCTGGGCCACTCTCCTGCAAGGTGCCAACTGAAGGTGTTGGAGAACAAAGAGATCATGTGGCCTCCTAATGCCTGGAAAAGAGATAGTGGTGTAGCCAGGTTCCACCCGACATATCCAACTACTAATCAGGTAGTAGAGTTTACAATGCTATAACAAGAGATTATGCTATTACCATTATCCAGTCAGCTTGCACACTACTATTTTGAATTAGTGATAATTCACAGAGAAAGAAGAAAGCTGAATTTAGAGAACAATTATTAATCAGATTCCTGGTTATCCACCAGCCACTGCTCCAGTCCATAGCACAAAGCACCATAAACACAGTAGAAGCAGGCCAAGAAACTATTCACCTCAAATTGGCATCTGCTACAGTCCCCCCCACACCCCTGCCCCCAGTCACCATTATTCAGGAGATAGCTAAGTGCAAAGGTGGCATTGCTGAAGCATTTAGCAGGCAATTGAAAATTCCTACAGAGCACTGTACAGTCTCTGAGAACGCTGCTGAATTCTGAGTGCTGGGTCTGCAGCTAGTCAGCAGTGAGACTGAGGAGACATAACTGGCACCTTAAAGCACCTTTACCCCTCCCTCCTTCACAAGTTGCACTAAGCTCAGTTTCACTGCCCCGGGCGCAACACTGAGGTGGGGGGCTAAGTACAGTGGGGGGGCAATAACCCAAAGTCGCTCCTTTGCCTTCTGGTCCTGCTGCTCCCTCAGCTCCCTCCACTGAAGAGAGACCACGAGAAAAAAAAAATCCCACCGCCACCCCTTTTCCCTCCTTCTCTACCGGCACCAGCTGGGCTTCAGAGCCCGCCTCCCTGCCGTGCGGCCGCTTGCTCTGCATGGGGCTACCTAGGACCAACCAGGCTGCTGCTCCTCAGTCCCCTGCCGCATTAGGGGGCTGCACTGCTGCCCCTTCCCCTCCCGGCAGGGAGCCGGGCAGCTGTGGGCGGGCACCTCCTCCTCATCTCGATGCCTGGGGAGCCCAGCAACCAGCCAAAGCTGCCTGCAGCCCCGGAGCCAGCGAGCAGGAGCCAGCTGGCGGCCACACACACAACTCGGCTCCGGAATTCGAATCCGGAGCCCAGTGCTGACTGCCTGGAAAGAAGTCGATTTTGGAAATGTGCTCAGAGGGGAGCGGCTGCTTCCCCCCACTAGGCTACTGGGTGGGAGAAGGGATGCTCTGGGGCGGGGAGTAGTGGTGGTGGCAGGGGCCAGTGCTCCCTCCAGGCAGGGCCAGGGGAGAAATCCAGCTCCAGATATTGAATATTCCTGGAGCTGGGGCACCTGGAGCTCATATAACCTGCCGCCTATGGTGACAGGGTAATGTAACCACATGCTGCAGTATGAACATGTGTTACAATGAAAAATACATCCCAAAGCTGACATGCATGCACTTCTATAATAGAACTGATAGTATAGGCACAGGGAGATATTTCTTATAATATACGTCTGACATATCTCAATTGTTATGGGTTATTTCTCCTGGGATGATGGACTGCATTTCCATTGTTCACTTAGCTATACTTACTTCTACTGATGCCATCAGTTCCCACTACCTCTGTGCTATACATAGCACAGATTGAGCATCTGAGGCTATTTCTATAGTTATGGTCAACGTACAATGATCATAAATGCGTATGCTTTTGTTACACAATGCCTCTACTTTACATTGTGGCACCAACTCACAATTTTATTATGAGTATCATAATACTTGGGGTGTGTTTGTTTTGTTTTGTTTTGTTTTTTATTTAAATTCCCAAGTCCTGAAGTCAAGGGAAAATGAGAATCTCAACTTTCATTTTTTTTTTAAATAAGTTTACAGTGCTCATGATTGCAAAGAAAAATTTGAAAATGTGACCCAAAGGCTCAAACTAAAAGAATTACTCCTCCCTCCCCCCCATTTATTGTTTTTTTGTTTGTTTTCGTTTTTTTAAATCCATGATTTCATATTTTGTACGCTGATCTCAAGATTTCTTGAAGGCCTGGGCAATACTGTTTATTGCTGGAACACAACTGTCTGGAGAACCAAATCCAATAGCTGCTGTGCATGTTTCAAATTTACAGGAAGTTGATGAAATGAAAGAGCACAGTTAACCTTTACTTTGAAGTAAATTTTGGCATGTCTTTTCCAAGCATTTGTACTTCAAAGGGCATGATTATGCCCTCTGTTTGAAAACAACCAATTATAGACTATTGTGATTGTCTCTACCCACTACTCATACGTTGCATAAAGATCTTTGCCTTTGTGTCTGATATTTAGCTCTGCATATGAGGAAGAGAGACAGAGAGAGGGAGAGACTTTACATTTCAGAGTAAGAGGATTCATTTGACAAGTCACAGAATGGTAAAATCAACATAATCTCTCTCAATAGGGGTATGGACAGTATACAAAGCTTTCCCATTTATCAGTATTAGTTGTAATGTTATGGAAGTGAACAGTGGTTACCAAAGAAGGAGTAATGGAAAGGTTATACTATCATGGGAACAAAGGGCTACAAAATCTGTCGTGTTTACAATACACCACAGATTTCTGAAATGACAGCTACAGTAGGAAGTAGCACTAAATGTAATGTCTTGTCAGCAAGATAGCCATAAAATATGAGATGCTGTGGCCTGTCTCATGCAGCACTAATCATACATTATCTTGGGGGAGTTCAGCACACACTTATATTTAACAAATCTCATAGGCTACATTTTATCTTTATAATCTGCTGCCCCAGGAGCAGCCTGAAGAGGGAATTTTTATTCTGAGAATCACAATTCTTTTCCTGGCAGCCCTTTTTCTCTGTGGGAGAAGTAATCTACTACACGGATAATGGTGACTAATGTATGAGAAGCTTCTCATTCATAGATCTTTTTTTTTCTAGGCTATAGAGCCTCATCTAGTATTTTCCATGTTAAGCTCATAACTCCTGTTTGAGCTATAGCATATTTTTTCGAAAGACAGCCAGTCTTGTTTTAAAGATGTCAAATGATAGAGTAGCCATCATGTCACATCAAGTGGTTCATTACCCTCACTAAAACATGCACATTATTTCTAGTATGAATTTGTTTAGCATCAGCTTCCAACCATTGGATCTCATTGTTTACCTAAAGCTTTCAGTGGAAAAACACTGGTATTCCAAGATGGAGTCCAGTACCAAGTGATCTGGTCACATGCCCCAGTAGGGCCACAGCAGCCATGACTTTGACACTGTTTGTAGCATCCTCAGGAAGGCTTCCTGGTGGGAGAGTAGCTTCTTCTAAGACCTAGTGTTCTCCCTAATGGCCCTTCCCAGCCAGTCATATAAACTGACAATCTTCTGTCCAGTGGGCATTCCCCAGGTATAAATACATTTATAGACACATAGACAATATTTCTAACTTCAGATACCAGAATGATACTTGTATATAAGGAGGACAATCATATTCAGTGAATCATAACCTTTTCAATGATATCTTACATGACCTATAAGTACATCTTAGTTATGCCATAATCATATCTCGATGAAGAATATGGGGTGTAGTGTCACACATGTCATATAAGGTATCCTGGGAAAGATTATGATCTTCTGAAAGCCATTGTTCTATCTAAATATATATATATCATTAGTGTACATGAAGTTATGAGATTGTGTCGTATGGTTGCCAATAAATTATGCTGTTAGTTGTGGAACCAGCCAGATATTAGATCCCCAGTGACAAGAACAAGAGAGCTAACCAATGCACAGCTGGTTGTTGAACAACCATCAACAGCCATTGTTCAGCAAGGGAGTTACAATTCAATAACTCACTTGGACAAGGCCACATCAGGGGAATTGCTCAACCTTGCTTGGTAATTGCCTGGACTGATGTTCTCCAAGCACATGGAAAAAGGTTATAAAACACAACACAGTGACCCCCATGCTTCGTTCTTTCTCTCCTCCCTCATTTACACTGAAGAAAAAGAGAACACTGGAACTGAACAAACTGGTCCCAAGGATAAGAGGGAAAGCCTACGTATGAAAGACCCGGACCAACCTGCAATATCGAACTGGGTAAAAAACATTGCTTAATCTAGATCAACTCAGTCTATAGGTTGAGAGTTTATACTATGTGCTTATATTTTATTTTATTTTGGTAATAATTCTGACTTTTTGCCTTACTTATAATTACTTAACATCCATCTTTTGTAATCAATAAACTTGTTTTACTGTTTCTCTTAAGCAGCAAGTTTGCCTGAAGTGTTTGGTAAAGCTGCTCAAGTCACAAAGGCTGGTACATGTCCACTTTCCATTGATGAAGCGGTGAACCAATGAATACGTTTGCATTACTCAAGAAAGGGTCTTGAGAAGTGTAACATGGCATATTTCTAAGGTACAAGGCTGGCAGCTGGGGGAATTTGGCTGGTGCTTTTCACTGTGTGATTCATGGGAGCATTCATGCAATCTAGCTGGGTGTGGGGCTCCACAGGCAATTGTATTGAGTGGTAACAGCACCTGGAGGGGTTTACTGCTTGCCACCAGTAAGGCATTGTGAGAGACAACCCAGATTAGTGAGTTAAGGAGGCACAGTGGTTCCACAGTTCCAGGTTGCACCCCAAGCATCCTGTCATACCTATCTATAGAACAAGGATAATAATACTTACCTACTGCAGTGGATATTGTAAGGTTTTAATTAATTGTTTGCAAAGTGCTTTGTGACCTTTGCATTGAAAATGCTATAAATATTGTAAATAATATTAATAAGCAGTTAGCAAATACCATGAAAACAGAAGTAATTCAGGTATTGATGGAATCAGAGTATTCACTGACCCATAAATAGTTTGTTTTGCATCTGTTATCAGTCATTCCTTGCATTATAGAACTCAGTGTTTGCTTCCTTTTACACTGTCTCTCAGAAAGCATGTTGTCATTGGCTAGTAATTATGAACAGCTTGTTGTGTTAGAAACAGAATGAAACTGCTCTGTATGATTGGAAGGCATGTGTAATCATTCAATGGCAACTGTCTGAGGTATTACAAAAATGTTTCTATGTATAGAAGAAATGTTTCTACATTTTTGTATGAGGAAAAGTGTACTGGCAAATTCCAATATCTTGTAAGAGCTCATTTTAGAATCACAAACATTTAGTGCACACAGAGGCGAGGCTGCTGGGAGCTACTGCAGTTTGGCATTTCTCCAGCTTAGGCGTACACCAGCAAGGGAGCCCCTGATGCACAAGATACTTGTCAGAGGCCATTTCCACGTGCTTTACAGAGTTTTGTTGGTATAAAGACTGAGGAATATTGAGGTAACTACTTCAGCACTGAACTGAATGGTGTCCTTCCCCGTTTTTGTGCTTTGCAATAAGGTGAATTTCATTCCAAATTAATTACAAAATATGTAAAAACCTTAAATATATAGATTAGATAGTTGGAGAACAAAGACTACTGCTCAGTCATAGGCTATACAACATTAATGGGTGTGGAAGTGATAATTAAAACACAAAGGACTGTGAGGGAAGATAGAAAAAATTCAGTTTGTTTCGTCTGGAGAAGAGAAGACTGAGAGGGGACATGATAACAGTTTTCAAGTACATAAAGATTGTTACAAAAAGGAGGGAGAAAAATTGTTCTTTCTAACCTCTGAGGATGGAACAAAAAGCAATAGGCTTAAATTTCAGCAAGAGCAGTTTAGGTAGGACATTAGGAAAAACTCCTAACTGTCAGGGTGGTTAAGCACTGGAATAAATTGCCAAGGAAGGTTATGGAATCTCCATCACTGGAGATTTTAAAGAGCAGGTTAGACAAACACCTGTCAGGGATGGTCTAGATAATACTTAGTCCTGACTTGATGCAGGGGACTGGACTAGATGACCTCTCAAGGTCTCCTCCAGTTCTACAGTTCTAAGTAAGATATTTCATTTAATGGCTCTGAACTTCGTAGGACTTCTTTTGTTTTGTGTTTTAGTCCTCAAAGGGCAAAATACAACAATCAAATTATATGCTAATACAGATAACTCAACCCCCATATTTTTAAAATACAAACTGCATTATAGGAGGATAGAATGGCATGGTCTCCTAGGAGTAGTAGGCTGATTCAGAAGCAAATGACCAAGAACAAACATATACTTGTTTTTTAAATTTTTTCATTTATTTGTTTGATTTGATGCTTTTGATATTTAAACATGTAGTTATAGAATTTAATTTGCTGTTTTTCTGGCCAGGGATCCGCACATCAGTGGAGGCCATTAGCCGGAATCTGCAACAAGCTGAGAGTGCCCCCCACCCCGCCGATCTCACAAGATAAGGATCCACATGTATCGTTTCCAAACATGTGAAGAACTGCAGCCACCCATTCCATAAGCATGACAGAGCTATGCCACCCATTCCATAAGCATGACAGAGCTATTATATATGTAATCAAACTGCAGAATGTTATTGCCTTTTGATAAGATACTGTCAAAGCATCTAAAATTATATTACTGCTTTATTCCCTGTGAGAAGCTTCTAACTGAAATCTATTACTTACTAACACTCTTGACAATCCCCATTTTATTATGACCGGCTCTAGTCAGCTTGAAACACTATATGTATTACTGTCAACAGAATGGAGTTTAAAATGTTTGCACATGGTAGTCACAATATTGATTAGGCAACACAGATTGGAATTTAATCTTATTGAGTTAAAATTGTTTTATTCAGAAACTGCCAATAAATCTTTGAAAATCAATTTCTATGTCAAATCTCCTTATGTTGCAGTTTATAGAATCTGTTTAGAGAAGTATTTTGTAACACTGAAGCTATTGTGGGCCATGTCTCTGATGCACTAGTTGAAAGGCTAGCAGAATGACTTGACATCCTAACAATTCTGGGTGCAACAATGTCACCTTCAAACCTGTGACAAAATCAATAATCTTTAGAGACACAGGGTCTAATATAATCAGGATCTATGTAAAATGATCACAGATGCAGGCCTTTAACTTGTAATTACATCTTTTTAGCTAAGTTGGAATGTATTAAAGTAGGGAAATAAAAATGGATTTGTAGATCTTTTCACTAATGTATAGAGAATAGCTACCATTTGTACAAATTTAATGAGAACTCCATTCTAATTTACAATACAAGGCCAGGTCCTCAGGTCAATGGAGCTACTCTGATTTACTGCAGTAAAGGATCTGGCCCAGGACTGTGAGTAAAAAAGAAGGCAGTAGTGACTGGTTTTACTTAGGTTTGCAGACTGACTAAGCCAAACTTTCTCATAGACATTCTAACCAACTGAAGTGCAACTTCACATTTCATAAGTCTGACATTTGAAAAATGCATTTTCATACGTGGTGCTGGTACTTCACTCCAGATTTTTTGCAGCACTTGAAGGGCATAGGATTTACAGTGGAAAAGGCAGGCACAATGCTTCAAGTAAAAAGAGTGGATGGTTTTTTTAAATAAACACAGTTTATTAAGTGTTACTTCTCTTTAAGACAGGCCTTTTAAGATAAACTGTCCATCTGGGTAGGCTCTTAAATGCAAATTCCATACAAAAGCAAATTTCTCTTTAGCATTCCTTGAAGATGCCTATAGTCTATTTGTTTAGACCAATAATGTGACTGCTGTGTTCAATTCTAACCACAAATGCTCCTGTTTACTTTTTCTTATAATAAAAGAACAAGGGGGCATTTAGTGAAACTGAAAGGCAAATTCAAAACTGATAAATTGAAATACTTTTTTGAACACCTGATAATTAACCCCGGAAAGGCACTGCTACAAAACAATAATATGATGAGAGGCACAGATCTCTGTTCCAATCCCCTTGATGTTTGCCTCTGGTCACTTGGTTGCTTCTTGGATTATTCAGCCAATAGCTTGAGGCACAGTTAACTAGAGAAATACATTTACTTTTCTGGTAAAGTTACCAACATTTTGTTACAACAATATGCTATATTAGTAATTTATTAAAATATGCATCCCTGAATTCATACCAGTAGTTCAGTTCTGCCAATTACTGTAACTGTAAAGTATATAAAGAAAAGAGTATACCTAGGCTTGCGGAGCAGAGCAGTGCATCAACATGATAATCTCATTATGCTAGAAACTGAAGAAAATAGAACATGGCCACAGGGACAAGGCAAAAGAAGAGCCTGGTTAGTGGAGGAAAAATAGAGTTGAGGAACAGGTTTACTGCAATCAAAAACAAGGAGGAGAAGCAGGCACAAGGTGGAGTGGCAAAGAAGAGAAGGGAAGCTATTCTCTGGACAAGAAAGGAAGAAATGATGGACATAGACAGGAATCGGATCCCTATGAAGAATGAGGGTGATATATTGGGGACTGCAAGAGAGAACAGAAACAAGGCAGGAAACAGTGGGAGGGAACCTGAGATTCACACCAGTATCAGAAAGAAGCAAGTGTATGTGATTGGAGATTCCTTACTGAGAAGTATTGACAGGCCTGGCACCAGAGTGGATCCAGAAAACTGAGGCATACATTGTCTGCTAGTAGGAAGGTTACAAGATGCAGAGCTGAGGCTGGAAAGGATCCTGATGGGATTGGGGGGAAAAATCCACTGATTGTTCTTCATGTCAGGACAAATAACATTGCTAGTTTCCTGCTGGCACAGTTCACAGATGATTGCACCAGGCTGGGGAAGATGCTTAAGGAAGTGGAAGCTCAAGCGGAATTCTTCCATTCCATAAAGAAGGAGAGTGAAGGCCTAACAAGATAATGAAAATCAACAGATTACTCAAGGACTGGTGCTACCAGGAAAGTTTTGGATGTTCAACCGTTGGGAGACATTCATGGAAAGAAGACTCTTTTCAACTGATGGACTCCACTGAGTACCTCGGGTACTAAAACTTCTGGGATCAAGGCTGCCTGGAAAGACAAGCTTTAAACTGGGAAAAATGCAGGGAGAAGGCTGGGTGAGACTTATGTAAGGGTATGTATATCCTATGCAGTGTTAGAAAGATTAATGGATCTTTTTATTACTGCTACGGTAAAGGCAATTATGCACATCCTTAACAATATCTGAATTGTATAGCAATACAGATGTACAGAGTACCTAAACCAAAATGCTAAGTAAGAGTACTAGACATCTTTCTAACTAATTTCAAAGTCCTAACCTCTGCTTTGAAATTGATTAATCTGAGGTTGAAACTTTAAAATTGGTTTTAAAAAAGCCCTTTTTGGACACTTTCCTTATAACCAGAAAGACATTCCATTGCTTTGTGAACAGGTTATCAATACAACGTGATAATTCTCTTAAGTATGTCTCTGATACTACGTCTTAAACAATGGCATTACATAGAACTGTATGAATGCCACTAATCTGAGCTGAAATAACAGTGAGTCACACTGCCAATTAATGAGAAGTTATATTCCAAGAATAACAGAATTGTGTGACTCAGATCTAGTGAGCAACCTGAAAAACTTGAAGTAAGTTTACACATTAAATGGGCAGAAAATAACTGAAACACCTATTAGAAAGATGCAGAGATTAATACATTTCAGGGTTAGAGCCCTGAAGATACATAAAAAGATCTCTAATGGCATTTCCAGGCAGCTGTAGGTTACATTATTCCTCATTCTGCTTATTCTAACTGATGGAATTTAGTGAAAGTTTCACATTTACTCTTTGGGAAGCAGTACTTTTTTATCATTTCAGTTAAGAAATTTCTTGTCAGACTGTACATATTCCCTGCAGCTTTAATGACCAGAAGTTATTTGCAAAGAAGTAGCTTGTAACTAAAAGCTTTTCCACCTTGTAACCTCAGAAGCATTTGCTTTCACTTAAGCAATATGTTTCTTGAGTTTTTAGTTCAAGTATGTGTTACCAATTGCTACAAATCAAAGAGCAGTTTTTTCAATTCCTGTTCATACCTGTAAATCTCAGGGGATAAGTGCAACAATTTCTGGCTTTTTTTCCCCGTCCACCTCCTTGATTATACCATATAGCTGAGGAATAACATTTGGCAGGAAAAGCAGTTGCTGAGAGAGAGCTGCATGTCTTTGGCATGCAGTCAGCTGTTTGAGCGCCTAAAAGGCCTCACTGATTATCTCACAACAATCACACACTCTAGGTTAGTCTACCTATAAAATATAGAGTTAAAAAATGTCATAGGATCAGAGGAGTTGCTATATCAGTCCCTTGTCCATCAACCTTGCTATCCTATTTATGTAGTCGCCAATATCTGATTCTTCGGAAAGAGGTAATTTCTGTTACTCCAGTCCCCTTTCTGCAATATCATATGGAACTGATCCATATGGATGCTGGAGTCAATGGGAGGCTTTCTGTTCACTTCAATGGGTTTTGCATCAGGCAGTGTTTGGAAAGCATAGGGACTCTTCCAGACTCATTCAGCAATCAGTTGACAGCCATTCTGATGAAACTACCTTTACTTTAGCATTAAAATGACTACCTAAAAATCAACATATGTGAGGATGTAGTTTAACCACTATTTTTAATCCTTGGTGTTTTCTAGAAGACATGGGATTGACGGAACAGGCAGAATTTAAACTCAGCATTATGCAAGAAAAATATGTTTTTCTAATGACCGAAGACAATTATCTTAATCCTTAAATTTTAAAAAACCTTCCATCTTTGCTTAAATTTGCAGTTCTCTTTTCAGCTTCTGCCTGAACTATGGTGTGGGGTGTCTGAAGACTTGGAAGTAGCTGGGACTCATGCTGAAGTTGCTCTCAACTAAGAGGACAAATAACAAAATGTATTTTCATTACTATTTTTGAAAAAAAAATCCACTGGAAATAGGGATATATTTTCACTTCAGAGAATGCATATAGCTCCCATTTATATCACTAATGTTAACTTCTTCATGTCAAGAGACTAATACACCCTACATTTTTTGTTTGTTGATCTTAAGAAGTGTATGTTCTATTTAAACAGTAGGTCAAGTTTCTCTGCTCCTTGACTGACATCCTTCCTCCTCAGCCATTACCAGATCATGGTGAAGCTCACACATTCCAGTGTATAGACCCTACAGGTGGTATATGCTGCTGTGATATACTTTACACTTCATTTGGACCAAAATTAGGCAGTATACTAGTTAAATAGCTTGATTGTTCATGGCAGTACTCCAATTTTATAGCAGCTTAATTCTATTAACATGTATGGTGCCACAAGGTGTAAAACTGCTTAACAGAGTGGAGAACAGGCTTTTTACTTTTACTCTAATCTCTGCTCAGATCACCCAAACTCTTGACATGAAAGTTATGGCCAAAAGCTTTCAGTCTAACTGGCTGTGCTACCTCCCAAAGAAGAATGCTCTGAGGAACAGGTTTACTGCGACTGAGATGTTGATGAGGTTTTATGCTGGTGAAATCACAAACAGATGCAGACTGATTGGGTACAAAGTTTGAAGATTAATATTTCATAACAGCAGATGTTTTTTTAAAATTCTTTTGAAAGGCTTTAACCCATAGTGTAACAGTCATAAGGTATTTTACACCTTCAGGACAGGAAAATTTTCAGAGACACCAGTGGGGAATAAAAAGGCTACTGTACAGTGAAGGAAGGGTCAGGTTTGTATTGCTAGATGGAGCAAATGATGTTTAAATGCCTGTTCCCTTTGCTAGACCCCAACTCTTTTCCTCTGGCCTGCATGGGAGGCTTGCCCCATCTCGTCTTGCTGTGGGATTCTGCTGCAGAAGAGGCAGCAGGGGTGAATAGTTGAGGCATGTCACCATCAATATAGAACTCCGAAACAGCTCCCAGAATAAAGGACAGCTGGCAGGGAAACTATGGCAAACCAGAAGGCTCTTCAACAATTGTGGTGTGTTAGGGGGTTTCTCAGGAGGGAAGTATGGATGGACCATGCAGGTGCTCTCCTGTGACAATGGTGAAGATCACAAAAATGTCTTTCATCAAACAGTGAATAAAAAACTTTAGTTGATAAAGAAAACAGTATTACTAAAGTCACTCTCTATTTCTCTGAAGATATTCTGCCTCGTAGCTTCCCTATTCTCTTCTGCCTGACTTCCTGATATAGATTTAAAGATCAATACACATATCCTCCACAGGGAACATTTTTTAATTAATTTGCTTACTTTATGCCTGCCTTTGAAGAGACAGTGCATGAATATCCATAATACCTAAAGCAAAATCAAATTGATGCAGAAAAAATAATCATTCTACATTAAGGTATGAATTCTTAGCCACACATTGGTTATGTTGCCCACAGTTGTCAATCACCCAAGAAGTGTGCCAGTGGTCCAAGAATGTTTACCCTGATGTAGCTTAGTGTTATTATAAAAATATAAGTGGGGTGATCTGAGATGGAGGCTGGTTATGACATGTTCATGTTCTCTGGGGGATTTAACTTGGCTACTGCTACTTAGCCTGCTACTGTAATGGAGAATAGTGAGGAAATTGTGACGGAGACACATAATGTCACAGCAATATTATATATAACTATATTACACTCCCTTCTTCCTGCACCTCATATCAACTGTTTGCCAAAGCATGGGCCAGGGTTCTGTCTTTTCAGAACTTTTCAGAAAGCATTACACAATGATGGTGCTATTAGCACCATCATTAGGTGCTAATAGTTCCCAGTCAACTTCAGAGAGAGAGAGAGAGAGAGAGAGCCATACAGTTTAATAAACAAATACAGAAAGCACACAAAAGCGTTGTACATAGTATACAACTTGGTAAATTGTATTTGTAACACTGTGAATAACTTTTAAACAAGAACAGTTGGGCAGAAAATCTGGTGGCCTTTGTAGAGCTGGCTGACACTTTTCCAAAATCACCTGCAAACTGGTAATTCCAAAATAAGTCAATTTGGAAATACAATCACATAATGTTTCTGAAATGAAATATGGTCGGTGCAACAGAAAGCAGTAGCCTGTATCGGAAGTGATACAGGTACTGGGATCAACATATAAAAATATACATTCCATGGATTTCATAAGAATCTCATGCTACTGGCACTATATATCCCCACAGCATAAACCAAGCTAAGTCAGTTAAGAATGTACAAACCCTGAACTTCATTCAGCTCTGCCCTATGTCTCTTTCTTTAGCTGAGCTAAAATCCTAGTTTAAAACAGCTAGCTAACAGCTATCTGTAAATGTAAAGTGTAGCCTCTAAGGGTGACAGATGGTCCACTTCCATATCTCCCTCTAGGTCCATAAAATTTACTGGGATGGACCAAATGTTATCCTAATAGGAAAGGCTTCTCTAGTAAGTATAGCTGGATTAACTCTTGCCTGTAGCCAAAGAGGTACCCCTCTCTTGGTCTATGTCAATCAACCACAGAGTTATATTTAAACCCTGTATTTATAAACTTCCTCACCAAACCCCTGTGAGTTCTGATTGGATCAGTTCTTAACTGGGGACACGTGCGGGACTTGCAAGATTCCTTCCCCACAATGAAAAATCCCTATTTTCTGAGCATGTCTAGTAACTACCATACTCTACTTCCTGGATATTTGAGTCCTTCCCATTGAATTGCCCTGACCTGTACTCTGCACATGTGCAGAGAGAGTATTCCAAATTAAAATCCATGTTTCTTATACACTGCTTTTTTCCCCTTCTTGGGGCCAACCATATGAAATGCTGAAGTAAAAAGCATGTGGACTACTCTCTCAAACTGACCGCACCACACCTTTAAGTAGGGGGAGGGGAATTTGTCTTGCTGGTCAAATAATGGAAACCAGTGCTTTTTGGCTGGGGGCAGGGGGAGAGGAAAACTGCTGCAAAAGGGGACAAAGGTGTCAGCCAGGCAGTGCTGACTCATCCCCTGGGAACCGGATGGGCGGAGGGACTTAAAAGGGGTGCTCTGTGCGTGAAGCCCCACTTTTACATAGAGCAGGCTGAGGCAGCACCCACTCTCTGTCCCCTTTAGGTGGTGAAATAGCAGGTTTGGTCAATTCCTGCTGTGGACATTGCGCTAGCCACCGCTTGTTTGGGGGCGGGAGCTCTGGGCAGAAATTTTTGTCTTGCCACCATATTGGCCTAGGTGAATGGGTTTTTTTGTTTTGTTGTTTTTTTGCCTTCCCCAAAAGGGCTCTGTTCATGCATGACATAGGTTGTATGTTGCAACTCATTATGTAAGTAAGTATGTGGTGGATGTCTGGCACAGGTATAGGGGAGGTATGGAGTGATACTACTGAGGAAATTCTGCAAATGTTGTCAACTAAATGTGGCTCCAGCATGCCAGTGGGGAGCACTGGCCTCTGACTGCATTGAGGTGGGAGATAACCCTGAAGTCCCCACCTCCCCTGGTACAGGGACTCAGCAGTGAGGTTTTACCTGACACAGTGCAAGTGTATGGGTGTGCAGTTCAGGCTCAGCCCAGCAGGATCCAAATGTGGAGGGGCTTAGTGTGTGAGGATCCAGGTGTGGGGTGAGAGGTTTCTATGGGGGGGCAATCTGGGTTCAGGCAGCTCAGTGGGAGATCTGGATGTACAGGGGCTCGTTAGGGAAGTCTGGTATAGGGGCAATGAGACTCTGCAGGGGGTCCAGATGCAGCTGCTTGGGCTTCAGTGGGGTGGGGTGGGGTGGGGTGGCTTATTGGAGGGGCAAGTGTAGGGGGATAGGGCTTGTCAGGGTGAGGGTTCAATGGCCCTGTTAATAGGGGAACCCCAGCTGCTGCCAAGGGGATACCGCATGCCAGGTTCCCACTTTCCACCGCAATTCCTCTATCCCCTTTTCTTTTCCATCCCTCTCCCTCACCCCCACATTTCCTTCCCCCTATCCTATTCCACTGCCCCTTCCTTCCCTGCTGCCTCTTCCACCCACTCCCCTTACTCAGCCCCACCACAGAAAACAGGAAGGCTCCCAGCACACACAAGGGGAGCTCAACTGGCACTAGGACCAGGAGGTGGCGTTCAGCTGCAAAATCAGCAGAGCCTGGATGCAGCCTTCTGCAGCTGGGCAGCTCTGCACTTGTAGAAATGAAAGGGGCAGTGGCAGGTAACCCATGTGCCCACCATGCCTCACCTCTGTTTGGGGGCAAGCAATCCCCCCCTCAAAACTGCACTTATGGTCATCCCTCCCCATGCATAGCTTCCCTTTGCTTCCCTGCCATTTTCTGCATTGAAGCACAGGAATTCTGTGGGAGGGGGCATGTTTTCTGCAGGTGCGCAGTCAAGCAGAATCCCCCCAGAAGTAAGAGTGACCAGATAAATGGACTGGAAATAGACTTAAAAGGAGGTGTTTGTTAAAGGAATGGAACAAGGGGAGGGAGAGGTTGAGGACACTTGTGATTGGTATGGCAGGGAGTCAAACCACTTTTCTTATAGCCCATTTTAACTCTCCTACAAGGGAAGGTGGGTGGTAAGGTCCAAGCAATGGATGGCTGGAGGGACCTGAATGGAAAAAGAGGGAGAGCTGCGGAAGTCCCCAGGGTAATTATGGAATCAACATGGGGTTACCTCCACTGTACATTTTTATCTATCAGGTAGTCCGAGACATCTAATAATAAAGTTGTGGCCTGATTAAATTATATCAAATGTCTCCAATCCCTGTTCTTCTTTCGGTATAGCTGAACAATGTGAATTTGGATAATTTGGGGCTAATCTCTAACAGGCATCTAAACTTGTACAGTCAGAGTTAATATAGCCAGCATTTTACAAAGGTTAACCTGTATTTAGGCATGCAATGCAGGTACTTACTTGCATATCTAAACATCCAAATGGTGCTTGTCATTGCAGGATTTAAGCATGCACCTATTTGAGTGAGCCGCTTTGAAGACCAATTTGAAGATGTATCTGCCAGTGGGATATTTATTTTTCTAGAAGGCTGTGACATACACAAGTGCTTGGAATAGAATGATTTGTATTGCCTGGCCTTAGTCATATGACCTGGATTACGGTTACAAAAGGTTAATACCAGGGCATATGGCAGGGGTGAGGATCCACTGAGCTGAATGACCACAGTTGCAATATTTCCCTCTGTTCTCAAAATGCTATGTGGAATTTTAGCTGTGGTCATTTTTTACTCTAATGGGAGACATTAAGCCAGAACCTTGTAGAACACTTGGAAAATCAATGGACTCCAGTTTTGAATTTAAATCCCTTGAAATCAGGTTTGTGATTATTTAAACATTTTTTCAGTAGGAATAGATCCATTTTGGATAGATTAGTTTTTCATTTTTCACAATTTTTCTAGATTCCAGTGACCCATTTACCAAGTGTAGAATAATTTGAGAACTGCAGCCAATTTGAGTCATTTTTCCGGAGATCTTTTCATTTGTTTCAGTGAAAGTATAATTAAATGGATCCATATTTGTTTCTGATTTTGGCAGCAACACTCAAAATAAACAGACTCATTTTTTTCTTTTAAGCACTGTGGACTAGGAAGTCTTTACATCCTTGAAGTTAAAATAATGCCATATTTTTCATAATTTAAATTCTGCTTTTGCTATGATTTAAGTGTATATTAAATATTTAAGAAAGCTGCTTGCATTTGATTAGTAAAATATCTGCATCAAATTAGTATTGATGTAACTAGCTGACCACTACAGTACCTTAGGCATGCAATTACACTGGATTCTGTGGTAGTCAAGTTACATCTCTGTTTATCAGACTCCAGGGGGCAATACCTAATCAGGTCAGATTTTGTAAACCATTCATCTTTACGTCAGTTAGTATTTGACACTTTTTTACATTACTGGCTGGGCAAAGGTTAAAGTTGTTTAGCTGCCCTTTCCACATATATTTCAAACCACTTCAGAAACACTTGATAGGACTAAAGACTGGGTTATTTGGTTTGTTGAAAGTAGCTCTCAAACATGCAATAGCTGTACACACAGTTTATTCATAGTTCTTGGAAGAAATCGGATGTTTACTCTTCTCCATACAGTTTACCTGTGGGATACAGTTTGAGTTGACTGGCATATGCTTTTAAACAACTCAGTGCTGATCCCACTGTTATTTTAGTCATTGAACCTTTTAATGATTCAAATGTCAGACTTTTGTTATTCCCCCCCTCCCCTCCAGAGTAATGTCTAAACTTAAAATGTGAAAGCTTTGGATGAGTCTTATTTTATCAGCTCCCTAGATAGAGAAGCTAGTGGAACCATTTCTGTGAGTGGGACAATTAAAATTTGACCTTATGAAACAATTTGGCATTCCTTTGTGGATGAAAGCCAAGCTACAGCCACCATCTTCATGGGCAGGCTGCTGCTTTGCCTCCACTGCGTATAAACATGTCTCTGGGGCCACTAAAGATGCATTCTCAGATTGCTTAATGCAGTAGCTTATCCCTGCACCTAAGATGAAATTCACCTTATGCACAGAGCCAACTCAAGGGCTGTCTAATACTTCACTGGGATTTAGAGTTTCTTCTGGCTCTCTGCCGTTTTGTTTCTGAAGTGGCAATAAATATTAGCCTAGACATGTCACAAGAGATTTCCTGTAAGATTTCCATTGCTCCCCAGTGCTGGCCAACTGAGATATATACTGTACATTATTCCACTATTTCTATTTCTTGTCTCAGGTGAGAAAAGCAAAAAAACAAAACTTTTCTGACTCTCTGAAATGTTATGGTTCAGTTACGTTAGGAACATGGATATTGCCATACCAGATCAAAGAAATGGTACTTCAGTACTATATTTTCTTAATTTCCTGTACTAGATTCTTCATGGGAAGGTGACTCTTATGCAAAAATACATCTAAGATGAAAGTTCTAAGAATGGTTGAAAGGTGGATATCAGTTTAACTTTCCCTGTTTGAGTCCCCTATAAGATGTGCACTATATAATCAAGAGAGAACCTCCCTTATAATCTCTATTCATGCATGTCAGAGATCCTTTAATTCACTATTAAATAGAAAATAAACTATTTTCCAGTTTTCATTAAAATACTTTTATTGATGGCTCCCTTCCACAACTATGAGACCTGCCAAAATGACAACAGGTCAAGAACGGCAATGAATATTCATTACATTTACTTGTTTTTGGTTCTGTCTCAAGTTTCTAATACATGTGGGTCCTTTTTCAATGTTTTAAGCTAACCATCCACCAAAGGCACTGTAGCAGCTGCCTCAAGCGTGTTTGTATGCTGAACATTTGATCTTCAACAGACAAGCGAAAGGGCTGATCTGGCTGTGACCAACATCAACTCCTTTTTTGGCCTTTGGCTAATGGATACATGTGCCATAAGATTCCACTGAGACAACATTAAATGCAAAATCCTCTTCTTCCCTCATCATCCACTGCATTGTAAATTTGGGAAGGGCACTATATTGATCATTTCGCCAAATGCTCTACAGTATAACATGGCATTCTACCAGACCGATGCTACTTATGTGAGCTGGTAAAAGAGAAAAGTGTTTTGCTTGTGTAGCTTAGAAAACCCAATATAAATAATGTTTTATAAAAATGGACTGTATAAACATTTCTGATAGCAGACTGCAGAAGTAACTAACATGCACTTATATCCACAGAAAAGCAGACTGGACTGACTAGCACTTCTATATCTACAATCCCAGAGAGAGAGGACAGGAGTTAGGTCAGGGGCTTAAACCAACACCATTATGTAAAACCAAGAGAAAAAGTCAACCCACAAAGTCCCACATGCAGTAATTTCCATATGACCACACCAAATCAAAGCAAAGAGAAAACGTACTGAGAAGTAAGGGGGGAAGTGGAGAAACCAAAAGAGAATGAGTGAACGATAAGATGAAGGAAAGTTTCTAGTCCATAAAGTTCTAGTGACAGAAGCAAAAGAAAATGTTGCTGTCCAACAAACCAACACATTAACAGTCACTATCTAATGTGGTAACAGCCACTCAGACAGTCACTATAATCATAGAACCATAGAATATCAGGGTTGGAAGAGACTTTAGGAGGTCATCCAGTCCAACCCCCTGCTCAAAGCAGGACCAATCCCCAACTAAACCATCCCAGCCAGGTCTTTGTCAAGACCTTAACAACCTCTAAGGAAGGAGATTCCACCACCACCCTAGGTAACCCATTCCAGTGCTTCACCATCCTCCTAGTGAAAAAGTTTTTCCTAATGTCCAATCTAAACCTCCTCCACTGCAACTTGAGACCATTACTCCTTGTTCTGTCATCTGCTACCACTGAGAACAGTCTAGATCCATCCTCTTTGGAACCCCCTTTCAGATAGTTGAAAGCAGCTATCAAATCCCCCCTCATTCTTCTCTTCTACAGCCTAAACAAACCCAGTTCACTCAGCCTCTCCTCATAAGTCATGTGCTCCAGCCTCCAAATAATTTTTGTTGCCCTCCGCTGGAGTAGAATCAGACTAAAAGTAGAAACAGACTAAAAAGTGAGTAAAAGACATTGGGCTTTGTGTTTTGGAAGCACCAAATAGAGCAAATTGCAACCCCTGAACCGTAGGAGTAAATGTAGCGAGTCAAGAATTCAGCCAGAGGCATACAGGTGGCTGTATTGCCTTTCTTCAAAAACCAAGCATGAAAAACGTTAAGTCAAAAAGAAGATTGTTTTGGAAAAATCTGACATGAGCTAGCAGAAGATGATCTCAGAAACTTTACTGCAGATATACCTACAGTGAGCACAATTGTGCATCCACCATCATGAAATTGAAATACAGTAGAAAATTCTTGATTTTTTCCTTAAGATCTAAGAATATGAAATAAAAGCTGCATGGAAAACCTGCTATGTGCACAAATTTTCAACCCTCATGGTCACACATCACATATTTGCTGTTCAGGCAGAGTTTGAGATGTTGATGTGTGCCAATAGACCACAAGTTGAAGTCAGGTTGCCAGTTGCCATGGTATTTTTACAACAACAACAATAACAAAGAGCCTACTGAGACACTATTCATACACACATTCTGATTCTTTCGCCCCATTGAAATCAACAGCAAAACTCCAACTGTTTTCAAAAGAATAGTACTGAGCCTTATCACAACAGTTTTATCACCAGTACATGTCTTTTACACGTGCTCCTTGCAAGCTGGGGGGGTTAGTACAACTCTGACACCTCCAAGCAATTTGTTCCATCAATTTCCGATATTTAAGCCCTGTGTTCATTCACTTCCCAGAAGCCTTCAACCACTAGAAATAAAATGAGATTCAAGTTCAAAGCCAGTACTAGTAATGCGCAGCCTAATCCTGGGGACAGTTTGGAGCTGTACTATTCCAGCTTTGGCGACACAATGGGCTTGATTTTCCTTTCCTTTACACCAGTGTAAATGTAAATAACTACACTGAAGTAAATGGAGTTAAACTAATGTAAAAACATTATAACAGAAGGAAGGATCAAGTCGTTTAACCTAATAAGGCATGGTTACTTCTTGAGCTTCCCAGCATACAAAGAGGAATAGCCCAGCTGTGGCCTCACTGTATGCTTCCCTCTTTTGGTTGCTGCTCCCTATCTGTCTCTCTGAGAAAGTTGTACTGCCACCTGTTATCAGAGTATTTGAGCATATCTCAAATAAAAGACAAGGGAGCAGTATAGCTTAGTGGACAGCATGCTGAACTGTAACTGAGGATCTAGTCCCAGCTCTGCTAATGGCATTCTGGGTAACTGTGGGCTATTCCATTTCCTCTCTCTGTTCCTCAGCTTTCCCATCTGTAAAAATGGGATGAAGATAATGAGTATCTTTGTGAAATACTGAGCGCTACAGCTGAAAAGCAGACATGCCAAACCCGCAGGAAAAAAACAACAACCAGAAATTGGGCTTGTTTTTGGCTTAATTGGCTTGTGAGTTGCTTGTTGGCTAGTTTTTGGCTTGTAGCTTGTTGGGTTTTTTTATCAGCTCCCGGCAAGCAGGGGCAAGGGAGGGGCAAGCAGGGGGGGAGAGAGTCAGGGTGCACAGCAGGTCCATCAGAGTCCAAAACTGCACGCCAGGGGGATCTAGTCACATGGCGTGTTGGGGTTCTTAGGGATTGGCTTGTTTTGGCCTTCTTTTGAAATGGGATTAGCTTTATTTTTGGCTTTTTGTGAAAGTTGGGGTGCTTATTTACCACCTGAAAGTTGGCAACTGTGCTGAGAAGAGCTAGAATTATTTTTATCTTCCTTGTCTCCTGTAAGAGCAGGTTGCACCCCACTGAGTGCTGACAGAATGCAGTCTCTGTGCTCAGGATGACACAGTGATTGATACTTACAAGGGGTGTGAGAGAAGTTTCTTTGTACCTTCTCCTTTCCCAGTGCAAGAAACAGGTACCATGTGGTCATTAATACTTCCTCAGTAGTTTGTGACTATTTCAAATGTTTCTTTCTGAGTAAATTTTACCCTCTGATAAGATTTGTGTTGCTGTCATCTTATCTATTGTACTAATCTCCTGACAATAGATGAGGTGTGTGAGGCATGATTTCCTTATTACAGAATAGATAGAGTCAACCTTTCTGAGTATTTTATAGGTATAAGTATATATAGATGTATATATAACTTATGCAAATATCTTTTTTTTGTGCCCGTGGATAATTAATTTAATTAGAATCTTGGCAATTTTCTTATTGTAGAACCTGGGGTGCCTGGTTTAAAATGCCTAATTCAGGATTTTGTGATATAGCTTCATGTATTCAGTTTATTGGATGATTAACTAGTCTTACTGCTTGATTTATCCTGTAAAAAGCAGATGTGATTAAGAAAGCAGAATGCTGGTCTCAACTACAACTGAACTGTTATTTTATTTGTTACACTGTGAGATATCCATTTTGTTAGTAAAAGTATATGACATTATTTAAAACAATCACCGTGGGGTATTTTTTATCTGTTATGGACTATACTGAGCAGTATCTTATAACTCCTGACTACGAACAGTAAAAATCCACAGAGAATTTGCTTCCTCACAGATCTGCCAAAATCTCTGTAGCTTTTATTTATATTTATATTTATATTTATATTTATATTTATTTATTTATTGTACCCTCAGTGAAACTGGTACAATGCCATAGATTTCAATTGGGTTGCACCAGTGTAGTTGAGGAAATAATTTTTTGATGTTATATCTGCAAGGATTTTCTTATTGGTTTTCAATTCTGGTTAGCACTACTGTTAATATATTTGTAAAACACCGAGGTACAGCCATCTAAAATACATTTATTAACTTAAGGCAACAGAAAGAAAAAACATTCTAAATATAATGTGATTAAAAATAATAATAATAAAAAACTTCAGCAGAAAACATTGGCAAAACCTATGGTTGTTTTCTTTCAATCTGCAGAGTTCTGAAAAGCAGTAGTACCCCAATTTTAACAAGCTTTTAGGAGTCATGATTATCTCTTACTATATGGATAGGCTGGCCCTAATCTTGGTTGCAGCCCTTACTCACGACCTTAACACAAATATTAAATTAAAACAATAATATTTCTAAATAAGCTACCTTATAAATGTATTTGAAGGAATATTTGTGGAGAATGTGCACTAGGAAACAGCTGAAATATTTGACCAACCACTGTATATTACTTTAGTATACACTAGCCACCTTTCCCAAATAATTCTGTGGCTAAAAATACAATTAGTGCTACTTTTTTTTTTTAAATGACATTAATGCACATAATCATATCACTTGTGTTCTGGACAGACAGTACAAGTCATCCAAAACTGCTACAAAAGGGTTAACATGTGGAGAAATACATAATTCTGTCTTCTGGGGAAAAAAAACTCTCTTTCTTCTAAAAGTTGTTCATGTGATACAAACTGGCTAAACTGCACATTAATTTTAATAATATGTCACTTTGACCTAAAAAATAAAAAGCTGAGATAGTGCTTTGTCTAGTTGTGTTCACTGAACTGAAACTAGTCATCTTTAGCATGTTATATTTTTCCAAAACAAAAACTGAGTCCAGATGTCTGCTTTTTTTTAAACTGCCTTTGTTTGAATGTGCACGTCTCCCAGCAGCAGTTTCTGATTGAGTTAGTCAATCAGATGCATCCATCCACAATAGACAAGCATATTCACTAGGTATATCTGCTTGGTCACTTAGCAGTGATAAGTTAGCAGATTTAACAGTGCTGGCATCCAAGTTGGGGGCCCTCAAACTTTTCCATAGCATCAACCACATCTAAACAAAGAAATTGTCCCAACCCCATTGTCAAACCTGCAGACAACCTCTCATTCCACTCAATCACATAGACTGTCTCTCCACATTCATGATCACACAGCATCCCTTTACAGTAATTGCTTACAAAGTAATGTTAGCAAAAATGTGTTAAATACTTCCCTATCTTTTAATGTATTTTAGTCGTGGTAACGGAGGACAGCTGGCACTATGTGACTAGACATCTCTCCATAAACCACCAGTGGTGAATGGACCACAGTTTGAGAACCACCATTCTAAATAACTGCAATTAGTTTTCAAAGTTAAGACCCTAGGAAGGTGACTGAGGAAAGTTCACTCCTCTTTTTGTATTGTAGTCACAGCCTGTTTTCCTAAAGGCTCCATCAAAGCAGCAGTATGTCTGTTTATACCCTGACAGCTCTCTTTGCCACCAAAGGAGCTCAACTTTTTATTTAGTGAAAAGCTGAGATTCCAAAAGTGCCCTGGAACGCTATTTCCATGCCCAACTACTTAAATTGCCTCTCCCTCTGCAGTAGACTTACCTTTCAGTATCTAAACCCAATACCAATTTATACAAAATGCCATATTGCTTCAGTGAAGAGGGATAAAAAGCTGAGGAAAGCTAACAGATGAAAAGGTCACCCAAATACAGGTGGTTGTATAATGCTTAAACCAATCTCTCTCTAAGTCCAATTATTTCCATCCATAGTCACAAATATGTATATTCACAGAGCATGGATCTCACAGCTGCCCACGATTTACTGGAACTTTCTCCCTCTCTTATGAGAAGTAACCAGGAATCCCAAAAATGGTTTTGGAAAGAGAAATTGGCAAAAATGGCAGTACATTATGTGGACATTTGCTGATGGAACTGAGAAAGTTATTTCAGAGGAGCTGCTGCATTCATAGGGACTAAAAATAGAACCCATTGCTTTTATCAGTTGTGAATCATAGATGATGGGAAATGTCATCACAATATTCTTTGGGAATTATTTTAACATTCTAATGTGACATTTTCTACACTCACACACAGAGGTGCTCCAAAACCAGCGCTAAAGTTTGCCAGAAGATATCTTATATTAGCCACAGTAACAAAGGGAGATAGATCACAGTTTCAGCAAAGGGAGCTCATGGTAGCCATAAGAACAGATGCATGAATGAGGTAGAACTTCATCTCCAGTTGGCAGTGCAAAACTCTCAGAAGGTTTAGTTTTGGTAATGAGCTGAAATTTGACGTATTGATATGAATCTCTTCAAAAATATAAGAACCTCTTTGGTCAGCAAAGTTTGATTCTGAGAGAATGTGAGCACAACCTTTTGTCTGGTATCAGTACTTCTAATTCTTGTTGGCAATCCAATGTGTGACTGGATTTAGCTGAAACCTGATGGAACTAAAGTGTTTTATTCCCACATATCACTAAAAAATGAGAATGAGAATGTGGCATTAGTCCCTCCCCTCAAGAGTGAGGGACTATAGTACCTACCTCCTTCAATAACCTTTCATGGTTAACAGGTTCCCCCTAACAGAGATGTCCAAACAATGCCAAATTATTTCTCTTATAAGAATGCAAAATATTTAATCTCAACCTGTCATTGTGAAAATCTGATACCAACAATAAAATCTGATAAATTTAGGAATGCAGATCTGCAAATCTTAATCAAACTCTTGATAGAATCATAGAATATCAGGGTTGGAAGGGACCTCAGGAGATCATCTAGTCCAGCCCCTGGCTCAAAGCAGGACCAATCCCCAGACAGATTTTTACCCCATATGTGCCTTATCTTGAAATACTCTGCAGAGTTGTGAAATCTCAGTGTGAGAGACCCTTTCTTTAACCTATCACAGTTGGTGTCTGAAATTAGGCTATGTCACAAGACACTATATCATGAGCTCTGGATACTACCTAATTCTGGACATATTAATTATGCTACAAAAGTAGCCTCTTCGCCTGCACTTCTGCTTCTGGACAAAGAGGTGCACTCCCACGCACCTATCCACACAATCCCACCAAGAAAGTTAACTGGGACAAAAGATTTTTATTTTATCTTAGCTCAGTTAATTTGCCCGTTTCTAAAATTACATTTTTGAAAGTAGAAACCCTGAGCAACTCTTAAATAATAGTTCAAATGACACTACTCAGATATGCCTATGAACCTTTTCATATATCAGCAAAATAATAATACATAACTCACAAAGTAATAATTGAAATGCATAGAAATAGCATTTATATAAGTAAAAATAGAAACTCATGCTTCACAATGAGAAAAATTTATTTAGAACTATTACATTAATAGAAGATACTAACACTGAAAACATTAACAGTATAAATGACAATATTGCCATGTTCCATGTCTCTGTATTGCAGGAGTAGCTCATAAAACATACTTTCCACCTATCATTTTCACAGTTGACGTACAAAATGTTGAGATATGGGTTTATGAGGCAGAAAATTCTGCAATAAAATAATTTGAGAACTGGTATATTTTTTCTCCTGTGCTTAAATTGGTTGCCAAGTTTAGGTGTTTAAAAAATCAGAGACATAATGCTTAGCAACATTCATCACTCTGACCTGTCATTTTACAATGGTATTTCATTTCTATTAGTTACTTTTTAATTGGTTTAGTCTTGCTTTCATTCTGGTTTACACTTTTACAACATGGTTCGGCTATGGTTCATATGGTACCTGGATCCCACTCTCAGTCCCTCCCATGGGCACCCTTTCCAAGCCACAGACCATGCATGTGCTTTTTAGGGTGAAACTCAGTGGGTTGTCCCACTTTTAGACTGGACCACCGGGTTTACAGTACCCCGTTTTACCAACTGTATTACCTTTAGCAGGCCCCTGGGTTTGGCCCGTACTCTAGAATTCACAGTTGGAGATTGTGACCAGTATGAAAGTATAATGACTTGGCAACAGCTTTTGCAAAACGATTATGTTTTATTCATCCCCAGGAAAATCACAAGTTGCTCAATCTGTTTAGCTTAGCCAAGAGAAGGTTAAGGGATGACTTTATCACAGTCTATGAATATCTACATGGGGAACAAAAATGTGAAAACGGGCTCTTCAATCTAGCAGACAAAAGGTATACCAAGATTCGATGGCTGGAAGTTGAAACTAGATAAATTCAGACAGGAAATAAGGTACGCATTTTAACAGGAGGATAATTAACCATTGGAACAAACTTACTAAGGGTCATGGCAATATCACTGGCTATTTTTAAATCAAGATCAGATGTTTTTCTAGAAGATATGATCTAGTTCAAAAGGAATTTTTTATAAGTTCTGCGGCCTGTGTGACAGAAGAGGTTAGTCTGGATGATGACAACAGTGGTTTTGTAATGTAGGAATAGGAGCATGACATGGGTTGAAATAAAAAACAACAACACCTTAATGCATATTATCTTACCTAAACCTTGGCCTTTCCTTGCATGTTTTAGCTAGGCTGACAGCATTGGGATAGATGAGTCAGACTGCACCCCACTACCCTTTACCCTTCAATTTGATTCCCTCTAATAGTGTCTGCCCCACTTAGCTCATAGGCTGCCTTTTGTCCATTCCAAAGACTCTTTAAGATTTCAAAATTCCTTTCTCTGATTTGGGGCTAGACCTGAGCGAAATCCAGAGTTTCTATCCTGCATGAAATTCTGTTATTTCAAAATGTGCTTTCTGAAACATTTTGTTTTGGCTCAATTGAAACATTTTGTTTCAAACAAATTGAAATGTTTTGTGTTGTTTTTGACTTTTATGTTACATTATATTATGTTGGGCACCCTCAGTGAGAAGTAGCACTACCATCCGTGTCTGTACTAATTTATATTATAAAACAAGAGTCAAAACATAAAAAGCATTTTGAAATGAAGAAGTCTAAATGAAATATTTCAATCCTCTGAAAATTAATCGTTTAGATTTTTTTTTTTTTTTTTTTTTTTTTTTTTTGGTAAATGCAAGTTCATCAAAAATTAACACATTCCTGTGGAATATTTTGATTGAGTAGAAGCATGTTTTCTGATGGAAAACTCTTCCCTTGGAAAATTTTTGACCAGCAATACTTGGGACTCTGTGCTTGGTCCAAACTCAAGTTATTCAGCCCCTGTCATCCAGTTGCTGCATCTGCCAGTCAGAGGTTTGGGATACCCAGAGCATGGGGTTGCATATCTGACCATTTTGGCTAGTATCCATTGATAGACCTATCTTCCATGAACTATAATTCTTTTTTTAATCCACTTATAATTTTGGCCTTCACAACATCTCCTGACAAGGCGATCCACAGGTTGACAGAGCATTGTGTGAAAACCTACTCTTTTATGCTTGTTTTAAATCTGCTGCCTTTTAATTTCATTGGGTGATCCCTGGTTCTTGTTTTATGTGAAGAGATAAATAACATTTCCTTATTCACTTTCTCATCACCGGTCATGATTTTATGAACCTCTACCGCATCTTCCCTCTTTCCCAAACTGAATAGTCCCAGTCTTTTTAATTTCTCCTGAAAATCTGTGTATACATTTCCAATATATCTTTTTTTGAAATGTGGTGAACCATAGCTGAGCATTATAGGTGTGGGTGTACCATATATTTATATAAGGGCATTATGATCTTTATTCTCCTTTTAGCTATCCTTTTCCTAATGGCTCCTAACATTCTTAGCTTTTTGATTGCTGCTGCACATTGAGCAGATGTGTTCAGAGAATTTCCATGATGACTCCAAGACTTTTCTTCAACAGTGAAATAGTAACAGATAATTTAGACCATATCATTTTGTATGTGTAGTTGGGATTATATTTTCCAATATGCAGTACTTTGCATTTATCGACATTGAATTTAATCTCCAATTTGTTGCCCAGTCACCAAGCTTTGTAACTACATTGAGCAACTTTGTATCGTCTGCAAGCCTTGCCATGTCACTGTTAACCCCCTTTTTCCAGATCATTTATCTATATTTTACCAGCATGACAATTTATAGTTTCATACTGTTTAATGCTAAAGGAGACCACTAGATCGTCTAGTCTCATCTACTGTATAGCATAGGCCATTACATTTCACCCAAATACCGCTATGTTGAGCTCAATTACGTCAGTTAAACTAAAGCATTTTAGTCCAAAGAAGAGTAAACTGTTGTGGCCACAGGCAAAGAAAAGGAGAGATTGAAGCAATTGAAGGGAATTGTTTAGGTGACATTTTAACAGGTCATTTTAACAGGTAATCCATGTCGGGTGCTGCAGAGGAAGGAAATAATAAAACCCTAAATCTTTACCAATCTGACTGGGGAAAAAAAGTATTTCCACACCAAATCTACTATTTAGTTAGACCCTGTGTAGTTAAAGACATACCTGCCAAGTCATCTAAAACAAGGATTATCAATACCAAACCAGTATACCATATCCAGCTGTGACTGACCTGTGATGCTTCAGAGGAAGGCAAAAACAAAACAAATAAAAAAACAGATTAATTTTATATCAGAGGAAAATGTCTTCCAGCAGCTGACTGTCTGAAGCATGAGATTACAGTCATTATCATAAAACAGAGCTATAAGTATTATGAGTATATTGGAGGCAATGCAGGCAGTCCTGCTCACCCTAAGGCTCATGAAAGAAGTGGATAAACAGGAAGATTAATAAATTCAGATTACAAAGACACCTGGGATCATGACTATCCAAGCCCTATCCACCCACCCACCCACACACAGACCACAGAACTTCTCCCAGAAACTAGATTACAGTTTATTTTAGAAAGATCTCTAATCTTGTTTTAGAGACTCCAGGTGATACCTCCTTGTTCTATGTTTAACCATTCTCACTTTCAGCCTTTGGATCTTGTTATGCTTTTGGCAGAAAGATTGAAAAGCCAGCCACTATCTGATATCTTTGCCACGTGTAAGACCCTTACACAGTGATAAAATCACTTCTCAACCTTTTCTTCAGTAAGGTGAATAACTTGATCTCTCTAAGACTGTTTTTCAGCTCCTAAATTATTTTTGTGGCCCTTTGAACTCCTTCAGATATTTCCACATCCTTCTTGAAACATGGACAACAGTTCTAATAGCAATTTTACCAATCCTGTGTACAGAAGCAAGATCACTTTCCTACTTCCACTTGCTATTCCTCCTTTCGTATGTCTAAGGATCACATTAGCAGCTTTTGCTACAACTTTGTAGTCTATATACTTTCCCCATCCCTTACTCTTGTAGTGTTCAAAGGAGATGGAATCATAATCCTGGAAGCATCACATCCAGCCATGTGCTCTCTGGAGTGATATACGCATGCCACACTGAATTCCCCACTTCTTACAAGCAAATAATACCTTTCTCTTGTACAGTTGCACTGGCATCAAGGGGCTTCTACACTTGTTAGCTCTCTAGCATACAGTGGCATAATTCAGCTTTTATTGTTATTCGTCATTTCCTTCTCTAAACAGCATTCAAATTTGGTTCTGTTCGGTATCCATAAAAATGGATGAAGTTACTGTCAATGTGTTATACTCCCTGGGAGATAATGTCCACCATAAAATTGCTCCGCAGGCTACTTTATTTGAAATATTTCTTCTTAGGAACATAGTGAACCAAGACACCGATGCAGCAGGGGGTAATGAAACATTTTTCATATGCTCACTTTTCATTTCAATGTTTCAAATGGCTATTTAGACTGCTGGTCTAAAGTATGAAGTCTCACTTATACAAAGTCTTTAAAATAAGTCAGAGTAATTAGAACCTAAATGCATTGCTATTTGTAAATGAAAATAAACATACAGCCCTTCCCACAGAGGCCATTTAAAACATTTTCTTTAAAGAAATAACCTTCAATTTTATTTCATAGTAATAACTTATTTCATTTTCACTTGGGGTT
This sequence comes from Chelonoidis abingdonii, assembly GCF_003597395.2. Lineage (NCBI taxonomy): Eukaryota > Metazoa > Chordata > Testudines > Testudinidae > Chelonoidis > Chelonoidis abingdonii. The sequence goes on from NC_133773.1 coordinate 70,370,294, forward strand.
GCTTGAAATAATAAACATATTCCAGTTAATTTAAACTGGTAAAATTCTCTAAACTTACTAGTATAATATATTTGGTGTCATGCAGAAATATTGTGAGTATACCAAAAAAAAGGGAGGGGTGATATAATTTTTCATCTTCACATATCATGTATTTTCTTAAATTTAATTTCTTCTTGTTGATGGATGAGCAGGAAGAAGCAAATAATCTTGAGTGAGAATTTTATTCAATATTTGTACTGTATGTCCCATGCTCCTATGGCTACGTGACTTTCTTTGGAAGAGGAGAGGGCTAAAGATCATACATAAAAGTACAACCAAATAAAAAAAAAAAGACAGTGGTGGAAAAAAAACAAAGCAAAAACACAACAAGGCAATAAAAGAGACTAATAAAAGCTAAGGAGATGGAAAACTCAATAGAGGAAAACTGTTTCTAGAAAAAAAATAAAATCATTAAGGGAGGGAAAATACTCAGCACCAGCAAAAACCCTCAGCAAGTGTGTGTAATCATGATATTGGCTTAGCTTCTGAAGTAAATTTAGCAGTCCACAATACCTAGTAAAAATGGACTTGATGCAGATATCACACGATCAGGGTGAACCGGCAGCTGATTTTATATTTGCAGAGCAAATATTTTTAACAAAAGACACATTCACATACATCAGTTGCCATTCAAATGCCAGCAGTTACCCACAGTTACTAATACAGTGATAGTGCCGTGATTACTGGAGGCGGACTTTGCACCACTGGGTGCCCACAGGCTGAGTTCTATCAACAGAAGTGAGCCAAATCCCTCCTTTTATTTTTCAGTTTATATGATATGAGCTGCTTTATTTAACTTAGGAGTTAATTTTGGTACTATTTCTGTTAATGCCATCTGTACAGAAAAATACAGTGTGTCTTGTCATATATACACCTCTACCCTGATATAACGCTGTCCTCAGGAGCCAAAAAATCTTACTGCGTTATAGATGAAACCGCGTTATATCGAACTTGCTTTGATCCACCAGAGTGCACAGCCCCCACCCCCACTCCCAGGAGCACTATATATCCGAATTCATGTTATATCGGGTCGCGTTATATCGGGGTAGAGGTGTAGTTAAAAAAAAAGTCTATTATTCTTAGTACTTAAGACCACTGATGCATTTCAGCCATAGCAAATATGCATGTTTTATAAAGATTTAGATCATCTAATACTCTAGTCTTTATTCTCCAATACATCTTTACTGTCATATACTGTCACAACCTTCCTTTGTAAGGTAACAACTCCTTCTGTCCCTCCCAGCCCTCAACACTGTAAACATCTATATGCCTAGGACCTAATTGTGAATTCTTTATATGATTTCTCAGAATATCTCTATTTTTGCATGACCATCTTTATTCATTTTAATGTACATTTTTCCTCATTAGTTTCCCTAAAGGCTTCATTTGTAAATTGGTTTAATATATCTTAAACTGCCATGGCAGAATATTACTTGACTTACTTCCAAATTAAAGCGCTAAAAAAATGAATGCTCTAGTAATTTTAAATTGCTCTACCTTGAACATAGCAATTAAAAATAATTGCAGCATTTCCAATGTTTTTTAAAGTTCTTCAGTCTGAAAGTGGCTAAGCCTCTGGTCTATTACAATAGGAAAATGACTTCAACTTATTGCATTGCTTTATTCTGATATAAAAGCCTTAATTTGGAACAGATCAGTTTTCTCGTGTATATGGCACGCAATGTAAAGGTAGCGGAGTGCTTCAAATGTTTGAATTTCAGCTCCTTTAATTTTTATTAGGATAATATTAAAGTGATATTTTATATCCCCAAAATTCAAGACGTTTCATGGAGCTTCTGGTCTTCACATCTCCAGCTATCAGTTATATATCATTTTAGTGAGTTTCACTCTGGCAAAGTGATGTGGGGCTGACAGTTGTTTAACTACTAAAGAATGAAGCTGAATGCAAGTTATGTAGAACAAGTGTAATTTTATTAAACCCTCTGCATGGCTCTGTCCATGTGGCTGTGTTGCTTCCAGCCTTACTCCACTTGTTCCCTGTTTCCAAGGTATCCTCTTAATAACAGCCCTTCCAGGAAACATGGGCCCTCTGAGTCCAATTCTACTGATCATGATACATTTTCCCTATATTAAGATCCTTGTAAAACAAACATTGAAAACAAATAATTGATGCCCAGCCCCACCCCATGCCCCTTTGGCCAGCGGTTACTAGAACATAGCTGAGTTGAAGTTTCATCTTTACCACAGACTCAGCTGGTTATTTCATCTTTAAGATAGTTTGATCTCCTCAACAGGTGACTGCACTGGGACTGACCTGTCTCTGTCTCCCTGTCACCTGTCACTGAGTCTAGCAAACTATCCCTGTGGAGTCTCCTCCCTCCTTTCTTGTGGGGCAGGCCTCTGGATGTTTCTGTCTTTCTGTTCTGTGATAATCTCTGTAGGCTATCTCCGTGGGAGTTGTTTTTGCTGGCTCAAATAACTCCTGTTCCTTAGGATCACCTGTTCCTGTAATTCCTTCCTATGACTTGGGTACCACTGAACCCCTCAATGATTCCTTTAGTCCACTCCTTCTTGCCTCTCTCTGCTGTTTGGATCCTCACAAGAGTGCCTGTTTCGAGAACCAGTAGGTCCTTGGCTGACGAGTCATACTCTAGTGCCCCTTTTCTCTGATTGTTGGCCATCTCCCCTTAATGGTCTCCCCATCCATCTGGCTGTAACACATCTCCCCTCATTTGTAACAGGATGTTGGTCCTTCATCACATCAGTGCCTGGGTTGGACTGTTTTGGCAACCCAATGATAGGGTATTCCTGTATACCAAAAATGCTAACAAGGGGGCCGACCTACAAGAAACAGCTTTGTGTAACAGTTTCTTAGCTTTTTCATAGCTGATTCCACCCTACCATTACTCTGTGGATATGCTGGGGGAGGAGATGTGGTGCATGCAAATTCCTGGACTTCTTCAGAGGCAAACTGGGACCATTGTCAGTGAATATAGCATCCATAATTACATATGTCACAAAGTGAGCCTTCAGTTTGCCAATCACTGACTTGCTTCTTGTATCAGGGAAATTTCCAGCCTCCAAAAAATTCAAATAGTAGTCCACTATAATCAAGCATTCTTTTCGTAGATGGTAGCTAATATGGTAACAGTCTCTATCCCACAACTGGCAGATATCACACCCTTCTATCAAAGTTTGGATTTGTGTATCATTCCTCCCCACTCTTGAGCCCGTCTACGACAGCCATCGTTACCCATGTGTGAGGCACATATTTTTTGGATGGCATCTTTACATAATGAGTTAGAGACAACAGCTCTCTGTCTTCTAAATATATTCTATCTTGCACTCTCAGCCCATTTTCATTTTGAAAATATGGTTCTGATCCTACTGGTGGTTGGCTTTTTAATTATGGTCGCCCTGCTAACATTGATATCTTGACTGCCTGTACTTGGATGCTCTTTTAGAACAAGAACCAATGCAGCAAGGGAGGTTTAGGTTGGACATTGGGAAAAAATTCCTAACTGTCAGGGTAGTTAAGCACAGAAATAAATTGCCCAGGGATGGTGTGGAATCTCCATCATTGGAGGTTTTTAAGAACAGGATAGACAAACACCTTTACTCTTGCCATGAGTGTAGAGGACTGAACCCAATGACTTCTCAAGGTCCCTTCCAGTCCTACGATTCTATGATTCTGTAGCCTCTTTGATTTCCATCACCTTTGCTGTTGAACCTGGAAGACTGACACCATTAACATGCTGTAGTATATCCTGATCCCCATCCTCCAACTCACTGTTGTTGGATATTTATGCCCTACTTAGGGTATCAGCTATCCTATACACTATCTGATCTCTACCTGCTAGCAGCAGAGGCACATTAGCATACAGTGCAGTCTTGGAGGACTAAGAACAGGCTTTGCCATGATTGTCTTTAGGGGCTTGGGGTCTGATTGCACTGTTACTAAGTGGCCATAGGTGTATTGATGGAATTGCTCCACTCCACATACTGCAGGCAGAAGCTATTTTTCTATTGGGTGTACCCATGTTCAGCCTCTAACAGGGCACTGCTAGCATAAGTGACTAGCTGTTTCTGCAAAAGCACAACATTCAGTCCTTTCTCCAATGCATCAGACTGGAGTGTCAATGGCTTTCCTGGATGTCAGTACTTCAGAGCGGAGGTATCCGGTATCATTTGTTTCAGCATGTCAAATGTTTGCTTTTGGGGACCTGCCCCATCCCATTCAACATCCTGCCTTGTGAGCTGACATAACGGTTCCCTTCTGCTGTCAAGTGTGGACAGAACTTGGATAGAAAATTTATCATTCTCATGAAGCGATGTACCCCTTTCACATTCACTGGAGCTAGTGTGTCTGTGACTGTCTTGATCTTGTTGGGATCTGCTTTCAATCCCTCTGCTGTCAGTAGATGTCCTATGTATGTCACCACATGTTGTTTGAGTCACAGTTTTTCTGGGACATTCTTATCCTAGCATCACTATTATGGTCTTGTTCAGCTTCTATATCATTGTTCTTTTCACCTGCAATGAGAATAGCATCTGCAATCATTTTCACTCCAGGCAACACTTCCAGTGCTTGGGTGCATCTTCATTGGAACATCTCTGGTGCAAAACTTAAAGCCATCAGCATGCACTGCCATCTTTAGTGACCAAATGGTGTTAAAAAAGGTTGTCAGCTGCTGGACTCTTTATCCATGCATATGTGCCAAAACCTGTTCTTCACATCACAGACTGTAAATATTCTGACTTTGGAAAGTTCTGGCAAGCTTTCGTCAGTTGTGGGCACTGGCTAACGCATCTTTTAAATGTCTATTTCAGTGGCTTTGGGTCTTGGAAGATGCATAATTTGCCTTATGGCTTCTTTACCACCATCATACTGCTTACTCAGATTTTGCTGGTCTCTTCCAGTGGTATGATACACCTGTTCTGCAGTCTTTGTGTACTGGAGTACACAGTGCCACAGGAATTTCCCTTCATGGTAAACACACCATCACTGGATCTACTTCTAGTGTCAGCTGTCTCCACTGTCAGTGGGAACTTAGTCCTCTGACTACCACTCATCACAGTACAACAGACAGACATGTATCAGTGAGATGGAGTAGAGTAAGTAATTATCAAAAAAAACCAGGAAAACATCAGGGTTACATTTAAATTTGCTAGTAACTCTTTGGGGAGTTTTTAAAATGTTTAAAAAGTTAAATCTGCCATCATTGCAACACACCTCTTCAGCTATGAAGGTCTTAAATACGTGCACAGATTGGAAAGAATTTTTTTTTTTTTACAATCACATCCTCCTTTATCTTTTATGTTGATTACTTCTGCAGCAACTGATTCCAATGCCTGAGATCTGTTAATGCCAGCACCCAAGAACATACTATATAACAAAGAACAGATGTCACGTGGCTGTATTTGGCAAGACAGAATGACCATTATATTCCCGCGTATATTCCAGAATTCTATACGTTCAAGAAATATTCTTTATTTAATTCTATGGACCAGATTCCCAATTGGTGTCAATCAATATAGCTTAATTTAAGTAAATGGTGCTATTTAGATTTACACCATCTCAATATCTGGCCCTAAAGATTGTAGTATGTAATTTTGAGAAGCACTAGTCCTTCTGGATGCTCATATGGCTTCTATGTTTGAGGTCAGTGTGCTCTTAAGCTTCTCTTTGTCTAGACAGATTCCAGCATTGTCTCTTTCCTTGTCCTCTTGCACCCTTCCTGGACACACTCTGTCTGTTACCCCTTCACAAAAGTTGCAACCTCGCAGTCCTATTGCACTAGGCCCTCAGGATGTGTGCTGACTCTCTAAGGCCCTGTCTACACTGGAAAACTTCTGCACAGTAAAGGAACTTTCTGCACTGTACCTGCCGAGGTGTACACACTGCCAAGCCATTTAGTGTGCAGAAACTGCGCAGTTGCAGTGCTTTAAAAAACCACCCCAACGAGAGGCATACAGCTTTCTGCACCATGGCTACAGTGCTGCGGTGCCAGTGTAGACACCCTTGTCAATTACAGCATTGCGATTGGCCTCTGGGAGGTGTTCCACAATGCCTGTTCTCACCTCTCTGGTCATCGCTTTGAACTCTACTGCTCTGCCATCAGGGGATGATGATCAATTGTCATCCCCACCACGTAAATTCCTTTGGAATTTTGAAAGTCTCCTTCCTGTTTGCTCGCTGATGTGTGCAGTGGTCTGAGCACATCTTTCCAGGTGGCCATGCCTGCTCCACACACCAGGCGATTCCCCGCTTGGAGCAATGCTGAGCTGCTGGACCTCATCAACATTTGGGGAGAGGACAGCAAGAAGAAGGACAGAAAGGAAAACACGGCGCACCAGAATGAAACCACGTAGCAGCTCTTGAACGTTATGGAATTCCAAGCAGACATGCTCCAGGTGATACTAGCTCTGCAAACTGAGCAGCTCTGTGCCCGCCCTTCCCTGCAGCTGCTGTCACAAAACTCTCTCATGCTCCCCCCAGACACTGCCAAACACTCTTATCAATCTCCTGGTTCCAGTCTGTACCTGCAGCATTCCACTCCTCCCCCTCACTTTCCAGCACTCAGGACTCCCACTATCCACTGCACTCAACAGGGCCAAACTGCAGAGGGATGGGTGTTGAAGTACACTACCTGCTGCATTGCACTCCAAAGGAGAAGGTTGGATATGATCCTGGGACATATACAAATCTTTAGCCATTTTGGGACTCCACCTCCTCCTGGGACCTTTCTTTCCCTCATCCCCCTCACTGCTGATGTTGCTTTTTGTTTGACTATCTCCTCAGGTTGTTGTTCTTTAATAAAATATTTGTGTTGATTTGAAAGCAATCTTTATTCTATTAATTGAAAGCAAATAGAACTCTGCAAAGCAACAGACAATTATCTTAAAACTTCATATTGCATTGTCTGCACCAATCACATTCACTTCCTAGCATTACAAGCACTGCACTCCTGAGCATAACAACAAATATTAGTGGCTTTCGACTTCCAATTGCTGCCTCAAGGCATCCCTGATCCTTATGGCTCCGTGCTGCACCTCTCTAATAGTCCTGGTCTCTGGCTTTTCAAACTCAACCTCCAGGCACTGAGCATCTGCAGTCCAGCCCTGAGTGAAGCTTTCACCCTTCTCTTCACTAATATTATGGAGCGTATAGCATGTGGCTATAAGCATAGGCATATTGTCATTGGCCAGGTTCAGTTTCCCTTAGAGGCAGTTCCAGTGGGCCTCTAAACTTCAAAAACCTTTGAAGTGATAATTGAGATGACCCATAGAAGGTGTGAGGAGAACTTAACATAGGGAAAAAATTCAATTAGTGTAATGATCCATTATCACTTCAAAGGTTTTTTTTCTCCTGCTGATGATAGCTCATCTCAGTTGATTGGACTCTTTCAGGTGGTATGCATACTTCCACCTTTTCATGTTCTCTATATGTATAAATATCTCCTGTCTGTGTGTTCCATTCTATGAATCCAAAGAAGTGAGCTGTAGCCCACAAAAGCTTATGCTGAAATAAATTTGTTAGTCTCTAAGGTGCCACAAGTACTCCTGTTCTTTTTGCGGATACAGACTAAGGCAGCTGCTACTCTGTAAACAGCCAAAAGTACACTCAACAGTCATTCTGCACTTGCTCAGCCTGTTGTTGAATTGCTCCTTGCTGCTGTCAAGTTGCCCTGTGTATGGCTTCATAAGCCACAGCATTAAGGGGTAGGCAAGATCTCCCAGAATCACAATCAGCATTTTGATTTCCCCTACAGTAATCCTCCGGTCTGTGAAAAAAGTCCCTGCTTGCAGCTTCCTGAACAGGTCAATGTTCTGAAAGATTCATGCATCATGCACCTTTCCGTACCAGCCTGCGCTAATGTCCGTGAAACACCCATGGTGATCCAAAGCACCTGGAAAACCATTGAGAAATACCCCTTGCAATTAATGTACTCAGTGGCTAGGTGCTCTGGTGCCAGAATTGGAATGTGTGCGCCATCTATCACCTCTCCACAGTTAGGGAAGCACATTTCTCCAAAGCCATCCACAATGTCACGCATGTTGCCCAGAGTCATGGTCTTTCAGAGCAGGATGAGATTAATAGCCCTGCACACTTTCATCAACACAAGTCCAACGGTCAGCTTTCCCACTCTGAACTCGTTAGCAACTGATCGGTAGCAGTTGGAGTAGCCAGCTTCCACCGTGCAATCGCCATATGCTTCTCCAATGGCAAGGCAGCTCTCATTCTTGTTTCCTTGTGCTACAAGGCTGGGGCAAGCTCATCATACAGTCCCATGAATGTGGCTTTCCTCATCCAAAAGTTCTGCAGCCACTGCTCATCATCCCAGACGTGCATCACAATGTGATCCCTCCACTCAGTGCTTGTTTTCCAAGACCCAAAGTGGTGTTCCACTGTGGTAGCATCTCCATGAATGCCACAAGCAATCTCATGTTGTAGCTAGTACGTGTGGCAAGATCAATGTCACACTCCTCTTGCCTTTGTAGTTTAAGGAATAACTCCACTGTCACTCCTGATCTGTTAATGAGAGTGAGCAGCATACTGGTCAACAGTTCAGGATCCATTCCTGCAGACCAAGGAGGTAGAGCGTGCAGTACACAAAACATTGAAAGATGGCGTCAAATGTGCATGGAAGCACAGGGGTTGCTGGGATGCGAAGCAATGCATTACAGGGCTTTGGGACAGGACCCAGGATGCCCTGCAACTCCCCTCTGTCTTCCCATAATTCTTAGTGGCAGAAGAGGAGGAAATGCTCTGTGGGATAGCTCTCCAGAGTTCAATGCTCCGAATACTGCCACAAGTGCTGCCAGTGTGAATGTGCTATTGCGCAGGCAGCTGACAGTAGGAACACACAACAGCAGTTTCCCTTTAGCGTTCTTTGAGCAGCACTGTAACTCTGACAATGTAGAGATGCCCTAAGACATGTCAGCTGCTTAAGCGCAACCTTTCCCAGAGCTCCAATCTTATATAGTCTCTGATTTACAATTTACCTCTCCAGGGATACATGATAGTTGAAGCACATAACAGTGGCTTTGTGAAAGATCAAAAAACAATCAGTCTTTACTTTGGAAAGCACAAGATATACAGAGATCTAGGTAAAAACAATAAAACACCTATATGACATTCCGTGTCTTAGCTCCCTACTACTCCTGAGCATTTTTTGGGATTTAGTCAGTGCCCTCTAGAGTGCTCAGGATCACCCCTTCTGCACATAGCTTCTCCTCTGAATCTTGGAGTCTCTCTTTCTTTCTTTCCCTCTCCTGCAGCCAGCTTCCTTCTGCTCTCTTCAAAATAACTGGTGAGAGACTCTTTCTTTTATAATTTCCAGTCATCTTGGTCAAGTAATCCCCTGACTGGCTTCATCAGGTAATCAAAGTCCCACACCAAGTGATCCATTGTCTGGTTACCAGCCTTGGCAGAACTAGTTTTCTTGGTTTGGCCACCTTCTTTATCATATCTGTCGTACTGCCTAAGCAGACCTATTCAGATGTTCACGCATCAAACCCAGACTTGGCTACTTGCCACATACACACACATACTAGTCCTTTGGTTGCCTATTCCCCATCCCTAGCAAGCATCTTTGGAAAGAAGATAACCACTTTGAGTTTAGGTAACAAGTAGCACAAGATTTAAAAGATTAATTGAGTCACACATAATATTTAATAAAATAATGCAGAAATTTCCCATGTTCTCCACATTTATATAGAAATCTATTAGTTTCATTTCTATTAAATTATATTGACTGTTTCCATAAAGGGTGCCACTGCACAAATCCCAGTGCGAGCAATGTTAAGCTCTGGCATTCATTATATAGGAAGAAAACAACATAAAAAAGAAACACTGGACTCTACCTATGCTTCATTGTAAAAATATTGCAGCAGAATAGGCATGATCCAAAGCCCTTAGAGGTCAGTGGAATCAGGCCCTAAGTTATTGCTAGAGAAAATAAATATTTATAGCAAATTTGTCTTCAATAGCAGTGTTCCAATACTTGTAATTTTTTTAATGAAACATGATGTTGCAAGGGACTGAATCCCATTCTGCTGTCACACAAGAAGCCTGTCTAAATCACACAAGAAGCTACAGATCCTAGTAAACCTGAACCCTCTGATTGGCTGTCTGCCCCTCTTGCCCATCACCTGGGGCAGAATAACCAATCAAAGCTGCTGCAGGCAGAGCTTTCCCACACTCCCTTTGGCAACCCAAAGCCATTCTTATGGTGGGGGGAGTGGAGGGATCTAAAGATCAGTGGGGACATCTGGTCCTCCCCCATCTCTTCCTTCCTTGCATCTTCCAGCCTGGAATCAAGGCAGAGGCAGGGCCGGTGCAACCATTTAGGTGATCTAGGCGGTTGCCTAGGGCGCTGGGATTTTGGGGGCACCATTTTCTTTAACAGCGAATACGGCGGCTAGATCTTCGGCCGCCCCAGTCGCCGCCAGCATTTAGATGGAGGGACCTGGGGCAAGGGAGCGCGGGGAAGGCCGCCTGCAGCAAGTAACGGGGAAGCGACAAACAGGGGAACTCCCTGCCCCAGCTCACCCCTGTCCCGTCTCCTCCTCGAGCATGCCGTGGCTGCATCACTTCTCCTGGATCCCAGGCTTGTGGCACCTGAGCTGATTGGCACCGCAGGCCTAGGAGCTGGGAGAAGTGAAGCGGTGACGGCGTGCTCAGGGAGGAGGCTGGGCAGGGGTGAGCTGCTTCACTTCTCCCGCCTCCAAGGCTTGCGGCGCCAATCAGCTTAGGCGCCACAAGCCTGGGAGGTGGGAGAAGTGAAGCAGTGACGGCATGCTCAGGATTCCTGTGCTCATGCGCAGAGCAGGGGTGCGCCTCAGGGCAGAGGAGGGGAGCTGTCACGGGGGTGGTGCTTCAGGGCAGGGAGGGGGGTGCAAGGTGGAAGTTTCGCCTAGGGCGCGAAACATCCTTGCCCTGGCCCTGGGCAGAGGGGATGAAGGGCACTTGGTGCTACACCTCTGAGACAGGTACGGGGAGTGGGAACCCTGCTTGGCAGAGAGAGTGAAAAACCCCCGGTAGAACAGAGGTGAATGTAGGGATGCTGAACTTATGGGTAGTGAGATCTAAAAGGGACTGAAATTATGAGAGTAGTAGCTGATTGGGGGCAGAGTAATGGCTGTGCAGGGGATGGGCAAAGGTGGGAGTGAGAGCTGCTTCAGCAGGAGCCAAAATTACCATACACAATAACTTTGGGAGAGTGGGCGACACTAGTTGTCACATACACATTGGGGATGGGCCAGTGAGAAATCAATCATCAAAAGACAGACCAAAAACCATAATACGGCCTTTGGTCCAACAATAATGATTTTTTTTAATCTCATGATTTTTTGAAGGTATGCCCTCTGATTTTTGCTCTCTTAAGTGATGATGGGGGTCCAACTCATGAAGTTGCCAATCCTGCAATACTAAATAACTTTGCACCGTGTTTTGCAGTCTGAAAAGGAATAAGTGGTGAAATGCCTGGGTGGTGGGTTAACACATTTATTGTATCATCTTATAATTACTTTTGTCATTTACTTCACAGTTTTAAAGTACTTTTTAGATTTAATATTGACATTTTTATTTCATTCCATTAACTCTTGGTTTAAGATAATGCCTAATACTTTTTCCTAAAGGCATCATACTAATTGATATATTTCAAAACTAAGTTGCGAAATTATTTTGTATGAATTATCATTACCACTTTACTTTAGTGTTCTTCTATAAAATGAATATGATTTAATTCAGTTCCATACCGAGAAATTTAATAATCATGGCTAACTGCGGTCTGTCTAATGATTATACAGTAAATTAAGTTCTCTAAGATTGAAGATAGTTAAAGTTCTAAAGATGTTAGGTTCAAATTAAGAAGCGTTACAGCTTTCTGATCTTTCTTTATTTAGCACTCTGATTTGCTTACGCAGTGCAGAACTGGAGTCTTGATCTTAATGTTTTGCAGATAGATATTCTACAGATTCTGAAAGTAAGAGTAAAAAAGGTTTGAAACTTTAAAAGACATGATTCAGGTGACAAATACTTATAATACAAAAAAATGGCATCCATATAATAATACACGCACTCAAACTGTCGAACCTACAGACATTTAAACTAGAGGGAATGGTGTCCTCCCAGAGGTCTGTTCTTCAGAAAGCAATAATTATAAGAATAATATAGGATCGTCCAGTCAAGGACTTCTGAAGCAGCAATGTCATTCCTGTTCGATCAGGAATGAATTTTTCCCCAGATCAGATTGGCAGTGATCTTGGGTTTTTTTTACCTTCCTCTGCAGGGTGTGGATCACTTGCAAGGATTATCTGGGTATATCACACTTAATCATTTCCCTGTTATTGTGGGGGCCATGACCCTGGGTGCACCTCAGTTCCTCCTGTTCTCTGCCTATGGCATGTAATAGTCTAGTCTCCTGTGGGCTATAATAATTTGGTCTCATTTTGGTTCTTGGGTGTAGTGTGCATGAGCTGGGTGGTGTTGGTGGCCTGTGGTATACAGGATGTCAGACTAGAGGATCTAGTGGTCCCTTTTGGCCTTTAACTCTACAATTCTATTCCCTGAAATACCACTTTAAAAACTATCCTATTGGAAAGAACTATGAAACTGCATAGTAATGCTCTAAGATAGGAATCAAAATTCCCAATTTAACAGCAGGTCTCCAATTATGTCTATGATTAGCAGATTCTGTTTGCTAGACTCTGGCTAGATGAACAATTAACAGTCTTCTGCTTACCAGTCAGATTCCATATGAGTTTAAAGACACTCCCTTTCTTTACCATAAAAGTCTTTTAGAAACTTTTTTCTCTGAACTGATTTTCTCCTTTAGATGAGTTTATCCACTGCTGCTCTGCTTTTCTCAATAGTACCTAAATGTGGCTACACAGTGGCACTGCTATATTTGTAACTATCATTCATGGAAGTTCCATCCGTGGAAGTGCTAATTCTATTCACATGATTTAATAACAGAAAACACTGACTACCTGATACTAAGACATTATTCATATAAGCACTTCTGTGCCATCCAGTGGTGGTACAGGAATGACTGATGGCAAATGGATGCTTATTTGAAATACTTATAGGCTTTTTCTATAGCATCAACTACAGCATACCCACTTGTCCCTACTGCAGTGCTGAACAAACCTAGGTTAGCAGGTCATTAACCTATCAGTTTCTTACAGACCCTTATCATGGTGATTACCTCTTTAGTGCTTTTCTTTTCAGGTTCAGAAGCTGAATGAAACAGTAATGAAGTCTCTATGGTGACCTTTTAAATTTTCGATTCTTCATACATTTTCATGCGTGTCTTTGGGAACTGATCCTGACCCACTAGCCTATGGGAATTTTTCTATTGGTTTCAATGGGAGCAAGTTGGGGGCATAAATGAGTATTTTAAATGGAATGGACCTTGTCCAAAGCTCTGGATCTGAACACCTCTGATTGACATCTATATCTCAATTTAAAAAAAAATGACTCTATATTTATAATGAATTGAATTATGGAGAAGGGGGATCAAAATGCTGATCTGAATTTTATAGTTTGAACCCATCTCCCCTTTTAAAATAGCATGTTCCATTATATTCCTTTTTTAATCAATTACAGTTCCAGTAATTACTTCATCTCTGAGGCTTACAGAAGAAAATATGCAAACAGTATATTCTCTGATGGATTATTAATAATTTTCACCTCTGCAGTACCATGTCCTAGAATGAAGGCCTAAATTCCTGCAACTTAAAGAGTTAATTGTGTTGCATAAATCTTGCTGTTTTGCTTGTTGTTATATTTTGTTTATGATTTATCTAAAGTTAAACATGTCAATATACTTTGGTGTAATTCATATATTTTCATATACTCAGCTATATATATATATAAAATTCCCCTCTCACCCCTATGGGTGGTATGTGTCTTCCTCAACCTCGGGTCCTCTACCAGAGGCCTGGGAGTTTGAGGGTTCTGCGCAGTATCTTAGCTGTTCCTAGCACTGCACTCTTCTGGACAGAGAGCTCTGATGTTGTTCCTGGGATCTGTTGGAGCCACTCACCCAGCTTAGGAGTCACAGCCCCGAGTGCTCCTACCACCTCTGGGACCACTTTGGCCTTCACTTTCCACATCCTTTCTAGTTCCTCTTTCAGGCCCTGGTACTTCTCCAGCTTCTCATATTCCTTCTTCCTGATGTTGCTGTCACTTGGCACTGCTATATCTATCACCACCGCTGTCTTCTGGTCCTTGTCTATTACCACGATGTCTGGTTGATTGGCCAGTACCTGCCTGTCCGTCTGGATCTGGAAGTCCCACAGAATCTTAGCCCTGCTATTCTCCACAACCTTCTGTGGAATCTCCCATCTGGTCTTGGGAGGGTCTAGCCCATACGCTGTGCAGATGTTCCTGTACACAATGCCAGCCACTTGGTTGTGCCGTTCAGTGTATGCTGTTCCTGCCTGCATCTTACATCCTGCCACTATGTGTTGGACTGTCTCTGAGGCCTCTCTGCACAGTCTGCACCTTGGGTCCTCTCTAGTGTGGTAGACCCCTGCTTCAATGGATCTGGTGCTCAGTGCCTGTTCCTGTGCTGCTATGATCAGTGCCTCAGTGCTGTCTTTTAGTCCAGCCCTTTCCAGCCACTGGTAGGATTTCCCAATGTCAGCCACCTCAGCTATCTGTCGATGGTACATCCCATGCAGGGTCTTGTCTTGCCATGGCACTTCTTCTGCTTGGTCTTCCTCCCATGTCTGCTGCTGCCTCAGGCATTCTCTCAGCAGCTCATCTTTGGGGGCCATCTTACTGATGTACTCCTGGATGTTCCGGGTTTCATCCAGGACAGTGGCTTTGACGCTCACCAAGCCCCGCCCGCCTTCTTTCCGGCTGGTATACAGTCTCTGGGTGTTGGACTTGGGGTGGAAACCTCCGTGCATTGTGAGGAGCTTCCGGGTTTTCACATCGGCAGCCTCCATGTCCTCCTTTGGCCAGCTCACTATACCGGCAGGGTATCTGATGACCGGCAGGGCGTATCCGTTGATGGCGTGGATCTTGTTCTTCCCACTGAGCTGGCTCTTCAGGACCTGTCTTATCCTTTGGTGATACTTGGATGTTGCTGTCTTCCTTGCCTCCTCATCGTGGTTTCCATGTGACTGTGGGATGCCAAGGTACTTGTAGCTGGTCTGTATGTCTGCTATGTGGCCCGCTGGTAGTTCCACCCCATCAGTCTTGACTACCTTTCCTCTCTTCACTACCATCCGGCCACACTTCTCCAGTCCGAATGACTATAGCAGTGCCAAGTGACAGCAACATCAGTAAGAAGGAATATGAGAAGCTGGAGGAATATGAGAAGCTTTTTTTTCCAGATGTACCTTACTAAATGCAGCTCTGAAGTAAAGAGACTTGCTTTTATGGGGTGGTGAAGATGCATTCTCACTTCACTAATGGACTGACATTATTTTAACTAGACATTAAAAGCATAGCTGTAGTAAGAAAATGTGCTGCCTTTTATCATCCTAGCTATTTCATTTTTAAGGCATGCTGTAGTTCAGCTCTGATAGTCCCTATTTAAAAAATGGAGGGTGGAAATTATACCTGTGTGAAAATACACAACAAAGGCAAAAATCTTTTATATTGCAATACTAATTGGCACTGAAAACTAAACTACTATGCCTGAAAAAACTTCCAATGCAAATCACTTCAGTGTGAAAAATTTAAGTGCATGTATAACCATTTTTCATCTCTCTAATGGCTTTGCATTAAAGAAAGCCCAGTGTAATATAGCACATTTCTACATTATGCTTCATAACTGGGCTATTACAGTGCATAAATGTTATTTTGGAAACATTCTCTGACAATGGAAATTTCAAGGGTTTTGCATGATGTTTACAGTTGTGGGTGTACTCGTGCTTACAAAAACTGCCCATTTGGAAGTCGTTTGTCAATGTTCTTAAAGTAGTTTTAATGTGAAGATTTGGTTTTGGTCCACCTGTTTTGAAATGGAAAATATCTGATGGGTCATCTAGTCCCTTTATCTGCCAGCACACTATTGTTCTTTATAATAGTTTTTAATCAAATCTATCTATCTCAAATGTAAAACTCTATGCAACGTTAAGGTTCTAAATTTAAACCCACAAAAAAAATCAGAGAATAATAAAGTTCAGTGTAGACCTACAGTACAGTGACTTTACCATATACAGCATATATCAGCTGGTCTGTATTGGCTACATTTACATTACAAGCCGATTCCTCCGCTCACTTACGCATACAGCAAAATTCTCCAAAAACCTCAGGTCACATCAGGAATTGGAGGAAACTGTTGTGTTGCGTGTGTTTCAGTGAAGCATTATACCATAATCTATAATGAGGACAAAGCAGCTAAATAGCTTCTTTATTCTGGAAATTTCTAACCAATACCTAATTTATACTAACCCCGCAAAAACCCTCTCACAGTAATATAGCAAAACATAAGTGTTTTCTGAAATAATTTAGCTAACTCACACAATAGGATCACACCACCATGTATTTCTCCCCCCCTACGACATATGGGCCAGATAAACTTACAAATCAGTTGTGGTTTAACTTAATTAGGTCTGCAGGACTGAGCCCATTAATGTTGTTAATAAAGGAAATGTCTCATGCTCTTGCACTGACATTATAATGACTTTGAAGCAACTATATATCAGGACCAGTACAATTATTACACCAGAAGAAACTTTTTTGGTTCCTATTTCTTATATATATATATATGTTTTCTTATATATCATTTAATTTTTCATGTTTCTTATGTCAGTGGAAGTAAACTTCTGAAGCTGTACTATAGTAAAAAAGAACATTAAAATTAAATGCGCAAGTGGTATAATCTACCTGCAAAGAAGAAAATTCAGAATTAATACTGCCAATCTATCTATACTTCTGCCTATTGTGCCAAGGTCTGGGAACATACATGTTATGGTAAATTCATGAGATTCCTCAAATATCTGCTCATGAAAGACTGAGGTACATTTTTTTTGAAATTTTTGAGTGTGATGTGTAGTTATGTGAAATACAAAATTTTAATATTTTAACATTTTGTTTTTTAAAATACATTATTGACAAACAATTACAGGATTTTTCTTCTTTTAAAATAATAGGATGAATTTAGTTCTTATAAAAGGTCCCAAATAGTTCTCTATTCATCTAATAGTTCTCTAGCCAGGTTCTCTATTCATCCAAAGAATGACAGTCCTTCAAAAATAAACTGAATTACATGTGAAAATATGAGGGCTGAAGTAGCTTGTGTATCATAGTGTATCTTATCTCCAGCAAATAGAGCAGTATTGATTAATTACCTGCTTTACATCTATAAGAATGAAATAAGACTCTAAGCTTCTTCTTTGCTTTCAGTTTGATAAGCATATAATTCTTATAAAAGAAATTGCTTTATGAAAGGTATTCCACAATGGCAGCATAATCATTTTACTAATGTTCCATTTTAATATCGAAGAGACACAACAAAACTTAATGTTTATTTTATAAATCATCATTCATGACTAGAGCTGGGAGAACTATTCCTAAAGAATAAATTCAATGATTTTTGCTCTTTCTGCTGTTTACAGCTGAGTAAACAAACTCTGATTTATTAAAATATGTTCACTAGTCATAATTGCTTTGATGAATGTTTTATGCAAATAAATTTCTGACAAGACTGTTTCCACGTTCTGTTGATCAAATGTATACACAATTTGTTAACACTTCTCCGTGATTGGACAGTTCACCCTTAGCGACATAGTGTTGTTTCAGGTCACTGATTGGATGATTCTAAGAAACGTTTAAGCCAATGCAGAAGCCAGCAGGTACCATCCAAATAGTTTTAGATATAGCTCACAAAATTATAATTCTTCTGTTAGTGACAGAAAACAAATGCTGCACCAGAATTATTATCTAATTTGCACAATTTGTTGGGGTGGATAGGGGAAAGGAAGTTGGGACTGAGATCATTTTGAGTAAAGGAGATTTGATGAATGCTTTTGCTGATTACAGGAGGAGAATGCAGAAGACAGCAGTTTATCTAGAGAAGAACAGGATTCATTCTGTAAATAAACCTGTGTGGGATTTTCTTCTGAAAGAGAAGATGATAGTGGTAGTGCTACCATGGTGCTAGTTAATCTTGACAAACAGAGGGAACACTAGAGTCAGGACCGGCACTAGTATTTTTAGCACCCTAGGCACACGGCCATTTCGTCACCCCGCGCGCTCGTCCCGCGGCTCCGGTGGGACCTGCTGCAGTCGTGCCTGTGGAGGGTCCCCTGGTCCACAGCTCCGGTGGAGCTGACACAGTCGTGCCAGCGGGAGGTCCACTGCAGCCGCGGGACCAGCGTACCCTCCACAGGCACGACTGCGGCAGGTCAACTGGAGCCGCCTGCCACCCGCCCCCTGCAAAATGCCGCCCCCCAATAATCCTGGCACCCTAGGCGATTGTCTAGGCTGCCTAAATGGAAGCGCCGGCCCTGACTAGAGTAATGCTGTGGATTGGTCTAGGGCAAGGATTGATCTGGGACAAAGAAGATGTTCTCTCCATAGTAAAGTGTGAATATCTTACTGTAAGACCAAGTCTACACTATACAAGGTTTGCTGGTATAGCTGCTTGCATAGCTATACTGGCAAATCCTCCTAGTGTAGATACAGTTTATAATAGCAAAAAGTGCTTTTCCAGTAGCTTACACCAGTTCCATGAGGAAAACAAGATATACCAAGAGAAGTACTTTTATGCCAATATAATTGCATCTAGTCTAGGGCTTTGGTGGTATAGCAATATCATTACAAAATCAAACATCTAGCTAATATTATTATATAAGTTTCAGTGTAGACCTGGCCTAAGAGTGTACCAAGCGAAAGCATGAATATATGCAAGGGAAGGGGCAAGCTCCTCCTATCTTTCTTTTTCAAACTGTCTCTTACCCTCTCCCAGTGGTTTCTTCAGACACACCTCTGTTTTATAAAGATAAACTATCCAATTAGGGAGCATAAACAATATTATATGACTTAAGAGACCAATCACAGAATAAATTGTAAATAATGAATGTTTGACAAATACGTAGTTTCTCCACACTAGATCGGATGAAATGGATTTGCACAAACCATCAGTTGAACGATTATAAAAAAGTGAACTGATTTATAAAAATAACAAACTGTTAACAAATAATTAGCAGACACAAAAAAATGAATAATTTGGCTGAACAAATTAGCCATTGCACACTGTTTGCCTAGCTCTTCTGTGGACCCAAAGAAGTATCACAGATCAGTTGTTTTTTTTAATATGTCTCACACAGAGTAATAACATTTTGCACATTCTGGTCCTCTGATCCTAAAAGAGGCCTCAATCTCCCCCTCTTGTAGAAAGGCAAATAGGTTCCCTTGCATTTTCAATGAGGTACAGGACTTAGTCACACAGCTTTCATTGGTTTTTCAGTAAAAATGCCACTTTATCATACAGTTTTCAGTGGTACTTAGGTCTTGCACTGGATTACACATCATAAAGGAAACATAAAAGTGTACTGAATTTAAAATGCTATTTTTACCTTGATGGTTCCATCTATTTTCTCTCTACAATTTTTGCCCTTCCCAGAAAGAAAAATGAGGAAAAAGAGGGTCTTGGGCAAGTGAGTGGAAATAACAGTAATAATCTTAATTTCTTGAAGGCTTTTTGAAGTGGTTTTGCTACAGTGCGCTGTTTATGTTACTAGGTGAAGAAAGATTGAGTTTAACACTTCAAACTTTGGGCAACCTAAAAGGGAAAAACTGTCAAAACAAACATACAATAAAAAAGAGATGAAGAAATAACTGATTGTTTTTGTAGAATTGTCACCCAAAGTAGTAACATTGAACCATATTAAGGCAAATCATACATCACATTTCAAAGAAGGATTAAACATTGTGACTCTGATTTAATTACCTAATATGTACATTAACTAAGCCATTTATTTGTGTGCGCACAAAATTAGAGGTCACTTCTTAAAAATCAGGCTCCCTCAACTAGACCAGTAGTTTTCAAACTGTGGTCCAGAGACCACTAATAGCCCATGAAGCAGTTGCTGGTAATCCATGGACAGTTAGATAGTTATATGCTGCTAACTTTCCTCCTTGTTCCCAGATCACGTTAAAAGAAGCTAAAATTATATTTAATACTTTCTTAATAGTACATTCTTAAGTAAACAATCGTCCAGCTGCCCTAACCACCAGGTTATAGAGCAATTTTCTCTTATGCCCAATAACTAAGTATCTATCCAAGTGGAACAACTTCAGCAGGAAAGCTTGAGTGAGACCTATATCAGAATACAGTATAGCCTATTGGTTAGGGCACCTAGCTGGGAGACCTGGGTTCAAGTCCCTACTCCAGATGAGACAAAGTGGGTTCAAACTTTGCTCTTCCACATCACATGTGTTGAGGCTTCATGCACTCTGGGCTATGGAATATTTTGGGGACATTCATGTCAGCCAGCCTGCAAAATTCCTGGCTTACCACCTGCTGTCTTTTAGGTGTGCTCAGAGTACATGTCCTGCAGGCAAGATAGGCAGAGGAATACTTAGTTTGAGAATCTTACCTGGTCTTTAGGTATCAGCTAGGGCTCCAGGTCACTCCTTAGCTGTGAAGTAGCATCAGGACATAGGTAGTTTAGCACATGCCCACTGGCAGGAATTTAGATGCCTATGGTGATTTAGGAGCCTACAGAGTTAGGCAGCAGCTCAGCAGTGGCTTTGGGAAGGTCAGTGGTGTCTGTATATTGGATTTAGGTGCCTAGAGAGGCAGTTAGGAGCCTAAGTCCCTTTGTGAATCAAGCCCTTACTGGAACCTCTAAACTGGCTGCTCCAGAATACAGTGATCCACAGCAGTGTGAAGGCACAGCTTGAACTGATGCTTTTTTACTTCCCAATAAAATTAGTCACAACCTAAGTGAATGATCCCAGAGTTACTATTTAAGTGATATCATATTGAATATCCAAAATTAATCTTTATAATAGGGGACAGTGTTAAAGATATATGTCCCAGGGAACCCCAGCTTAATCTGCCTTCAATAACTAGCTGCCTCTGTTTACTTTTCTTTAGAGCCACATATCATCATTACTTTGCACAATGACATGTCAGCACATAACTGTTTTGTTATTATTCAGAATCATATTAGACAATTTTCCTTGTATGAAAGGCAAATATATAGATTAGTATAACAGGGCAGTTGAATAGTTTTCTCTTTCCAAGAATTAAACTGGTATAAATGAGCCTTATAAATGAAAAATCTGCATTTAGACTATATCTCCTAATCATTTCAGTTGTTTTTATGCACTGTCTCTAAAATCACAGAAAATTTTCCTCTATATGAGCATTAAAGGATTTAACATCAGGCCTTCCTCTTTTAATATAATTGTTGTTTCTCACTTATACTGATATTGTAATTAATTGATATAGCAATACTAATTCTCCAACAGCCCAAATAACCTGTTTAAATATCTGAATACTAAATTGCCTTATCAACGTTGTGGCTTCACCGTGCGCGGTTTTCCATAGTGTTTCAAATTAAAGTTTCCTTATGGCTTGATTTACATATTTTAAAGTAAATATTTACATAGCAAATCCTGCTGGTCAGCAAGTCAGTAGGCTAAATGGTCACAATAGGTAGCCATATTTTCAATGAAAGCAGTCAGGACACAGGTCTACCTAACCCAACAGTCACTATTTTAACCCACTAGCTTCATGTGGTGGGGCCACTGGAGCAGTATAAATGTGGAACTCTTGGCCATTTCCCTAATCTATCACATCAGCATCCACCATTCTAGCCAATGCATGGCTGGTGCATTGATCATTTCTATGGGGTGTGTAGGGGCGGATCCTAGGCAGATACAGACAAACACAATACTGCATGGCCATTTTGCCCATGGCTCCACCATGTAATCTCAACACATGCGTTCCCACATCTGATTGAACTTAACTCTTCTCACAACATCACTTCAGAATGAGCCCTTCTTTGTACTTGCTGCTGTTTGACTCTGACAGGTACAAAAGAAATGTAAGTTCAATTTTGTATTTGCCCCGGTGATTTTTTTCAGAAATTACCATCTTTGAAAATTAACACTGATAAAGCTTAATGACCTTTAGAAAAAGTTTAAAGCACTTGCATGGCCTAGTAATTGTGCTTTCTGTCATCATTGTTAACACTGGTAGAAAGCCAGGCACCAGAATGATTTTGCTGCAATACATTTGCTTTGATTAAACATCATCCTAAACAAAGAAAAAATTAAAAGCCACACATGTTCTAAGCAAACAGTTTAATAGCTGCTGAAATGTGATAGAGCAAAATCACCTGATCTTTTTATTCCAGAACGAACAAAAATACACATACTTAGATTGCCCATGTTTGTATTTAGAATGGAAAACACACAAAACACTCATGGACAAGGCAATAATCTTGAATTCCTTGAATGATGACTTAAGTGCCCAGCAGGCTAGCAAATTAATGTTTCTTTCTAAATACATGGATCTATCTCAAGATCTTCTGAGTCTTTCTTCAATTCTAACGTACACTCACAAAGGAAAAGGAGTTTGCAGGGGAGGAACGGGGACTCGGAGTTGGGGGGAGTCTGGTACTGGCTGGGCAAGGACCCTAAGACTGGGTGCCAGAGAAGGAAATGAGGGGAGACTCGGAGTTAGTGGCTGGATGGGCAGAATGATATTAGATAAGGAAACTGCGGGAGGAGTCTGGGACTGGAAACCAGTGTGGTGCAGGGCAACAGATCTGATGAGAAGCCAGGATACCAGGGGAGAACTGGCACTAGAAAGGCAAAGAGACTGAGACAAAGATCCAATACGGGAGTGGAGGACACTAATATTAGATGAGGAGCCCAGGAAACAAGGTGTTGGTGGGGCATCTGGAAACTAGTGGGGAGTAGAGACAGATTCAACAAGGAGCCATGGATGAGGGAGGAACTCAGAATGAGCAACCAAAGGAGTGGAGACTGGGGCTGTTTAACTGAAGAGAATGGGACTGGCACAAGGAGTCAGGGTCAGAAAGACGTAAGGTGGAAGAGTCAGGTCAGAAGGGTTTAAGTTTGGGTTAAGTGGTAAAAGACTCCGTGCCTAGAACCGTACTTTTGCCAGCATACTTAGACCACTTCCCCAAACAACATACACTATACCAACAATACACTTTTCTTAGTATAAGCTGCATTTACTTATACCGAGTTGGGGTGTGGGTGTTGCCAGAATAGATCTGTTTGTTAGGACTGTGTTTTAAATACACAAAAACATTGTAAATAGTATTTGGAATAGTTGTGAATAACTTTAACAAAAGCTAGTAGACGTACATTTACTGGTGCTTACTCATACTTCTCCATTTTGCTCTTGCTATATACATTTAAATGCAAGGCTTCACAATAACATTTACACTTCTGTACTTGAGCACATATATACATACATATTCCAACTCTGACACACACTGAGATGACTTCAATCCTTCCTCTCTGACAGAGGGTTATGATAGGCAACTACTCCTCCACCTGTGGAATTGCAAACTTTAAAGGGAGCTCATGCAACAGCACACTCTCAATATGTGGATAACACACACATATATAAACATTCCCCTTTGTCTTTTTTTCAGTTTCTGTAACAGAGCCATATTATATAGTGTGTGTCATGAGGATCCATCAGAACTTGAAAAGTATGGCAGCATTTCATTTCTTTCCTAAACACTTGAGAGACTTGTCAGCAAAACCTAAGTATGGGGATCTCTACAAGTAGCAACATTTACGCCCTTTGATTCACAGTTGACTGGTCTCCTCAGTTGCTAGTGAAACAGAAATCTGTAATTTGTATTCAAAGTGGTACAGGAATTGGGATTGGCATATAAAATAGCCATTCTCCAGATTTCTATAAGGCTCTCACTCTGTAAAACATTAGTTTCTCCTAATAAGCCTAGCTAAGTCACTAAAAGCATAAAACCATACCTCACTCAGTTCTATCTCATTCTCTCTTTAGCTCCAGTTTAAAGCAGTTAGCTAATAGCAAAATATAAATTCCATAGGCTGAGTAGCCCCTACAAGTGATAACTGCTCCCATCTAAGTCTATAAAAAAGACTGTAGTGAACCAAATATTATCTTAATGGAAACTTCCCTGGAGTAAGTAAAGCTGGAATAGCACTGACCTATATCCAAAGTGATACAGTATTGCCCAGCCCTCTTAGTAGACACATCTCTTGATTCTTTATCAAACACTGAGTCCACAGGACTGTCATTAACACCTGTATTTAAAATCGTCCTCCCCATCACCTGTGCTCTGATTGGCTCAGTTCTGAGGGTAAATGGGTGGGACTTCCCAGGCAGCTTGCTCCTAATGAAACCTTCCTATACAGTTTCAGAAACAGCTACTGAGCATGTTAGGTAGCTACCACACCCGATCTCTGGATGTTTCTGGGATCTTCCAGCTGAGATGCTCTGCTCTGCATCTTGCTTGTCTGCAGAGACAGAGTACTACAAACTGAAATATGTGTCCTTCCCATTGCTTCTCTCCCTTGCTTTAGACTTAAATAATTAAATTCTGCAGTTATAAAGCTTGGTAGTTGCACAATAGTTCCCCATCTGTAAAGTGGAGATACTCATACCACCTCATCTCACAGGGATATTGTAAAAATAAATTAATGTTTGTGAAGTATGTAGAAAATATAGTGACATGGCCCTTAGAAAATTCTGTTTTCAGAGCAGTGTTTGAATAATGTGAAAAAAAAAACAACCAAGGTCTGGGGCCAGGCACTGAACAGTAAGAATAAAAGAAAGCATTAAGCAAACACCATCCTTCTGCCCAGGGGCAGCAATAGGGCATTTTCATTGGCAGGCCTTCTTCTATGGAGTTTGTGTCTACCAGACATACATCTAAGATTGAGCTTGGCCATTTTTAGAGAGTGAGTCAAGATATATCTCTTTGTTTTGGTTTTCTACTGAAAGATTTCCCTAGCATAAGGCCTAACATGATCTTATGTGCCTCCATTTTGAAATACCAGAATGTGTCCTGATTTTCAGTTGCTGGGTTTTCAGCACTGAGGTGTCTTTAAGGTGTTCCAGGTCAGGCACCCAAAAACAATGAAGGTAAGCAAAATCACTAATAACTTTTGATAAGTTAGGCCTCAATTTACTGATTAATAATGTCCATTTCTGCTCCTTCTAGGGTAATTGATGGAATTGTGGCAGAGGGTCTTGGAATGTATGCATGGAAATATTACTCCATTTTTTGAGGGACAGGTTGCTTAGACTTCAGTTAAGACCAGAAACAAAAACCCTTCTCACATACTCTCTCTTTCTCTAGTTAGCCCACTGACTCTTTCTTTTTTATCCTCAGGGGAATAGCTTCAGTAGGAGAGACTGACAGAGCCCTGAATCAGAATACCCCATCCCATGAAAGGGACCCAACCCAGTAGGCAGCCTCTGAATACATCAGGCCCCATATGCAAGTTATGTGGATGAACATCTATTTTCCCCTGCTTTGTGGATCACTCTGGGCTTAGGTGGGAGATAGAAGTCTGGATCACAAGAGGGATTCAGCAGTGCACATGTTCAGAGGCAGAAACGTAGGCACTGAATGGAATTTAGATGCCTATAGGATTTGGTGGGAGTTCTGTGGATTGCAGTGGAGTCTAAGGTACCTTTGTGGATCTGGGCCTGTTTTGTCCTCTTTGAAAAATTGCATCACACTGTCTAGTTTTGCTATTCATTTCTTCACCTGCTCCCACCTGCTTTGTGTACCTCAGCAGGAGAGCAAGAGACATGTGATTTGCCAATTCTCTGCTGACCACCAGCAACTATTCCTTAGACCACAAAGTGCAGGTTAGTAAACTCACAGTAAGGACTTTGGGACGCAGGGGAGTCCCATCCATATAGGCGAACTAGGTGATTGCCTAGGGTGACAAGTTAAATGGTACACCAAATTCGAGGGGAAAAAACAAATTAAAAAAATGAAAGAAAATGAAAAAGATAAAAAAATACAAATAAAATAATGAAGATGTGATTATTTCAATTCTGATGCGTGTAATGGAGGGAATATGAATCTTAATTCATTTCTCTACATTTCTGAGAATTTATTAATATGTCAAATATTTTATTTACTGCAAAAATAAATAATATTTTAGCTAATTTTTTTTCATTTGCAACGTAGGGTCAAGATGATCCACTCCGCAATTTTGATAAGCAATACCTCAGCCACAATGAAATACATCTGCCAGCAGCAAGAGTTGCAATGTTAGTGACACCTAACTCGAATATACATCAAAGTCACAGAGCCGGAAATTAATGTAGAGTGGAGATATCGTGAGTTGATACATGTCAAACAGTCCTTTTAACACATGTCGCGGGTACATGGTTGAAAATCAAGTGAATACTGTGGAAAATTGTGTTTCTTGGTGCCAAAGAATAATGTCTTTCAGCATTATAAATCCAAAATGTGAGTATCTTTAAGTGTTGTTATACCTTAACATTGTTATTGAGCTGTATAATTATGAACTTTTCTTTGTTATAACTGGTTCACATGTAATTAATAAGGTCCATAAAAGAAAAGTAACAGCTTTAATACTTAATAGATAACGACAGTGGTGACATCACACTCCAAGCAGGTAACAGTGAGGAAGGGGATTACTTTCCAAAGAACCGGTGTAAGGTTATAATGTCGAAAAAGGTCATTTTGTTTCTGTGTAAATGCTGTAACTGTTTTAATAGGTAAGTAAGTGTGTGTTGTTAATCATTAAACCTTTAAGCAGTGAAAAGATGTGTTGGAATGGCTGCAATGTGGTTTAAATCGCCAACCATCTGGTGAGTGTGTCAGCCATCCTTAACGCTACAATGCATTCAGTCAGGAGTACAGTACATAACAATATTCAAATGCCCCATGGCAGAAAGAGGAAAAAGAAAACCCTCAGGAGCTGAGCATCGTAAATGAAAGACTGAGAAGGAAAAGGAACAAGCAAAACAGCAGGGATCCTTCCTGAAATATCTTCTTTTTAATCCAAATAAAGCAGTTCACAGCACCCAGATGAAGGAATTTTACTTGGAGAGGAGGTTAGCTCACATCCACATGGAAGCAGTTTGGAATATCAAGATGAAGGTATATTAGTTCAAGATGAGGGTTGCTCACATCCACAAAAAAGCAGTTTGGAAACTAGATATGATGTAAACTTATTTCTAGATGAAGGCAGCTCACAGCATCAGACTGATATGGAAGTGGAGAAAATGTTTTCACCTTCAGAGACACGTGCAGAAATTGAAGTAAATGAAGTAGAAGGAAGAAAGGATGGGGAAGTTACAAACAAGTTACAGTATGGGGACCCAGCTTCATGGCCCAGATGTGATGACAGTGTGTGGCAAATATTCGCGGAACATGTTCATGAATTTTCCTTCCCTAAAGATGGAAATAAAAGAAAATTCTCTGCTCAGCATTACAAGAGGAAACTCATTAATGAGGAAGAAATTCACCAAAACTGGTTACAATATTCAGTGTTGAAGGATTCTGTTTTACTTTTGCTATAAGTTGTTTAGAAATCAAGCAATTGGTACATCACTTACTGAAAATGGTTCGAAGGATTGGAAAAAACATGTCTTCAATTCTCTCTTCACATGAAAGAAGTACAGAACATTTGGAATGTTTTCAAAATTGGAAAGAACTTGAGTTACAATTGAAAATAGGAAAACCTATTGATGAAGAAAGTTTACGTGTGATCAAGGAAAAAGAAGAATATTGGCAACAAATATTAGAGTTTTCGATTGCTTTAGTGAGAGTTTTGGTGGGCAAAATTTAGCATTCCACGTCCGCAGTAGAAATGAAAAATTATACACTCCAAGTAATGGAAACATTTTAAAATTTGTTGAATACCTAGTTTTGTTTGATCCAGTCATGAACGAGCATCTACATAAAATAACTGATCATGAATCACAGGTTCATTACTTAGGAAAAAATATGCAGAATGAACTGATTCAAATCCTAGCAAATGCCATTAAAAATAAAATTATAGAGGCTGCCCATTCTACAAAATACTTTTCAATAATACTAGACTGTACACCAGATGTGAGTCATGTTGAACAAATGACGATGATTATTCATTTTGTGGATATGGAAAAGTCTGCAGATGAAGATAATGTTGAAGTGCTCATAAAGCAACTTTTTTTGGGTTTTGTACCACTGAAGGAGATGACTGGAGCATTTATGACTGAAACTATTCTATAAGAGCTTGAAGCAAAGTCATTATCTGTTGAAAACTTATATGGCCAAGGCTATGATAATGGGAGTAATATGAAAGGTAAAGACAATGGTATGCAAAGGAGAATGATGGAAATCAATCCTAGAGCCTTTTTCATTCCTTGCAGTGCTCATTCTCTGAATTCGGTTGTCAATGATGCTACTAGATGCTTTTTGGAGACAAACAGTTTCTTTGACCTGGTGCAACATGTTTATGTGTTTTTCTCAAGCTCAACTTGCTGTTTGAAGATTCTGACACGCCATGTGAATTCTCTAACTGTGAAACCACTTAGTCAGACAAGATGGGAGAGTTGTATTGATACTTTGAAGCCTCTTCGCCATGAACTTGGAAACATTTATGATGCCCTAAATGAAATTTCTGATGATATTACCTTTACTGGATCATCTGGTAATATGGCACAGTTCAGATGCAAGTTCAAATTTGTGACTTCACTCATTTTGTGGTATAATATCCTTTTTGAGATTAATCTCACTAGTAAGCAGCTTCAGGAAAAGAACTTGAACATACATTCTGCTATTCAAAAACTGCAGCAAACTAAAAATATTCTGGAGGAATTCAGAAGTGATGAAGGTTCGAAAGAATACTGGCAGATTCTCTCAAGTTTATTGATGAAATAGACTTTCCAACAGAATTTGAACCAGATCCAGTTCGCATTCAGCAAAAGAAACACCAGTTTTCATATGAAGGATGAGACACACCCATTCAGAACCCAAAACAAAGTTTCAAAGTGAATTTCTACTTCACAGTCCTTACTACTGCTATTTTCTCAGTTAACAAAAGATTTTAACGGATGCAGCAGCTAGAGTCAGTATTTGGCTTTCTATATGATATCCACAGCTTGCAAAAGAAAACAGCAAAACTGATAATAGAATTTTGTATAAAACTGGAGTCAGCATTGACTCATGAAAATTCAAAAGACATTGATGCTACAGATTTGTGTAGTGAGCTTCAGGCTTTTTCAAGACAACTTAAGAAATATTCCACTCCTGAAGAAGAACTGAAGTTTGTTTGTGAAAATAAACTCTTAGAAAGTTTTCCAAACATTTTTATAGCTGTACACATTCTTTTAACTTTTCCAGTTTCCAAAGCTAGTGGAGAATGTAGCTTCTCAAAGTTAAAATTGATAAAAACATATCTGCACACAGCAATGGTGAAAGAGAGACTTAGATTTGCCACCATGTCAGTAGAGAATGAAATAGCTGGAAAACTGGATCTAAAAGAACTAGTGACTGAATTTCCAAAATTTAAAGCAAGAAAAGTCATCTTTTAAGAGCCCAAAGTGTTATTTATTTCGAGTATTTTGTAAATAGAGGTTAAAGTTCATTGAAGAGTTTTCTTATTTCTTTCTATATTGGATGTGGTGGTAATGGCAGTTAAAGCAGGATAGCATAATGGATGATTTTGGATTTGTAAAAATTATAATTAACATTTTTAACGCATTTTTATTAGAAATTGGACTGAAATATCATCTAGCTGTGGTGTACAAATCTATTCTGAAAATTTCATGTCTCTGATCTCAGAAACATTGGTTGGACAGAAGACAGACAAACTGGATAATTAAGCCTCTGTTTAAAAAAAAAAACGCTTAAAAACATTAAAAGGAAAAGGGCAAAATGTTTCCCAATTTACCAAAAAACTCAGCCTAGATCTGTCCTTGGGGTTTTGGGGTCTGGGTGCTGAATGCATGGTTTGCCTAGGGCGCCAGTTACTGGCAGCTAATCTAGGGCCGTCCCTGTTGGGATGTGGCACTTAGAATCATTCCTTTAATTTTATACTCTCATAAGCACCAAATTCAAACATATCTAATTAATTAAAAGTTAGATACTATGGTAATAAATGAGTGTTATAGAAAAACCTCAAACTGGCACCATATGTAGCCAGTAAAATAAAAAGCAAAAAACTTTCCGTCATGTATTCAGCAATGCGAAATAACAGATTTCACAAGGTTAATTGTACTCATGCTACCAGAAAAGAAGCAGTAAAAGCTGTGAAAGAAAATACTTTTTGTTTTAAGTGGACCAGCTCTCACTGATACATGTACATTCAGGGTTGTACATTGTCTTTTTGAGTACCATATAATGCTTTCTCAATTGAAACCCAATTTCAGTTACTATCAGCTCCGTAGGTTCTGACTACCTGTCTCACAGTACACAATAGGTCATGGCTGAGTAAGTTGGGATGACAATCTGATTTTGTACTTCAGGAGTTTTAAATGTTGTCATTAACCCCTTCACTGCTGAGGTTATTTCCCAGTTCCTGTGTTGAAGGTATTTTGTGATCTTGGAGACCATTCTCATTGCTCCACAACGTTTTATCTGAGTCACACTACTTATAGATTGAAGTAACCCATATATTACTTAATAGTATTAAGAGTATATTGTTCTGTGATAATATGAGCAGATAAACCTATACATAAAGCACTCAACAGGAATATTTACAATAACACTTCTATTTATGCTCATGTGAAATATGAAATAGAAATGTGTTTTAAATTACTTATAAAATATTGTAGTATTGAAGGCATTACAAATAGGCTTTTCTACAAGCAACAGCAATTACAGCAGTGAGATTATTAATACTTACAAATTTGTCAAGAACAAAGTGAAATAAATGTACACAATATCTGTGGCAAATGTTATTCTACGCAAACACACATACACGAGTATTTATCCATTGTGAATAGTTATCTTGATTTTACATATCCCAGTTTTTTTTAATTCTTGGCCATTATCTTTCTTCTGATATTATATGATTGCAATATCTGGTCCATACTATCCACTAATCCCATGTGTTGTGCCATGTGGGAACCTGCCCACTTAAAAACACTTTAACAATGCTCCCTGTATGGATTGTAGGGAGAACATACACATATTTTTGGTCAATGTATTTTACAGCCCACATTCCTCAGTATCAGAGCACTGACCATCATTGTTTTGCAATGACATTTTTGTGGTTAGTCTTTATTATTTTACCCCATAGTGCCATAATACTGGCTCTTTAGTGATCCATGAATAATTCTTATGCACACATACTGTTGCACAGAACTGAGCTGGGAGAGAATGAATTCCTGAAGCATTCCCTTGTTAATGTATTTACTGAGCAAGAGCACTTGGACTGGTCTGGGCAGCTTCAGTATATGTGAAAATAAATCATCACTAGATAAATACTGCATAAATGGAAAATATAAGGCACCCAACTTGGCACCAGGTGTCCATTTACGTAGTTTAAGCATGACAGCACACAACAAGCTCTTAGATAAGCTGTGACTCAGCCTCCGTGGGTATCTCATCATCACCACTCACGCTTTCATCAGAGGGATTATTACTGGAGTTGTAATCACTGCCATCAGCAACAAAATTATGGTTGTAGCTGCAGCGACTTCAGCTGCCAATCATATGTCCTGGCATTCATCTAAAATGTAGAAGTGTGTGACAAAGACTCAAAAATGAGGAACAGAAATTATTCATGCAGGAACTCAAAATGTCATGGGATTCATTCTGCTAGTTTAAATAATTCTTTAAGATCAGATTCATGATTCTTTGTTTCTCGTGTAAATAACCATGAACAATAAAAGTGAGAAGAACATAACTTTGGAACTAATACAAATGACAGTCCTCAAAATTAGGGTCAGTAGAGATGTGTGTGTCTTTGAGTCATTATATAAATTAAGGGAGAGATTTTCAGAGACAGAAATGGCAGGTAGGTACTAAAATCCCATTGACTTTCAATTAAAAGTAGATGTCTTTCTCTCATTTGTGCCTTTGAAAAGCTCCTCCTGAGCCTAAGAAACATACTTATCACTGAATTTTTTCCATATTGTCCTCTATATTAAAGATAGCGTATGCATGTGACACAACTATTAAACTACTACTGCTCCCTCCACTACTGCATGGATTCAGATCTATCACTACATGGGTCAATTCACAATTCAACATAAAAAAAAATTACATTAACAGTCATATAATTCTGCCTTCCCAGGGCCCATCTGTCCCTGCACCTGGTGGTAGTCATCAGGATTTTTCTTCAGCATCAATACCATGTGTTGTTTGTTTGAGGGTAAAATGAAGCATTTCTGCAGCAAATTGTGAATGCCGTTTGCTGGAAATGTCCTCTCATTAATGTAAAATTCACTTTGGGTCCAAAATTTCATGGTCATCCTCCTAGGATCAAATGCCATATCATCTGCAAAAGCAGTACATTATGCTTTATTGAATTAAAAAAAGAGAAACTGGAATGTCATTATTTACAATCATTAACAGACATCGTTAAATCTGTAAGCTGAAATCCCATCTCCACTGAAGTTAATGGTGTAAAGATTACTCTTATCTGGAAATGGGGTTATATAACATATTAATAGACGTTCGGATTTTCAAAAGAGCCTGAAGGAGCTAGGCACACAGTTCCCACTGAAATTCAAATGAAATTTGATGTCTAATTGACTTAGGCTGCTTTGAACACACCAGTTAGAATTCATAGTTGATTTTATACTGGAAGGTACTGCAAATACCCAAAGGATATAGAAAAAGAATACAATGGGCCAGAGAGAGGTTAGAAACATGTATGGAAAATAGCACAGACCTACAGTGAACAAATACAAGCTTACCTAGTACATCTGAAGGGAAAAAAATGGCTGAAATCCAGATATTTAGTGGGAATGAGAAAATTGGGAAAAAATACTGAAGAAGACATAGGAGTGATATACATCTGATTTGCTCTGCATTATGTGCAATGTGATATGGCCACTAAAAAGGCATTGTATCACAGAGAAGATATCTCCTTTCTATACAGCACAGGTGCAACTTACCTGGGAATATTGCATTTAGCTCTTAGCACCTTTTTTTTTTAATAGAAAAATATTGGCACACTGCAGGGAGTTCTGAGAAAAGCACAAAAAGGGCTGTCTGTGATTAGAAGCCTGTAATGACTCTAATGGTAGGCATATAAGCCAATCTCATTGTTACTTATAGCCAGAGCCTTACATTTTTTGTGGCACAACAGGTAGAAATTCTGCAATGACCCCTGCCCCCGATTGCTGCCATATGCCGGCTATAAGATTCTACAGCTGACCCAAAATATTGGAAAACACATTCCTATGCAGACAATTTCATTCAATAAAACATCAAAACAAATAAAACAACAAAGCTGATTTACCAGTTACCTTATAGTAATGCATTAGCCTTTGCAGCAGTCATTGAAAGGAAGAAGAACTGGAATATTTGGCAGTTAGCAGCAATATAGAAGAGATTTTGCCACTGAAGACTATGGGACAGCTGGGAAACAAATAGATGAGTAGGTGCCACTTTGGGGGCTGGATCTTGTTCTATTAACAGTGGAGAGGATTTGGAAGGGGATTGTCTATTCTTTCCTTCCCTCTTCCTCTCTAGGTGGAAGCTCTCATACCTGTTAAGATTCTTCTCTCATTGCTGTTCCTCAGGGAGGAGAGAGATTATATATCTTCTTCCCCTACACACAGGTGATTTCTGACAAATCTTATTCATTCCTTCACTTTACAGTGAAGTCATTTCTTTGTAACTAAATGACTCTGTGATACAGTCGAATTAGACATAGATATTCCTGGCTACCAGTTTTCACTTTCAACAAAAAAATGACGTTTGATATGAATATGCATTATCTTACATTTTGGCATGTTACACATGAATGTCTGAGCACCATTGCTGATATCCCAACATCTAAAATAATGCACAGTGAGTATCAGCAAACAGGTTGAGCCCATAGCTAAATTGCCCATATGGACTAACATAAGACATAGCTGGAGGAAGGACATGCCTTCCCTCCAAGCTCCCGCTACAGGACTTTGTCTACATGAGTATATTAATGAGCTTATAGTACCAATTATATTTCATGGAGCCAAACACTTTTTCTTACCCTCTTAAAAAAAAAACACACCACCATTTTTTTTCTGACATAAGAAATATATCTAAGTATCTCCCATCCAAAGAGAAAGAGCAATGTCATGGGCTTTTTAACTAGCTAGAAAACTTCCATTTTAACCATATTACTTAGTGCTTATATTTCTGTTATAGCATTGTGCTTAAATTGACTAATTAATCCTAACACCACCAGGAAAGTATTTTATCCCACATTTTACAGATGGGGTATTAAGACAACTCGGCTGCTAATAGATCCATGAGGGCAGGTTTCTACATCAGTATAAAACCCCACTGACTTCAATGTCAAGACCCAGATGATGTAGCCCTTGTGGCTCACAGTATTGATGCCCTACAACATCTTATTACCAAGTTCTCTGAGTCATGCAAAACCTTTGGGCTAGCAATAAGAAGATTTATCAAGAACCAAGGTTCTTCAGAATCAGTTCCAGATATCACTTTAGATGGTATTTTTTTCCAGCAATATAGATCTTGATGCTGAGCTCATTAGTAGAATCAGCAAAGCATCCAGGAACTGCGGTCTCTTGCAAGATACAGCCAGGCGCAGTAACGAATTGTCAACTAAAGTAAAAATCCATATTTATGAAATGTGTTTTATCCACTCTTCTGTATGGCTCAGAAACATGGATGACTTATGTAAAACACATCAAAAGACTAAACAGCTTTCATATCAGATGCTTGCGTAAAATTCTTTGACTAAGATGACAAGACAGAGTGACAAAAGTAGAAGTGTTAAATTGTGCAGGTATGTCATTCATGGGAATGTTGATTAGTACGAAAAGACTCAGGTGGCTTGGACATGTTGCGCAAATGGAGGGTTATAGGATTCTGAAGAGTGTGCTGTTCTCTGAAGCTCACAAAGGGTCTAGAAAGAGAGAGAGACCACTTTGCAGATTTCATCTTGCAGAGATGACTCAGTAGCATTTGGAACTTTATGGATGATTGGGAAAGGAGTACAGAATGCCATTCTGTTTGGCAGAATCAGCTTACAGACGGAGTGAGGCATAGTGAGGCAGACTGGATCAAGCTTTGTGATGACCAGCATCAGAGAAGGAAAGTATCTGCTGCTCAGATTCAGAACATTGCTAGTGTGTGGGTGTGCCCAACCTATGGACAGGATTGTCAATCATGCATCGGACTCAGCAGCCATCAAAGAACTCATTAGAGCATACACCATGCTCTGTAAAGAAAGATGATGCCATTGATTGGTTGAGGAGAAAAATAGAAGAGGGTGGCACTGGGACAATCATGAAAACAGTGTCAATACATGGCCAGAAGACATACTGTTGTAGCTTCATGAATCAGATGCCCACTGTGATCATATTGTTCCTCCTTTTTTGACCCAAGCAGTTAGCCAATATTCCAAGTCCTGACAGCTGTTTTGGTAAGGAGAAAAAATTGATGAGGGAGTCAGGTATCTTTGATGCAATTCAGTTTATTTACAAAGAATGCACAAAGTCCCATTTTCCCTGAACACAGTAGGAATCAAACAGCATGATTCTTTGCTCAGTGCTCCAAGCCCCTTTCTAGCCAGCACACAGCCCAAAAAATCTCTCAACTTTTTCTCAGGGCCATGCTACCACTGTCTCCATGCCCGTGTCTGCTGCGTCTTTGTTGCCTTTTTTCTCTGGTTTTCTAATCTTTCATCCTTTCTTTTACAGACACCCAGAACTTCACAAAACTATGCTTAGCAAAACCTCTCCACCCACACATGCCTGGCATATGCATTTGTTTTGTGTGAAAATTGCTATTTTTCCAGCTGATTCCATGAAAGAGTTTAACTGTTTCTTATATTTATCCCAAATGAATGGTGGCTGATGAACCCATCAGTTCCAATGACCCAAATCTTAATGCTATATAAAGATAGAAGAAGCCTGAGATGTAAAAATACAATTCAAATTCTATGGTTAGACATAATGTTTTGGAAATACTCTAAACAAGGACAGAAAGGAATATTGAAAAATATGAACACATTGTCAATAAAAACAAACGTATGGAAAAAGGCCACTGCATAGTCGTATGCTCTCTGTACTGAACAACCATAATTCCCTAATGTTTTCTTGGAAGCCCACACTTACGTTGCAATAACTGTAATACTTCAGACAGCCCTGAACCATTAATGCTTTATATCTAGGAATGTTAATAATGAGAAAACAATAAATATTATAGCATTGCCTGTATCCTAGCTGGTCTGGGCCTTTCACAACGAAAAATAAATGCTCACATTCATCAAAGGTAATAGTCACTGAGAAACTACCCACAGGAGAGACACACTAATAAAAAGAGATCAAGTGTAGAATATAACCAATGAAGAGGGAGACAGATAAACTAATTGTGTTAAAAAGGGATCTAGTCCCAAACATAGACAGTTAAGAGAAAGGCAGATATTAATGGATTTAAAGATCAAGTAATGAACATAGAAACTGAGGAGAAGGATATATGTATGGAGAAATCAAGAACTGAATCATATATCTGAGAGAAAGTCTCAGTGATGAAACCATGCAAAAACTGAATGCATATTGTATTAAATAGAAGAAATGCACACACTGTTATCTAATGCGAACATGGGCCTTCGAGGGAAAGTATAGAAATGGTATATAGCATACAATTTTGACACAGTTTTTAGAATAAAATGTAGTGAAGTTTGTCACTCTTCAGGCAGTATAATGTAGTCATGTTTCATGATTATATCCAGATTCACAGAAGTTAAAGCTAGAAAGGACAATTAGATTATCTAGTCTGGCCTCTTCTTTAGCACAGATCATAAAATTACATCTAGTTACCCTGCTATTGAGGCCAATAACTATTGTTTTACTAAAGCATATCTTCCAGAAAGGCATCCAATCTTGATCTGAAAACTTCTAGAGATGGAGAATCCACTACTTTTCCTGGTATTTTTTCCCAAAAGTTAATTACCTCTACTGTGTGCCTTATTTTTAATTTGAATTTTGTCTGGCTTTTAACTTCCAATGATTGTTGAAGTCTGCACCGCTGCATCCTCACTGCTAATTGATACCCGTGCCAGCTAGATTAAAGCAAGTGTGGGTAAACCTACCAGAGCTGCAATCACACCTCTGATTGCAATTAGAGGCATACCCTGTCTCTAATTGTAATGCAATCTTTCCAATGCTCACATAAATTTGATGGCTTTCTCGATACTGTCTCCTTCTATTTCCATATATACTATGTATTACCTATACTAACACTAATATGAGAATGATAAGGTTTCATAGCTTAGCACTGAAAAGCTAAGAAATGCCAAAATTAAGGGGCTTTCTGCACTTGAAATTTTAGATGGTCAAAAATGTATTATTAAACAAAAAAAATTGATGACATTTTCTTTTAATCATAATTTTTCTCTAAAATATTTGAGGCTTTCAGCTTTTCATTGAAAAACAAGCAGACACACACACAACACTGAACAAACATGGACATTTGTCCTGGAGAAAAAAGATACTGATGGTAATTTTTGACCAGCTCCACCTGTAACTTCATTTCCGAATTCAAATATTCGCTTTTGTGTGCTTATTTTTAAACTGATTCCTTTCAAACATTCATGACTTTAACGCAGACATTTCAGGATATTTTGTATAAAAACATTCAGACTGTATGTAATAATGCATGTATTTATGTTTTGGTGAATACCAAGATTCACCTTACAAAAGCTTTTCTTATTGTTAGTTTCATGACATCTTTTCCCTTCCCCGTTCCAGTTAACACTTTCACAAACATTTCCTTTGTTCCTTTTTATACAATTGTGTCTATGAAGATGTTTCATTATCATTTCCAATTCATGATGCACATATTTTCAGGCAGTTAGAACATTCATCTAACAGATTACTACAAAGCTCTTTCTTTTCATCTACTTGATGCCCTCATCACATCTGATGTACAAAAGTAGTCCTGTTCAGTCACTCAGGGTTAAGATCATGTAGCATTAATCAGTATACAAAATAGATATATCTATTTAGAAACTCAAGCCAAGCACTTTATTCCAGTTATATGAAAATGTTTGGTACAAGACCCCTCCCCCCCCATTGCTATACGTTTTCTCTTATGTATTGAAGAGTAACATGATTAGATATGAGGTAAAGCAATAGGTTTATCAGGGTTATCAAAATTCTGAGTGGGGGGCTGAAGCCATTCAGAACAAGCTTCATATCAAACAACATTGCTTTAATGCTTCATTCCTGGAAGAGATTTGCAGGCAAAAACCAAGCTACACAGAAAAAAAAATCAGTTCCCATAATGCAATTACACCTGCCTCTTATCAGAGGAGTAATGGAATGCATTATTTTTATAATACTTCTTATTGTCAGACAACCCACAATGCAAACAAGATAGAGAAAATAAGAACTAACTAGTAGATGTACTCTATTTTCAAAGGCAAAATATCTTTAAAGTTAATGTTGCTATAGTTATACATTTTAAAACAGAGACAAAATTAACATTTAAGATCAACAACTATTTGAAATAACAAATCACATCATTCATTTAAACTAATAACTATCAATATACACACATAGATTACAACTATAATTGACCGATAATCACAGAATTTTGTGAAATTGAATGGCCTACTTTATCTACAGTATGTGCTTATCTAGTTCCCACTATTGAAATATCTGCAGGTCTCCAACATTTTTTAATACAGAAATAACAATATTGCTCTTTCTTCCACTTAATCTGTAGGGATTATAGTATGATTAGTTTATAGGGGCTGTGGCCGAGCTGGAAATATATTTTCTGTATAAGAGTGAGTGCATATATTGTTCACCTTGGTTTGTGAGTGAAGGAGTTATTAAGTGAAAGCTAAGCCAAAAAAAAAAAAGGAGGAGGGAAATAAGAATCTGTACTGTCTCTGTTAGAAGCCACTTTTGTGGTCCTCCCAATCCTGAACTTCTTCAATATATAGCTGAACTGTCAGTCATAGCAATCATTTGGTCCATTTCAAGGGCTTGACGGTGTGAGAGTCCAGTGCTAGAACAGACAATGCATCTGTGTAATAGGTAGTCTGCCTCTGAGTCACCTCCTCCCCGTCAGTTGGTGGAATTTTCTCCCGGATGTTACAAGCCACCTGGAGAATAGCTTTCGTTTAACGTCTTGTGGCATTCTGGTGACAGACCCAAAAAGCATAAAATATATCACAAGCCAAATATGAGTCAACAGCATAATATAGTTGCAAAAAAAAGGCCAACATCATTCTGGGAATGTATTAGCAAGAGTGTTGTAAGCAAGACAGGAGACGTAATTTTTCCACTCTACTCTGTCCTGATTAGGCCTCAACTGGAGTATTGTGTCCAGTTCTGGGTGTCACATTCAGGAAAGATGTAGACTAACTGGAAAATGTCCAGAGAACAGCAACAAAGTGATTCAAGGTCTAGAAAACATGACCCATGAGGGAAGATTGAAAAAAATTGAGTTTGTTTAGTCTGGAGAAGAGACGATTCGGGGACATGATAACAGTTTTCAAGTACATAAAAGATTGCTACAAGGAGGAGGGAGAAAAATTGCACTCTTTAACCTCTGAGGATAGGATAAGAAGCAATTTAGATTGGACATTAGGAAAAACTTCCTAACTGTCAGGGTGATTAAGCACTGGAATAAATTGCCTAGGGAGATAGTGGAATCTCCTTCACTGGAGATTTTTAAAGAGCAGGTTAAACAAACACCTGTTAGCGATGGTCTAGATAATGCTTAGTCCTGCCATGAGTTCAGGGGACTGAACTAGAAGACCTCTCGGCATCCCTTCCAGTCCTATCATTCTATGTTTAGATCATTTGGAGTGTGTGCATGGGAAGAAGGAGAAAGAAAAAAAGGAGGAGGAAGTAGGAGGGGCATGAAAATATAATAATTAAAAAGAAAATTACAACAAATTATGTTTTGTAACCACACATGCTACCTGGCTGTCTTCAGGGAATAAGGGCAGTAACTACACAAAGGCAAGAATCTTTACTGTAGATAGAGCGCATTTTGGCGAGATCTCAGATGAACACAGTAAAGATAGATAGATGGATGGATAGATGCGAAGCAGAGCAATACAGCAAAGTTATCGCCAACCTTTAATCTTGATAATATTTTTATACCACATTTCCCAGATTTATGTTACTCTCTCTCATTTTCATAAAATGGCATAATGACAGACAGAGCTTAGTTGAGTGCTAGTTATTTTGACTGTGAGCTATCCTCTCTAAGCAATATACACATTCCGATCGGTGCTGGCATCCTTTCTACCTCTGCAGAATAATCTATCTTCTCTATTTAATCCTTTTTTTTTAAGATAAAAAGAATAGACATCAAGATTTCTGCTCCCCTAAGTGTTATGACTCATCTTCATAAGCTGTTAGTCCCTTTAGGGACTTGTGCTTCTGTCTCTTCCTCTTAATGCATTGATCTTACTTTCGTGTTGCACTACATAGCTGTTGATATAAATAACTTTTCTCTTCGATATTCGGTCTTCTCTGTGCTCCTACAAGTAAACTTCTTACTTCTGGATGTCAAAATACCCACCAATCACAGGGCACTGAGTATAATGGCTTCCCACATTTATTCCATATTCTTGAAATAGCCATCTTTTGCATAATGTAAATAACTAGTAGCATCCAGCAGTATCTAAATGGCAGCTTTCAACTAATTTACTTCAAATGTTTATTTTAAATGTTTCTTAATTTTCAAAGTCATCCAGATGCCTGACCCCACCCTCATCATTAAAATTTTCCATAGATGCAAATTGTGTTTTCAAGACAAACTGAGCTTGGTGAATTTTGGCTTATTTTTTTAATCTTACTCTCCACAAAACTTTTCCAAAGTTCTCTGTTCTAGATTAGAGGTGAAATAAAAATCACAAGCTTTCCTTTTCTCATATCTTCTGTCCCCACCACCCCAGAACTTCTGAGTTAATCTCACTCCTAATGATCTCATTTTGATTTTGCCAGGGAGACAGAAAATTGAAACTTCCACAATAGTAACCTTTTAACCACGAGAAAATGGAAAATGTTATTTCACAAATTTATTGATAGCATCATGAGGGGAAAAACACCCACCCCTTTTTTTTTTGGTGTTTGCTATCAGTTTCTTCCTGTCCTCTGACATAGTTATTACAGCTGGATCTTCTTCATATAATGAAATCTAGAGATTCTGATGAGGGTTTCAATACATTAACAAGAGAAGACAGTGGGTCAGATCCTTAGCTGGTTTAACTCCATTAATTTCTATGGTTCTATGCCAATTTGCACTAGTTGAAGAGCCAGCCCCAAATCTTTTCATTCTATGTGCATAATATTAACATTTGTATAGGAGATTAACAGAATAACCTACATATAAAGTGATTAGACAGTAAATGGAGCTTGCCACCAATAACTGGTGACGTGTAATGCAATAATTTCTTTAGCACTGCTGGCAATCTATCATATTAGATACTAGTATGTTACACAAAAAATGACAGCAGTAATTGTAAGATAAATTAGAAGCTCATATTCTCTTAATTCTAGTAAGTGTCTGATCTGAAGCCATTGAAATCAGTGGAAGGGCTCCCCTTTCGCTTCATTGGGCTTTAGATCCAAGTCGTAGATCAGACAGTATTTCTGTGTTGGCAGAGAGACAAACAAGACAATGTGAGTGTAAAATTGAAGTTCACATTTTAAGGAATTTATATGTGTTCAGTACTTTTGACATGTAAAGAGCTATATAAATACTAAGTGTTATTATTAATACTAATATTATAATTTTGGAGAGAATTAGATATACTGCACTTTTCAAATATTACCCTACTTGCATTATGCTGGGGTGGAGGGAGAATGCTGAGAGTTGTCAAGTGGCTATTTTCTATTTAAAGCTATTTACAGACTTTCATAAATTCCAATTCATACCTTCCAAGGCCAAATGGACAATCGTGATATTACACTTTGACTTCCTCTATAACACAGATCATAGAACTCCCCCAAAACAATTCCCAGAGCATATCTTTTTGAAAAATATCCAATCTTGATTTAAAAATTGTCAGTGATGGAGACTCCACCACCACCCTTGGTAAACTGTTCCAATGGCTAATCACCCTCATTGTAAAAGAATGTATGACTTATTTCCAGTCTGAATTTGTCTAGCTTCAACTGCCAGCCATTGAATCATGTGATACCTTTCTCTGTTAGATTGAAAAGCTCATTATCAAATATATTTGTTCCCCGTGTAGACTTACAGACTTTAATCAAAATGACCTTTAACCTTGTTTTTTTATGAAGCTAAATAGATTGAGCTACTTGAGTCTCTCATTGTAAAACATGTTTTTAAATCCTTTAATAATTCAAATGTCGCTTTTCTAAACCTTCTCTAACTTATCAATATCCTTCTTCAATTATGGGTACCAGAACTGGTATTTCAGCAACAGTTGTACCAGTGCCAATACAGAGGTAAAATAATCTCTGTACTCCTTCTCAAGGTTTCCCTGTTTAGTCCATCCCAGAATTGTATTAGCTGTTCTGACCCACTATCACATTTAGAACTTATGCTCCGCTGGTTATCCACCATGACCCACAAATGTATTTCAGAGTCGCTGTTTCTCAGGATATAGAACCCCCAATCTATAAGTATGGCCTACATTCTTTGTTGTTCTTAGATGTATACATTTACATTTAGCTGTATTAAAACACATTGTTTGCTTGTGTCCAGTTTACCAACAAACCAGATCTCTCAGACTCAACAACCAGCCCCCTTCAGTATTTACCATTCCCCCAAATTTTGTGTCATCTGCAAATTTTATCCATGATGATTTTATGTTTTCTTCTTTGTCATTCATAAAAATGTTAAATAGCATAAGGGCAAGAACCAGTCCCTGCAGGACTCCACTGGAAACACACCTACTTGATGATGATTTCCCATTTACAATTACATTTTGAGACCTATCAGTAAGCCAGTTTTAATCCATTTAATGTGTGCCCTGTTAATTTTATATTGTTTTAAGTTTTTAATAAAAATGTCAAATGCTGTACAGAAGTCTATTACATCAACGTTATTGCCTTTACCAAGCAAATTTGTAATCTCATTAAAAAAACCAAGTTTGTTTGATGTGATCTATTTTCCATAAATCCATGTGGGCTTGAATAAATTACATTACCCTCCTTTAATTCTTTATCAGTTGAGTCCCATATCAGTTACTCCACTATCTTGCCTGGGATCGAAGTGAGGCTTTTGGACCAACCCAGATCATCCTGTTTACCTTTCTTAAAAATTAGCACAACATTAGCTTTCTTCCAGTCTTCCAAAGCTTATTGAAAAATCAACAATAACGGTCGAGCAAACTCTTTAGCCAGCACTTTCAAAACCCTTGGATATATTTATCTGGACGTGCTGATTTTAAAATGTCTAACTTCAGTAGCTTCAGTTTACCATGCTCCAGAGATACTAGCAGAAGGAAAAGAGCGTTATCAGCACCAAAATACATAACCAGATATATTTTTTTCTCCCTTTTCTGCATTATTATTGATAATTCTACCATTTCCATCTAGTAATGACCAATATCATGGTCAGGATCATGGGTGGCGGGAGGAGCCCCACTTCAGGGAAGCTAGCCCCTGACTCCGCCCCTTCTGCCGCCTCAGAGCCCCCTGTCCCCCTTGCACCCCAGAGACCCCCTACCACTTCCTTCCCCATGCGGCCAGAGAATCCCAAGGCCAGACAGAGCCCTGAGTGCCCACCAAGCCTGCTCAGAGGAGCCTCAGGCTGGCTGGAGCCCCCACAGCTGTGCCTCTCCTCTGCAAACCCCAAGCCACCCAACAAAAATTCAAAAGACCTTCTTTCTTCTGGAAGAAGAACCTGAGGTTTTGCTATGCCCCATGCAGGTTCCAGGGTGGCTGAGGAGGCATTATGTATTACTCAGAA
Organism: Chelonoidis abingdonii; assembly: GCF_003597395.2. Taxonomy (NCBI): domain Eukaryota; kingdom Metazoa; phylum Chordata; order Testudines; family Testudinidae; genus Chelonoidis; species Chelonoidis abingdonii. The sequence goes on from NC_133773.1 coordinate 70,414,328, forward strand.
CCAGGGAATCCAGAGAGATTATGAATGAACCTAGGAAGCTGAATAGCACATACTGCCTCCTCAGCTGCTCCGGAACCTGCCTAAGGTATAATAAAAAGCAAAAATTTCCTCCCCCGAACCTGCAACTGGGGTCCTTCAGCAGCGGCTGCACTAGGGGAGGCAGAGTCTCTCCTGGCATTTTGTACCTGCTGCTTATGGTCAGGTTTCTTTTTGTTCCTAATATATTTAGCAAAAACTCCTTATTGCCCTTAACTCTGCTGGCCATAGATTTCGCCTTGTGTCCCTTTGTTTCTCGTATCAATTTTCTATATTCCCAACTTCTGATTTACATATATAACTATCAGCTTCTCGCTTCTTCCCATTGTTATATATTATTTTATACATTTTATCACTACCTTCACTTCCCCTCTAAACCAGGTGTTTTTTTTTCTTTTTTGTAACCAGCAAAGCTATCTTCCTCAGTTTGGGGATTGTGGGTGTTGGGGTATTCCATAAGATATTCTTAAATGATTCCAGATTATGATTCACATTTTCCTGATTTAATTCTTTGTCCTAGCTTTGTGTAATTGGCCTTATTAAAGCACCATGTATATATACACATTATTGGTCTGGACTTCATTTTGCTCACATATTAGAAATGTGATCAAGTCATAACCACTTGTACCTAATTAATTTTTTTGTTATTGTGATCTCTTTCTCTTTACCTGTTAGGACCAGGTATAATAAAGAATTCCTCGGTGTTGACTGCAACACCTTTGAATTAGGAAATTGTAATCTATAATGTTTAGAAATTCCAAGGATGTTTTAGTATTGGAAGCATGAGACTGCTTGCATATGTCATTCAAACTGAAGTCTCCCATGATTATGCAGTTCCCCCACACACACACACATATTATAGATAGGTGCATAAGGAGGTGGTCATCCTGCTCCTTGGTGTGATTTGGTAGTCTATAGCGGACACTAACTAATTCCCCATCTTGTGATTTATCTGTTGGGACACTGATCCATAAGCATTCAAGATCATTTTCTTATGAGTTTTCAGTGACTTGGAAACAGGTAATGCCATTTTTGACAGAGTGCTACTCCCCCTCCTCTTTTGCCTACTCAATTCTTCCTAAATAGGTTATAACCATGGATTTTAACATTCCAGATGTGGCTCATCCCACCAGGTTTCAGTAATACTAACAAAACTGAATTTATTCTCATACAAGAGCAATTCCATTTCTTCTTCTTTGTTATCCAGGCTCCTAGCACTGGTGTATAGACAATTAAATAATTTCTTCTCTTCGTATCCTTTGGTTCCTTGATTAATTTTGTTCTTAACATCTCAATTTTGTGCTCAGTGATCGTATCTTCTCTATTTTTACCCTCACCTTTTATTATGATTTCCCCACACCCCAACTACTCTATCCAGCCTGAGCCTGTTCCTGAGGAGATTCTACTGAGGTTGAGGCTATCCAAACTATACAGCTTCCCTCTCCCCACAGAAGTACCCAGTGTTCCACAAAACCAAAACCCTACACCACTTACCTAGCTAATAGTTGACTACCAGAATCCTTTGCCTTCTGTCTTCCTTTGCTTGTAGGACAGGAACAATCTCAGAAAAGATTGCTTGGATGTTCTTCTTCTTTAGCATGCTTTTGAGTTCCCTTTACTCTCAGAGTCATTTACTCTTTGTCAGATATCCCGCAACACAGTGTCATTAGTGCCAATATGAACAATCATAAATTGATCCTTGCCCATCCAAGAAGCCCTTCCGATCTCAGAATGATGTCTTGTCCCTTTGCACCAGAAGGACAGCACACTCTCCTGTTGTCCTCATATCCCTTGCAGAATTTTCTTTCAATTCTCCTGAGTATTGAATCTCCAGCAAGGATTGTCCATCTTCCTTGGACAGCTGAAGAACTCTTTGTGGGCTTGATTTTCTTACTAGTTGGACCAAGTTACCATCCACATGTGTGTCCTGTACATCTTTCCATTCACTTGGACCTTCTGGATATTGAGAGATATCTTCCAAAGTTTCCACTTTGAGGACCTGATTTCAATTTGAAACTTCTGTGTAGAATTTCTCCTGGTCCTCTTTTCTTTGGTGGCCATGGCCTCTGTCTCTAGCCATGTAGAATGCTGCCATGACCTTCTGCCGCTGATGATTATGAATTGCTAGGCCACTTCTTTGACTTTTCTCTTTCTCATTCCTTGGTGGCCAATTCCATTGCTTGAACCTGGGCAGTGGTAGTTCCTGAATCTGCCTATCTAGGAACTCCTCAGCTTCTCTGATTCTCAGTAGTATCTCAGTTTGCCCCTCCAATCCAAGAACTCTTTCCTCCAACACACTCATCAACTTGCATTTCATGCAAATAAAATTCCTTCTGTCTTCAGGCAGGAATGAGAGCATAGCACATATTTTGCCTTGCGTGACCAGAGCTCAGAAAAAAATCAGTACATATCCATATGCCATTTTGGTTCTTGTCTGACATTACTATCTTGATCTCCAAAATCTGACTTTTTTTTAAGTTGTTTTCTAGCTGTTATGGTTGCAAGGAAAATTTAAAAAAACATGAACTGTGTATAACTAATGCAGTGATATCTATATAAATCTGCACAAAGCCTGGAGCAATAGTTCTGTGAGATGCGGACTGGCCAATTCATCTCAGTGAGTTGTTAACTTAGATGTCCCTTGATGATCATTTAAATGTCAACATTGTTAAATATGTCCTTCCTCATGTAAGACAGGAGAGGGAGAATCAGATATCAGCACAACTGACAATGAGAGAGTTGTCCTTTTGGTCAGTTCCTTCACTATTCTTCCTCCCCCCTTGCTGTGCTCTTTCTAGGGTCTCAGCTTCTCTGCAAAGATTCCTCCTTAGCTTGTTCTCAGTCAGTTCAGTTCTTGGATCCTCACCTCTAATGAAGTCTATCAACTCTTCAATTTTAGGGCTTGCAGTCTGCTTCAGTCCCCTGGCTGTTTTCTTAGAGGGAGCCTAGTGCAGGTCTGTCACCCCTTTTCTATCACAGGCTTTTCTGCCTCTCTTTTCTTCTCTATACTTTCTCCTTTACAGCAGGTCTTGTTTTCTCTGTTGGTTGCAGTTATGGGTGCCTGATCAGCAGTTCTGGCTGCTATGTGAGGCTGTGATCAAGCTGCTTGCTTTTAAACAAGAGAGACTCTTCCTACCCCACCACACCATCTGTGCTCGGTATGGGGTTTGTAGACCCAATTACACCTCCCAATTGAGAAGGAGCCATGCCAAGCCCACAGAGTCAGATTAAAGAATTCCGGGGTCCTGTGCACTGTGGCAATTGCTCCTCAGACATACCTTCCTTAAACTAGACAGAGCATGTTATATTGGTAGTGGAGCAACACAAAATCAAGGGGCATACACTTTTTTAAAGAGGCTACATACTGTTCCATACTGCACTAGTTCTTGGAGCAGTTTGAAAGCAGCAATAGCCTGAACATGCTTTCCTTATATGCAAACAGCTCTGGGGGCAGCTAGGCAGCACAGTCTGCTCCTGGAGCAATAGACTGCTCCCACAGCAGCAATGATATCTGCAGATATGTCTGCAGGTATGACATCTTTAGCCAACAGCAGGTCAAACTCCATGTAGAGGATACAGGAGTAATGTGGTGATACTGGGGAAGGGGGAGGGAGAATTCCTCCCTTCCAGCATGTGAGATTACAGGGTGACGGGCCAAATAAATTGATTTTGTGGGCCAGATTTGAGCTCCCGGGATGCCTGTCAGAAGTCCTTCTGAGATGGGACCCTATTCAAGTGCACCAAGGAAACATTGGCTAATCTGGGCCTGTGAGCCCATAGGCACATTAAGCCACATCAAGTGGAACAAAGCTCAAGAAGCCCATAGAGCACTCACAAACTTATTTTGTATGTAATCTACTCCAAACCCTGTATGATCCACTGATTGTGACATTCCACTCCAGGGAGAGTCGGCAGTGGAGATTGAACATGGGACCTCTATATCTGAATGCATTAGACTCTACAGCCTCAACTAAAAGACCACAGTTTGTTAGCCAATGTTGTAGCAGCCTCATTACTCTACTTTATATGTAGTCCAACCACCCGTACAGGGGGACGGAGCACCACATCGAATGGGCGTGGTTACATGATCACTGCACAATGTACTATGAGTCGTGTTTCATTCTGGCAATTCAATGATCAGAGCTTACTTTGGAAAGGTACCACCAACTTTGTTTACCCAATCTGACCTCTTGAATAGGGACTCATCTGTCACAAACTGTGTGAATAGTTTATAAAAATAATTGACAGGCAGCAGCATATCAACTTGTTGTGTACCTCCAAGGTAAGAAGGCCTGAATTCACAGTCTTCCCTGGATCAGAAACGATCTATCCTATGCTTTTATTTGATGTCCCCAACACTGAGCCACTGTATGCCAGAGAATGGCAAGTTTAATCACTGTGGAAAGAAGGACATTTCTTATGTTCTGTGTTAATCTCAAAACATCCATTGAGTATAGATGTGGAAAAGAATGTAGGTAGCTCCTGCAGAAACAAGAAACCTTATTTCCCAAGCAGAGCTGTACTACCTTACTGCACTGACAGTCACCCTACAGGACAGAGGAGTTAATAAGAGCAAGACAACAGAAATAAAAAGGGGTAAAAAGTCAAGATCAAAGAACAATATTTAGCACACAATATTCAGTACCAAAATGTTCCTTTAACCTTTGCTCCAAACTTGAAAAGTAGTATTGAAACTCAGGATTACCACTACCTACCATCCTTTATTGAATTCCAGGGTGAGGACTAGGCAATGGGCCAAGAGCCAGGTTTGACTGCCCTGCCCCACGTCCTGTGCAGCTGCAAACCCCAAGCCAGAGCCTGGCAGCTGCGCCACAACGCCGTCCAGGACCGCCTAGTGAAGGCCATCGCCCCACACCTCGGTGAGATTGCAGTCAACCGCACCATCCCCGGTGGCACCGACAGCCCGCTGCGGCCCAAGACATCGGTCGTCAACGGACGAGGAGCTGGTGGAAAAAGAATCATCCTCGTCGACGTGACGATCTCAGTCGAGAACAGGACCCCGGCGTTCCGCGAAGCCCGTACCCGCAAACCGAGAAATACGCCCGCCTTGACTGAACCCTTCGGGCGAAGGGCTACGGAGGTCTTACACACGACGCTCTATCGTCGGGGCGCTGAGCGCCTGGGACCCCTGGAACGAAACGTGTGCTCAGGGCCTGGGGGCTGGGCCGTCGCTATGCCGACTCCATAGACGCTTGATGGTCTCGGACAACTATCCGGTGGTCTAGAGACATTTACATTGAACACATCACGGCACCGCCAATACGCAGGAGTGAGCCGATGTGGCTCCATGCACCACGGGGGGGAAGGAAACCCTTACAACCCCTACTAAAAACCATATTCCCCTGAGTCCTGAACTTACCAATCTGGATTCCACCACGTGAGGGTCACCCTGTCCCCATACCCGGCCGCTTACTCATACCCATGACTGTGTGTAGCCCACTATATGAGCGATGTACCCTCACTGCCCCCTACTATATCTTGACCCCACCCACCGTACACCCCGCACTGGGGAACATTAACAGGCTGTATGTATTATATGCTGAACCATAACCAATTGCCGCGTCCGCCTCATAACTCCGTATGTTCCCCGATGACTAATGACTGACACATCAAACTCTTTGTATCACCTTTATTTAATATTTTCTAATAAACTTTTAAATCTGATCTTGCTAGCCTGTTTTTCTCTTTCCTTACCACATAGGAAAACTGCCATTATCACTCATCCATTATTGGGTAAGACGATCTTTTGATATAAACTTGGCTTTGCTTGCTCCTTCACTTTCTCAGGGAAGGATAAGACAATACTAGAGACTGGAGGTTAATTAAGGTCCCAAACAGAAAGGCAGAAAATTGTGTAAGAGTAGCTTGGGGAGGAGGAGAAGAATAAAGGGGACTCCAGGCCTAGTCACCATAGGCCTGAGGTGATGGCCCACAGTGCAGTTTTTCTGTGTTGTTTTATGGCAAGGTAAAACCCATTTGTTTCGTCAGTTGTAAATATTGCTTTCTCAGCACCCTGAGCAAAAATAAGCAGTACTGAAGTGTTTGATGTTTTCATTTGTACATTTGCTTTTCTACCCCGTGAAACACCCTAACTGCTTACACAGCTATAATCACCAGTCAGGATATTCCAAAAGAGATAAAGGAAACGCTGGGGATGTGAGTTTCTTGAGTTTTGAATAGCATGCACTCAAGCCATCCAAGTCAATTCAATGAATCCAGTATTTCACCCAATAGACCTACTGGGTCAATTTCAACCTTCGTGTAACAACATGTACTTCAATGTTGATCCCTTTTCATTTTGTTGTTCTACTTATAAAAAATCATTTCCCCTGGTTTCTTTCTAATTTGAATAGAGTTGGACTAGACATGAGTTTAATTCAGTATTTTCTACACACATACCTAATCAATAACATTTCCATTTAATGCATTATGTAAAGTTTATGCATGATGTACTTTGAGTACTTCTCAAGCTAAGCTTTTGCTTACAGGACTTTCAAGTTTCAATATTCTACTTTCTGTAAACTACATTTGTGAAGACAGGGTCACTGCAGAAAATGCTGTGACATCCGAAGCCACAGGATATTTATGTCTCATGTTCCAGTGCCGCGCCATTAACAAAGGATGAAGCACTTTACTACTTGCATTATGGTATTGCCTAGAGGCCCATTATGTTAGGTACTGTGCAAAAGATAGTAAGATACCTGTCCTAAAGGGCTTACAGGCTAAATAGACAAGAAAGACAACAGGGAGAGAGAAAGGAAGAATTATTAACCCCATTTTATGGCAGCACCGAGAGATTAAGTGACTTGCCCTAGATCACACATGAAGTTTGTGGCAGATCTGTAAACTGAACATAGGTCTACTGAATCCCTTCCCTGTGCCTTATACCATTCTTCCTGCTCACATTGCTATGTGGTGATAAAATGAGCCCTCTGAGTAATCAAGACCTCTCCTCCTTTATTGTGTCCTGGCTGAAGCATCATATAAGTTCCCTCATGACCTATTGAACAGGAATCTTTCATCTACGTTTCCCCTAATTCATTCCACTAGGATCCACATCTAATCTACATACATTGCTTATTTTTCTCATCTCAGTCTCCAGGGATCTAAACATGCTTCCATCCCCAGTTCTCACATGGAGCATTTGGGGCAGGTGGAAGGAGATATTACATACTGAATCTTAGTCCTTGTAGATGTGGGACACGAATATGGGCCACTTTACCACGAGCTCCAGATTTGATTGAACTACAATAGAACCTCAAAGCTATGAATACCTCAGGAATGGAAGTTGTTCATAACTCTGAAATGTTCATAACTGAAAATGTTATGGTTGTTCTTTCAAAAGTTTACAACTGAAGATTGACTTAATATAACTTTGAAACTTTAGTTTACTGAAAAAATGCTGCATTTAAGGATCTTAATTTAAATGAAACAAGCACAGAAACAATTTCTTTATTTAGCCAAATCTTTTTTTAAAACTTCCCCTTTATTTTTTTAGCAGTTTATGTCTAACACAATACTGTACTGTATTTATTTTTATTTGTTTGTTTCCTCTGCTTCCTGATTGCATACTTCCGGTTCCAAATGAGGTATGTGGTTGACTGATCAGTTCATAACTCTGGTGTTTGTAACTCCGAGATTCTACTGCACCTGGGTGAAAACTACAGGTCTGTCCAATTCCTCTCTGCCCTGATGATAAACTTTTCTATCAGGAATTGGAACAAATTTTGGCAAAATATGCTAATTAAAAGAAAAAACAAGAGAGTCCAAAACTTCCAAAACTATCTGGTATCTTTATAGATCACTATAGCTATAGACAATTCACCTTTGGGCAGGGAGCTGTCAGGTGAATGTCTTCCTGTTCACATCATGTGCTACGTACAGAGCCTGACTTGATCTATACCTCATGATTGAACAGACAAGTATCTTTCCTAAAATCAATGTCAATTAGAAACTGCTTTTGTGAAGCTGACAATCCGATGGGACTAAAATAAACTCCCAAGGGCCTTCAGGTAATGAAAAATGACCTAAGCAAAAAGGAGAAAGCAAATAAAAAAGGAATTCATGCAACCATTCATTATCTCTACAATTGTAGAAAGAGGATTATTTTCTCAATGCGTAACTAATTCTCTTCTTTTCCTCCCATTAAACATGCTTTGACTGATTATGATCTATACTGTAGTACAACTTATCAAACTGTATCTTAGCAGCTATTTTTAGAGGAAAAAACATTTAATTTGACAATGGAATTTAGAAGATTAAAAAGGTGATTATATCATTTGATTAAATCAAAAGCTTAGAAACTCTCTTACGTGGAGTTTTAAGGTATCCAATTATTGCTATCCAGTTTGTTCATCCTTAGAGAAGAGGGCTGCAAAGGTCTGTACCTTTTGGATGGAAATATCCAGAGACTTTGATATCAAATATTTCATGCGGTATCTGCATGTTTTCTATGCATGTTAATCCTGTTTGTCCATCTGACAATGTCTTCTTTGGTGTTGGTAGTCTATCGCTGATGATGATGATGATATTGTCACAATTCTCATCTATGGCTATGCATATGACTCTGAAGTCTGAACACTGATAAACTGGGTTGGTCACTTTGAGGGCCTGGGAAATCCATATCTATGATGTTTAATGATGCAGCTCTGTGGCATCTTTCATGTGCAGCTTGGAGATGATTTCATCATTCCTGCTCAAATCAGTTGTATGCTGATCTTGTCAGAGACTGCCAGTTAGTCCTGTTCTGAGCAATTTGCTAGAGTTCTTTGTGATTGATGCCAGCCCATTGGAGACTGTTTTTCAGGTTATCTTTGAAGTCCTGATACAGACGGCCCTTCTTTCTTTTGTTCTGCCCCAGCTCCCAGTATAATATCTGTTTTGAGAGACTGGTCTTCCATTCTGAAGACATGTCCGATCCACCTAAGCTGTGCTCTCAATTGCATTTCCTCAATACTGGTTGTGTTTGCTCTCTCAAGGACTTGCTATTGGTCACTCTGTCCTAAAGATGATGTTAATGATGGGCAGACTATCCTCTGCACATTTACTCAAGAGGAAGAGTCTATTACTGTTCATTTTTCAACTCCATGTCATCCTATCACATCTCTCCAATCACTGCTGTCTCTAGCATTTAAGTATCTCAGCAGTTTGAGCTTGTCATATGCAGGGTTGATCTGAGGTTGGAGTCCAGATCAGAGTAGAATTGCTCCTTGCTTTCCTCTATGCTGGTCAGTGTAGGCACATAGGCACTAATGACAGTGACATGCCATAAAGGATTCAGAGGGAATTGACATTTCATGACCCATTCATTCAGGACAACAGTGAGCTCAGGAAGTTGTTTCAGGAAAGACATTCTAATTGCAAATCCACCTCCATGGATCCTGTCTTCATCCTTTGCTTTTTCTTTCCAAAAGAAAGTATAGCCACCTCCCAGCTCACCGATGGAAACTTCTCCAGCCAGTCTAGTCTCACTCAGTGCAGCAATATCAATATTGTAGCGGATGAGTTCACTGGAGACAGGCCTTCTCTCAGGCCTTCATGCATCACCTCCATCCATAAGAGTGTGGACATTCCCTGCTCCTAGAATAGGTCTTTTCTTCTTTATTGTTTTTCAACAGCTAAAGGATTATTTGCCACCCATGGCAGTCTGACCAGTTGTTATCGGGCAGGCAATGTTTAGGGCATCTTTTCTAGCCCCTTCCCTTTATAAAGGGTGAGCAGTGCTATCCTAAAAAGGGCTTCTCAGTCACCTAGGATGCTGCCAAACTTCTCCACTGCCCTGGGAACAGAGTTGACTAGTCCCAAGGCCACCTACATGCAGGATTGTGGCTATGACTGCCAGAGGTCATCTCCATCTGTTGATTCACCATGCCCTCATCACCACAGGACTTGAACTAATGAAATGATAAGGAACATTTGATAAGATTATGTTAATAGGATGAGATTTGCGAGAACACTTATGTGGGAAATTTTTTGAGTGAGAAAGCTGTTGCACAGGGGCAGTCTCACTCTTTCAGCTACAGGATGGGCTCCCTAGCTAGATTCCATTTCCCATGGTGCACTGTGGTCATGGAACTCCCATGATGTATGAAAGAAGCTCAGCAAGAATGGGGATAATGTGTTTTAAAATGATGTATCTCTCTATATCAATCGCACATGGCAAGCAGCATGGTTATACCAGATACTTCCATTTACCAAGTTGTGAAGGCAACTGAGCAATCTGTGTCCAATATAACTGCTCATAGCAATAACAATTCATCATAGATTATTGCTTATGTTTACCTTCTAAACTTGGAGGACATACAAGGAAAACTGCTCCTAGCATAGACCCTGGGGAGCTTTTTTCATCAGTTTATGCAATGCTGCTATTTCTAACATGTACAGTATTATAAATTTACAATTTATTGTCAAACTGCATGGGATCAGGGTGTGCAGACTCCCTTGGAGTCTGCATGATAATAATTCAGGACAAATTATATATGGTATGAAAGGATAGCTAGCAGCTAATAAAAAAACACCCTTATTTTCTTAACTGCGGATGCATCACAATATGCCTTCCTCTTCCTGTATCAGTTACAATGCATGGCACGTGAAGCAATATAAAGCAAAGTGAGAATAGAAATCTCATTCAAACACCAATCAATTTCAGCCAAACAATTGTCACTTCTGGCCTATATACTTTAGAGGGTTACTCCACATAGATGATATTTTAGCACCAATTCTTTCATTCAATATTTATTCTATTATTAGTTGCTATATGATTCCCTGTGTTGGATTGTTGGCCTTTGGGAATCAAGCAAAGGCTACTTGTCATATTCTTTCTACAGCTGATCCATCTCCAGAGATTTTTCAGGTCTAAACTGGTTAATAGTTTTCAGGCAAAATCTGCTTTATTACTTTCTATAATCCTGTGTATACCGTACTTCACACAAAATTACTAAGACTGTATGTTTTCCACTTTTATTATCAGTTTTAGTATAAGTGTTCAGTTCTGTGTAATTATGATTATTTTCTTACACTTCATTTAAAGTTTTACCTGAAATACCATTCTACCTCATAGCATTACCTTCTCTTTTAATGTGACTTTATCTTCCCTCTTTATATTTTTCCCTAAGAGATCTCCTAAGTTAATCATGAGGTGAACATGGGTGAAATGAAGGCTAACTAGTTCTGGAATGCCCTATGCCTTTCATGAGGAAAGACGTGTGTAATGATTCATTTAAATCTTTATTCCAAATATTGTGAGGTTCATCAACAAAGGTTGAAAGATTTGGAGACGTTTGTTTACTCCCTCACTATGATTAGACCTAAGATAATAGGTACTTGTGATTTTCTTCAGAAACACTGAAACTTAACAGACTTTGAATTTTTTTAATCTTTGAAGGCCATCAAAGAACTCAAGTGTCTAAGCCACTTGGGGAGGAAAAAACAAAACTGCTGACTTAGAAGCAGGTCATTGCAACTGTAGCAGCAGAAAGGGAGAGATTATTAATTAATTATTATTATTATTTAAGTAACAGAAAATATAACTAACAAATCTAAAAAAGGAATGGATATAGTTTACTCGCAGCCATTTGCATTTATGTTATGAATCTAATATAATCTACAGGCATACATTCAACAGGTTTTGAAAACATCTTGGCTCTCAGTCATGGCTCAGTGTTCATTAAGCATTTTACAAATGCATATGATGTAACATATTGACATTCTGCTGAAACAGGTGAATACAGAAATGGTCGTTGATTATAATTACTATCTATAGGTTTATTTTAGGATTTTACACGCTATCTCCATAGCATCTGAGCACTTTCCCTGTAAAATCAATAATAATAGTGAAGATTCTAATGAGTTTCATGGAGTTCCTCCCACGTCTCCATTTTGGAGGGTCCACACTCTGCTTGGGATAGGGTCTTTTCGGGCTGTATGTTGAGAGGTGTTTGGAAATAAAATGGCTATTTGAATTGTGAGCATCACCTATGGTGGAGGGTTTTGCAATGTTTTCTAAAGATGATCTGAGTCCTAAAAGTGGGATCAGAAGCTGACTGGGAACCACCGGAAGGACTTGAACACAGGCCTGATGTTCTAACTGTGGCCTGAGCCATGGAGAAGGTGGGCAGCCACATTCTGTTGGAGCCTGAGCCTGTGCATTATCTTCACATTCTGCTTTAAATTCAGTCAATTGCAGTAATCCAACCTACAGTGGACAAGTGTATGAATTGCTGTGGCCAAATCCTCATTCAGGAGGAAGGGATAAAGTTTTCTAGCAAGCAGTAAGTGAAAGAAAGCATTTTTGGAAACTGATGCTACCTAGTCATCCAAATTTAGTAAGTAGTCATACAGAATCTCAAGGCTTCATATCACTTCGACAAATGAGGGCCGCAGGCCTTCAGTGGAAGGTGGAGACAACACCCTGGCCAGCTGTTCAAAGCATTTAGAACATCACTTCATTCTTCAATTTGAGCCAGCTGCTCTTTTTTCAAAAGCTGATTTCCAGTAGGTATTCCAACATTTTAGTAGCAATTCACTATTTCTCCCAGTGGTCTCATATAGATATTGAAGGGAAATAGGGATAGTTTGAAACACTGGGGAACCCTGCAGGGGAGGGCCTTTGGAGAAGAGGATCAGTTACCGATCACTACTCCCTTAATTTTGTTGGAAAGGAATGATTGGGCCATCTACTCCTGCAATGTCATATTGGCATGTTAGAAGCATCTGATGGTTCACTGTACCAAAGGCTGCAGAGAAGTTCAGTAGTATGAGCTGGAGATCTTACCTGTGTCTATGGTCATGAAGAAGACATCTTTTAGTACCACTAGAGCCATCTCTGTGCTGTGCCTGGGCTGGAACCTGATTGTGAGGCATCCAAGATGTTGACTGATGCAAAATATTCCTGGAGCTTGCTTGTTACTACTATAGCAATTATTTTATCCAGGAATGGGAGATTCAAGCTGGGATGCTAGTTGGAGAGATTTTTCAGAGTTGAGTGCTGACTACCTGAGGATTGGGAAAAACTATTGCATTTTTCAAGACGTTTGACAGGTGTGCTTCTCTGAAAAAGATATTTACTATATCAATTGGTAGTAGACATAATTGTTTTTCTGTGGCTTTAACAAGCCAGTAGGTCCATAAGGCAGTTTCACAGGGTGTAGCTCTAATATTTTTCAGGGCTAACTTACTTTTCAGCCTCACTTACTTGAGTATCCAGTGGAAGAAATGCAATGGATGTTGTGTCAGGATGTGATGGGGTGTTCACTCCACACCTTCCCTGAAGGGACCAAGGTGACTTGGAAGGGCTAATTAACTTATTAGGCCACACTTGGAGGACAATTAGGCTGGATACCCAACCCCTAATGGAAGATGAAGCTCAGATGAGCAGGTGTAGGCTGGGCTGGTACAAAGCAAGGAAGCTGAGAAAAGAAGTAGGGGAAATAGATTACAATTGCTCCCTATGGAGCTTGAATTAGACTTCATGGGTGGGCTAGAATACCGAGAAAGAGAAGGGAAGTACAAAGGAGCACAGGAAAATAGCAATGAAATCTGAAGTAGGGGGTGGGTCTGGTTTCCCCTACCTGCCATTGGGGAATGTGGCATGGTCTTAGATTAGAGGATGGCCTTAAGACCATGCCCAGTTGGTCTGGAGAGACTTTTCTACCCTATATGGGGAGGACTACATTGACCTTCTGGATGGCTAAGTCATGAAGAGGGACTGCACTGAGTCCCAAATACCAAGAGGGGCTGTGGTGAGTGCAAATAAAGGAAGGGGATGTCAGACCTGAATGGAACTAGTCCCCAGAGAAGCCAGGAGGTGGTGCCCTAGTGATGAGCAAATCCTCTGATCCAGGGGTATTAACTCAAACAAGGAATTTCCTATCTGAAAGAAAATGTTATCATTTGCAAAAATAAAAATGCCAGGTCTTTGCTGAATTTGTAATATCTGAAATATCTGTAATCCATAGTAGGACAGCGTACATTGTTGTTACCTGCTACTGACTGGTCCACATAAGAAGATAAGAGTCAACTATAGCTACTATCTAACTGAATTGATCTTTTAGCTCAAGTGTTACAGGCATATGCTTTTAGGAGCTCAAACCCCTCTGTTGGCTCAAATGGAGACATTCTATCTTCACCTTAATTCACACTGTTTTTCTTCTGTTTTCTGCTTTGTCTGACTAATTTTTCTGTTTTAGCAAGTGCCCTATTTTCTTTTCTGACAGCATATAAAACTGGCTTTCCCAAGGGTAGGAGACAGGGGTGAGGCATACGGTACTGTTTAGAGTGTTTTCCAGCTAGAGAGAAAAGCTGTAACAGGAGGAAATTTAAAGTTGCTCACTGACATCTTGTCCTTAGTTTTGTTCATAATACACTGATATCCACATGTGTGAGAGAGAGAAATTTTAAAAATCTATACATAAGAAAAGCAAAAACCCTGAAAAAGATCTGTCATTCTTTCACCCAGCAGCCATTTTTGTTGTGTAAGGAATAAGCAACAAGAGACCAGGTAAGCTTCATTAAAGTACTCTCAGAATCTCTACCAGAAAAAATTGGCCATAAGAGAGAGTATCTGATTTCTGTCACAACTAAGCTGGAAACACTCAAGATAACAAATTACCTGGAAAAAACTTTATGATTCTAAAGGAAAATAGGTTAAAAACAACCACCAAGGGTCTGTAGGATCACATGAAGGGAGATTGCGGGGTGGTAGAACCTGTCCTGTGTTGCGGCAGCTTTCTCCTGCGCTGGCAGAAGCAGCTCCCTGAGGCCATTTTGTCTGGATCTCAAAAGATCTCCCAGCTTCAGGTGAATCATTGAGTAAAATAGAACTGTTGTAGCTATATGCTCTCCCCTCTCCCTGGCTGTACAATGAGGACGTGTATGGCCAGAGCTCCTGAGCAGGACATGGCCAAAAGGGTATGGCCAGAGCTCCTGACCAGGGCAATCTCCAACTACTATAATAGCCCTTTGGAGTGACTAGTCCAGATTAGCCCCAGAATGAGGGAAACAAGGGTAGTTTAAAGCTACATTTGCACACACTCTTCCTCAGCTGTAGCTCAATACTGAGTAGACAAATGCTCTTGTGACTCAAACAAATGGAACAAGATGAAGGAAAACAAAGTTCAATGTGAAACTTAGAGGGCTAGGTGGATTTGAGCAGCAATATCCACACCACTATTATTTTGGTGCTAGCTCAAGGCCCTGTAGCATGAGTCTGTCTACTTGGGCTAGGATGCTTGTTCCTAGCTGCAGTGTAAACATACTCTATGTGGAGCAGCCACTATAAGGGAAAGAGACATTGAAAAAGCATAATGGACTTCAGAGGATTATTAACTCAGGAATCCTGTGTTCTGTTCCTGGTTGTGGACAGGAGCGTGCTTTACTGATTATGATTACACACTTCCTGCCCTTAACATGTCCTCCTGCAGCCTGGTGGGGTCAATTCCAGTCTCTTTGACGCTCCCTGTGCCTTCCCCCCAAAGTCTGTCAATGAGCCCCTGCACCACTCAATTCAAGTTATATCCTCCTTTTCCTTCTTGCTGCCTTGACACTAACAGGAAGAGCTATGAGAACACAAGAGCTTCCCTACTCTTAGCTCTGGTGCCTAGGACCATAGCAGGGTCCAGCAAGTGGAAGGAGCAATTGCAGGGAAAGTCCTGCTGCATGCCCAGTTCAAATGGAATCTTTGGAGAATTTTGCTTCCAAACTCTACCAAGTTTCTTCTCATTAAATCGTCAGCATTTATTACGGTAGTGTCTAAGGGCTAACCAAGGGAGGGACCCCATTGTGTATATTATAGAAACATACATAAGTAGAAGCTCCCTGCCCCAAACAGCCTGCAATTTAAATATATAAGACGCACACAGCGTGTGGGAAAGGGATATACCACAAGCAGAATGAACAATGTCATGGCAGCAAATGTCATATTAGTTCCACAATTTGCGGGGGGGTACAGGTCTGGGTAGGTAGGTGTGGGGGAGCAGGATGGGTTTGGGGGTAGGAGGGTTGGGAAGAGGTCTAGGAGGGGATTAGCTAAATGGAAAGGGACGACTGAGGAACATAGGCAGGAGAGAAGCTGTGGGGGTAGGTGTGAGTGAAACGGAGGAGAAAAAACTGGGAGGAAGCAGAAGGGTTGGCGCAAATCAGCAAAAGTCCTGTAAAAGGCAGCAAATGTCCAGAGGTTCAAAGGTCCCTGGTTTGGCAGCTTCTTCCCCTAATGGCTGGAGTCTTTGGCTGGCTGCTCACTGTGGTTTTCTCCCAAACCCAAGTAGCAGGGTAGAAGAGAGGCACCACCTGGGTACCTGTACAGTTCTTGATCCAGGGAGTTGCCTGCCCCCTTGTACAGCAGTTCCTGCTTTAGCTGCTTCTGCCCCTGCCAGCTGGAGTTTCTACTGAGCATATGCAAACTGCAATTTCCAGAGGCTTATAACTCAGCCGCATTGGGGTAGATTTTCACTGGCACAGCAAAAAAGACATCCCTGAAGCCAAGGCAACAATCCCCCGCCCACCTCCTTTGCCATATTTCAAATCCCTTCCCTAGAGCAAAGAGGTTCTAGAGTTTCTCACTGCAGCAGCAGTAAGAATTTTTTAAACAGGGAATAAAGAACATTTTGCCTCAGCTTTATTTTCAGGGCCAGCTGAACCACTTACACTGAAACTTTGTAGACGAATTCAGCTGGAGATAGACAACCAACACGGAAAATTCAGTCTAAATGGTTAAAGTTTGGCAAAGTAATAAGCCACTGGAAAGGGTATTATAATGGAAAAGCCCTAGACAACCTTATCTATAAGTGCTGGTGACATCTCCATCTCTAATCTTGTACAGAAATACATAGCCAGACAATCCCAAGGTATATAGGAAATTAGTGCAGTATTTCAGATACCACTGTGATAGTAGTGGGTAAATGTCCTTTGAATGAAAATGGTTGTATGCAAGAAGAAGGTTGGTCCAGAGCTTAGAACACGAGAATAGGCTATCGAAGATCCAGGTTCAATAGTCTATTCACTGAAGTAAAAGAATGTTTTGCTGTGAGGCAGTAGCTGATGGAATCAATCATATGAATTGCTGTGCTCCTCCTCAGTTATGGTGTCTGCCCTAAACTCCCACTGACTTCCAATGTCATTCTGCAGAATGTGCAGCTGTTGGGTGTGTGGCCCCTAGTAATTTAAAAGCTTCAGTGGCCTATTTATTTTATGCCTGTACACAACACCCTAAGTATCAAAGGGATTTACATGCATTTAATGAGTAGAATGAATCTCTGAAATCTGAAGATCCTCCCATGTTTTGTAGGTCACAAATACACATCTTGTAAGAGAAATTGTTAAACTACTGATATTTTGGTAACCATAGCACTAAGACATTGCACAGAAACAATGAATATCAAATATTATATGATCTAATACATCAAAAGAATATGCGCAGTTCAAATTATTGATGACTCTTACATTTAACAATATATGAATAGTAATCATTCAGCATTTATCTAGTAGCCTATCCATGTATCTACCTAACTGAAACTCTTTGATTTCACTGCAAAGAATTTCTTACTCACCAGAGAGTGCAGTTGTATTAAAAATTAATTTAGAAATATATTTAAAAATTAAACATGTTTGTGCAGTAGGTCTCAAATGATAGAAATGTTGTTCTAAAAATAATAAGCAAAACTTTCCACTGAATCTGGGGAAAAAAGCCAAGTTCCAACTCCCCCCTCAACCACCACCATCATCTCCACCACCACCACCTGCTTAGTACCACCAGAGGTGTGTGCAAATATCAACAGGTGAAGCAAATTTCTTACTGACCAACTTTTAATTTTTGCTGCTGTTCTTGCTGTATTTATTATGCACCATAGCTTCATTGTATGGCAATGAAAGTGCCCCCCCCTTCTTTTTTCCTCAAGACTTGAGGATTAAGTGGTGTTCTAAAAATGCAATATTCTTTGTATAAATGAAACAATAATTAAGAAAAAAGAACACCCTGTATCCCAGCGGCCTTTTATCATTTTTACACCAGAAATAAAAGTGCTGAATTAAAGCCAGTAGCACGTCAGCTTAACTTGAAAAACTTCCAATTCATTGGCATACTGCATACAGATGATTTTCAAGTTTAGCTCAAGTTGAATAGAATGGCCCAGTGCAGGAGAAGGGATTTTTCCAGGTCTATTTTGTTTGCAATAAGCTAGGACTATAAAGAGTTGTGTGCATGAAAAATGTTTATCTTTAATATTTCCTATATATCTGACTGAATTTGCATACTACCAGGCAAGATGGGAACAAGTAGCAAAACTTCCAACAGTCCTATGCCACAATTCCCAGCTCTGGCAGAGGAGTGCCCAATGCAAGAAGCTGGGGGAGTCGTGAGCTCGGTTGCTCGAGTTTCAGGGCTGCTTTGCACTAGACCCAGCACAAAGTGGCCATAGCCATGGATTGGAGCCCTAATGCTAACAATTACATAAACTGAAAAGTTTGCCAGGATGAGAGTGCATAGAAAATTAGTGCTCTTCTTAAGTGTGGAGTGATGATGGTTATATTTTGTTATCCTATGAGTTCTACAAATGATGGACCACTCTAGAAGATTCAACTTTTGGATTCAGTTTGGATAAACAGCCAAAAGATCCAGTGTGTCCAACCCATTTTATTGTGCAAAATCTGTCTGTAAGATGCTTTTAAGATTTCTGGTACTGTACTTCATACAGTAGTTCTGCTTCCTGCTGGTAATACAGCAAGGATGACCTTTAGTGTGGGGCTTTATTTCTGGTTCCAATCTCTGCGAGGACTCATTGCTTCAGAGAAGCATGGAAATAACTAACGGGAACAAAAGCCTGGGAACCAGCTTTTTAGAGGAAGATTCAGTTTAGCACTCCAGGAATGAGCAATGTTTCCAGAGGTCAGAGACATGACCAGGAGAGCTTTTTCTTCAATATATGAGTTTGCTCGTTTAGCGAACTGCAAAGAAATTAGAAACAGAGAGCCATGCTGAAATTCAGGGTGCCTAGAGGTAAAAGCAGTGGTGTCCAAGAGGCTAATGGAAAGGAACAGGGTGGACAGCTATATAGTGATAATCGGAAAGAGCTCTCATACCTCTTCGTCGCAGTCTAAACTGTCCCTGACTTATATAATAGCTCCTTACATATCACTATATCTTTCTTTGACTCTTCTTTCCCTGTTTGGCTGCATCATAGAAGCTTTTATCACTAGTATCTCAGTGCTATCATTTATTATCCTCATGCTATGATATTAGGTGAGTATTGTTTTCATAGGACTACAGAAGAGCAGGAGTATTTGTATAAAAGTAAAGTTAATTAGCACCCTGGGTGGAATTGTTAGCCTCCATGCTCCAAAATTACTGTCTCTTCATGTCCCAAAGTGGTCAGATTCCAGAGTGGTACACACCAGAAGAGGCTGTTTTACCCCTCAAAAGTGTGTGTGCGGGGTGGGGGGGGGGAAGGGTAATTTTTTTAGAATAAAAAAAAGCTTTTGAGAACTCAAACGATTAAAAGTCTCATTCTCTTCCTACTCTCTCTATATACTGAAGCACCAACCACCAGTACGATTGGAGCCAGGTTAACTCTTCCTTTTCAAGCAATTACAATAGTACATTTGAACACTATAACCAAGGCTAGACTTCAGGGCTAGTATCATAGCAAGGGCCTCACCTTGGTGCTGACTCCATGGGGAACACGAAGGTGACCACAAACTGCTAGACCAAGCTGTTCACTTGGGAGCACCACCACTTGGAAGCTGAGACCATTGATCATTATATTGCAAACCTACAGAATTCAGAATGGCCATTGAAACCACATGCATTTCCTGACTGAACCTTGGTCTGAGATTGATGGATACCTACCAAACGTGCTTTGACGTGATCTGATTTTTAATATAATGCTGACACTTGCTATTTTCTACACTGTGTAATTCTAACTTTGTTGGCCGGGAAATTTCAGAGAGGTTGGAATTTTAGGCCTTGGAATTTTTGTTGAGTCTAGTGTATTTTTATTGATTTATTTATTTACAAAGAACCTAACTTGTCACACTGTCAAGCTCCTTTTTTTGGAATAAGCTTTTCTTACTATGAAATATTTCAAATACCTCTGAAATGTAGGAAATTGCCCCTGCTATTCCAAAATTATAAAAGTGGACTCCAAATCCACCCCAAACCCCTTTTAAGTTATTTATTATTTCCCTAGTTTCCCCAGAGCCTCCCCACTTTTGCTCAACTAGATATGAGTCTGTCTAAACCATAATGCATAAGAGGAGACAACATGCCAAATCCTTTCCTGTTGTGTTTAAGGTGACACTACACAATGAGATGTGAGTTCACATCAATGTGACCCGATGAAATCTTAAAAAAAAAATTCCCTATGACTCTCAGCTGACTTTTAAATGAAAGTAGAAAACTTTGATCAAATATTTTCATTGGTTGCTAACTCGAGAATAATGGCTAACAACGTGTTCACTTGAATTTTTCTGCAGCCCTAAAATAAATCCTTAGCTGTCATTGTGATGCACAAGACTCTCAAGAGTGGATTTAAATGCATCATGAAGTAAGAGTTTATAAACTTGGGCTCCTACATCTACCTACTATATCTGAGACAAGAAGGGATTTTATTTTTAAAAAAATCATAAAGATAAAGGCCTAACTTCAGGTTTCAGTTTAACTTGGAAATTTCTTCAAAGCCAGCCTATGCATCAAAAGCATGATTTTGCAACCCTTATTCTTGATAGTAACCCTAATCTTCTTGAATGAATAAAGACTAGACCTGGGTGAACTTTTTCAGCCAAAACTTTTTCCTGTAAAAAATGTAGATTTGGGTCAATTTCAGCAAATTGTTTTAGCTGTAAATCAAGAAGGAGAACTGAAAATGGTTTATTTCAACATTTTTAACAGTGTTTCAGGTTTTTCATGGTATATACACAAGGAGACTTACTCACCATTCACAAGGTGAGGTGATGCTGCTAGTGCTACCCTATACCCAAGACACTCACCTGGGATGTAAGACACCTAGATCCACACCCTTGCTTTAGACTGAGGATTCTAACCAAGGTCTCCTATATCTCAAGTGAGGGCCTTAACCCCCAGGCAACGGGCTACTATGCAGTGAGTCTCTCTCACTCAGTTGTTGCTGTTCCACTTTGTAAAAAAATTAAATACTCGATGGGCCAGAGCATGAGAATGATTCAATAACCTTCTGGTTAGAACACTCACCTGGGTTTCTCCTATCCCAGGTGAAAATCCCTGCTACAGAATGGTGACTTTAACCTGGGTCTCCGACATCCTGTGATTCCCCAAACTACTAGGCTTTTGAGGCATAAGGGAAACAGTTTATCCACATCTTTCTTAAAGTGGGGCACCTAAAACTGAACTCAATACTCCAGCTGAGTTCTTACCATTGCTGAGCAGAGTGCAACACCTATATCCTGAATCTGATATACATACACCACTCCTGTTAATATACCATACATTAGCCTTTTTCACAGCTGCATCACATAGCTAACTCATGTTCTATTTGTGATTCATTATACCCTGAGATCCTTCATTTTTCAATTTATCAAGGTCATTTTGAATTCTAATCCTGATCTGCAAAGTACCTGCAAGCCTTCCCAACTTGGTGTCATCTGCCAATTTTATAAGCATACTCTCCACTCCATTATCCAAGTCATTAATGAAAATACTGAATTGTCCCAGACCGAATTTACTTATAATCCTTGAAACAATTGTGAATACTGTCAACAACTCTTTAAAAAACCCAGCAATTTCAGAAAGTTCCCGCCCCAATCTTTAGTGCTTGTTACTATCACAAGTATGAATGCAACATGTACTAAAGCATACACACACTCCTCTAGTTGTTTTTTGGGAGGATTTAGCCATTGAATGGTGTCCAACCCACAGTCTCCTTCAAACTCCCTTTGAGCCTCTGCAATTTGCACAGCCTGCAGCAAAGTCTAGTTTTCTTCATCTCCATTGAGGTGAGGGAGCTAGCAAACTCAATCCAGAGTCCATGGAAACAATCCTTACAGCAGACTGTTCTGATCCTTGTGCTGCTCTGCTGCTGAGCTCTTCAGTCTGACTCTCATTCTCACTCCTCTTATTTATTAACTTCTCCCTCTCCCCTTGAATACCCATTGGTTCCACTCTCAGATACTAACTCTGGATGTGTCCTACCAGACTGCTTGCCCACAATGGAAACCACTCAGCAGCTTCAAACAGCTAATAAGCATGCTAAATGTCTACCACACCCAATTTCTGGACAGCTATGGCCCATACAGCCAAATAACCCTGGCTGACTCTGCACAGTCTGTAGGCACAGAGTCCCCCAAAAGAAAAAACACAAGAACTATGTATCTTCTCCATTGTTTATTCCTTAATTACACCACAGTCTACCTGATTCAAATGCAAGTCTTAGAGAATGTGTATTGCTTTTTTATTTAAAATTTTCAACTTTGTTTATCAGTACAGGCTCACAAGAAAATGTTATATTTTTAGGCAGGGCCAGCTCCAGGCATCAGCTAAGGAAGCAGGTGCTTGGAGTAGCCAATAGTATTGGGGTGGCACAGCCGGGTTTTTGGTGGGAATTCAGAGGCGAGTCCCTCAGTCCCTCTCTTCCTCTTTGAGCTGCTGCCGAAGTGCTACCGAAGAGGAAGGAAGGGCGTGAAGGACCCACTGCCGAACTGCCACCAAAGGATGGAACAGCACGATTGAGCTGAAGCTGAAGTACTGCCTATCTTTTTTTGGGGGGGGGGGGGAGAGGGAGAGGGGTTGCAGAAAACCTGGAGCTGACCCTGCTTTTAGGACCTGGTTCTGCTCTCATTTAGTGCTCTTAAATCACTGTAACTCCATTTATATCAGTGAAGTTAGTCTTGATTTACACTGGTAAAAATCAGAGTGAAATAAGACTGCTAGCCTATATCTCCACTTTGAGCATGAGGGCTGATTCCCATGCTTGAGTACATATACCCACACTAAAAAGAACATGAGTTCTTGTGGCAGCTTAAAGACTAACAAATTTATTTGAGCACAAGCTTTCGTGCGCTACAACCCACTTCTTCGGATGCATAGAATGGAACACACAGACAGAAGATATTTATTGTGACAAAGTTCCTCCTCTACCTTGGTGGGTCCTGCACTAATTGGCGGATTTGTTCACCTCAGTGATCTTCCCTTCTTGTGGAACCCACAGTCTGGGTTAGCTCCTCCTGTGTCTGATCAGGAGTTGGGAGGTTTGGGGGGAACCCGGGCCCGCCTTCTACTCCAGGTTCCAACCCAGGGCCCTGTGGATCGCAGCTGTCTATAGTGCCTCCTGTAACAGCTTCATGACAGCTACAACTCCCTGGGCTACTTCCCCATGGCCTCCTCCAAACACCTTCTTTATCCTCACCACAGGACCTTCCTCCTGGGTCTATAACGCTTGTCCCCTCAACTACCTGCAGTACACTCTCTCACTACTCCAACTCCTTGCCTTCTTGCATCCCACTCCTCACACAGCTCCTTCTCTCTGGCTCCTCCCTGCCTGACTGGAGTGAGCTCCTTTTTAAACCCCAGGTGCCTGATTAGCCTGCCTTTATTGGCTGAGGTGTTCTAATTAAAGTAGCTCTCTGTACGTGCACTTCTAGAAGATCTTAATTGGCTCCAGGTGCCTTGATTAACCTGGAGCAACTGCCATTTGGTTACCAGGGTACTAGGGATTTGTTTAGCCTGGGGCTAACATACCTGTTTCTCAGTACTTTACTGTAGCCATCTGGCCTTGCCCCATCACATTATACATACAGAGAACATGAAAAGGTGGAAGTACCCATACCAACTGTAAGAGGCTAATTAATTAAGAGAAGCTATTATCAGCAGGGGAGAAAAACTTTTGAAGTGATAATCAAGATGGCCCTTTTTGGACAGTTGTCACGAAGGCGTGAGGATACTTTAATATGGGGAAATAGATTCAATTAGTGTAATGACCGAGCCATTCCCAGTTTCTGTTCAAACCTAAGTTAATGGCTAGCATGAGTATAAATAGCGGTGGTAGCACAGATAGTGGCAAGGGAGGCACAGCTTAGCCTGAAATTGGTGAGGACTTAGTTGGCACAGCTAAGCTTTGCATCCACTGATGCAACTGCGGCTACACTGCTGTTTATATTCATGCCTGCTTGATGTCAACACGAGTAGGGGAATGACACTCCAAGATCATTGTGTAGCCATAACTTTAGTGTCTCTAAAACAAACCTCATCTTAACATCTTACAATTAGTACTTCTCAAAATGTATTATATTTATTTTACTTGTTAGAAATATAAAGAAGGGGGTCATATCTGATTTAATGTCCAAATTTCCTTAGAGGATGATGATGTGCAGTCTTCTTTGTTCTCAACTTGATCAAATACAGTTAGCTGATACAATAAGCAGACTGGAAGACTCTATTAGTAGGAAAAGTTGACAGAAATTGAATACCTTTGTGGCAAAGCGACTCCAGGTTCTCCTCAACACAGCTGAAGTCATAACTGAACCTTAGGGCCCCAATCCTACAACCATTTATCACACAGTTGGTTAACTTCCAGCTCCTGAGTAGTCCCATTGAATTACTGAATGTCTGGGAAATTGTTTGAAAATATTCAATTAGCTTTAGAGTTGAAAGCTGAGTGATTTTTAACTGCTCAAAAAATGTAATATGTAATCCCACAGCAATGCAATTCCAGTAATCTCATTACAGTTATGAAATTACATTTACAAATAAAAATGAGGGGAAAATACAGTCAGTATTATAGGGGGAAAAAGATAAATAACCAGAAAGCTCTGTTCATATCCATTGTTCTTAGGACATTACTGTACCCCTGAGGAGATTTTTTCTTTTTTTAAAGAAGGAGGTGGCTTGAGGATAATTAAGGGGGAAATAGTGATATTCCTGTTCGAGGCAACAGGAATTTAGGAGAGGGTGGAAATAAGAAATAGTTATTACAGCTATAAAAATATTTGTATATGTTCCTTATTGAAGCTTTATGTTGTTCTATCTGTAGCTATCTATACAACATTTGGAAGACTGCAATACAATAATGAAGTTTCTTTCATTTAAAAAAATACAATTTAAGTAATGTTTTAAAGAAGAAAACAAAACCCATTTCAGCTGAAACCTAGCAGGACACATTTAGTTCAGTTACAGTAGTCTACATCTGGGTTCACCCTGCTGAAGATCACATTTAGAACTATGTAACTATGACAGCAGATTTTGCCTATCAGCTCTGTGTGATGTAAAATGGCTGAGATATAGCCTCCAAAAATGTTGTTGATATAAGACACTCAAAAAAATATATATATACAAATAACATGGATAAAGGGCCTGATCCAAAATCCATTTGAAATCAATGGAAAGACTCCTATTGACTTCAATAGGTATTGGAACAGTACAAAGAGAGGGAAGCTTTACATCACTATTAAGTTTCCACCAGCAACTGGATTGATTCTGTGTCAGTAGCAAAGACTAACTCCGCGCTAGGGAGGGTAACAAGTTAAAAAGGGAAAATGGTGTCTTTTCAGAGAGACTTGTGTTTCTGCTCTTCCACCCCCTTAGTAAAAATGATTGTCTGTCATGGGTGGGTGAAAAATTCTGTTGAAGGGAAAAAATGAACCTGGCAGGCACTGAGAAGTGCATCTTGTTGAACGAAGACAGGTATTGCCAGCCAAAGTGGTGATCCTCCTGACAGCAATTACTCAATATTAATAGTTAATCCAAATTACATTATGAGAAATAAAACCCTTCAGATTTAGCTTGTTGGTCATTTATTAGGGAACTGATAAACAGCACATATAGAAGATTTGTTAGTAGACATATATAGTGCCAGCTGACAGTGAAGGATTTATGAGTGAGTGCCAGCTTCTCTGCAGCACAAGTTGTCTTTGCTGTGTAAATGGAGTCTCCACAGATTTGATAAGGGAGCTCTTACATGTGACCCCAGCTGGATGTTGCCATATGGATACAAGAATTGTTAATGAGGAAGAGATCAAGCACTGAGGAAAGAATCAGCCAGCTACTTACTACATACAGTAAGGACATTATCTAACTCATTTCCCTGTATAGAGAAGATAATGAAAAGATACAAACTAAGGTGTTTATCTTTGCAGTTTACTGCATTTATTGTTTGCTGCCTATATAGCAAAGATAAGTATAAACAATTTTCTCATTATTTTAAGATAAGCTACTCTTTTATACCCAGGGCCGGCTCCAGGCACCAACATTCCAAGCTGATTCTTGAGGCGGCATTCTGCAAGGGGCTGCAGTCCCTGTTGTTTTGCCCCCAAGCAGCACACCAAATTCCCGCCGAGGGCAACGGGGGCAATCCGTGTGCCCTTACGGAGGTAGGCGCATTTCCGCAGCGGCTTCAGCTAAACATAGAAGCTGCCATCGAATTGCCAGCGGCAGCAATTCGGCGTGTTGCTTGGGGTGGCAAAAACTGTAGAGCCGGCCCTGTTTATACCTAACATAATATATCATGTATAGTGTAAAATAACTAAGCTTCTTTATTTTAAGTTCTGCCTGGTCAATAGGTGATTTTGGAAACCAGGTTAACAAAAGTCTGCACTGAAGATTATGTTCAGAACAAACAAGGGATGGCATTAAAGCAGACATGCTAAAAGGGTGACCTTTCTTAGCTTCTGCTGCAGAAATACAGAAGAAACTCAGACAAAAGTGCAGCATTGCAACAAAAGGGAAAGATAGTAGTAGGACATGGTAATTAAAATCCAAATAAAATAAGTGGGAATGGGCAGCAAATGAACAATGCTTTCAGAATTTTTTTTATGAGACTGAAAAAAATCTCTTGTGTAAAAACCTTAGATTCAATGTTATGCTCTGTTGAACTTTAGAACTGTATCCCATTAAAGAAAAAGATTCCAACCACAGGTTAAAATAAATTAAGATTTGATTAAGTCAGACAGATACTTAAAAGGCAAAAAAGACTTCCATAACCTTAATTGTTCCCCTTTGTGGTTATGAATTATAATGTAAGCCAAAAAATTCACACAAGGTTGCCTAAACTTACATTGTTAAATGCGTACTTAACTTCTTAATAAAAATGGCCTGATTTTTTTCAGAGTGCTTGAGTAATCCACAGCTCCCATGGACTGCAGTGGGAATGGCAGACAGCTCAGCACCGCTGAAAATCAAACCACTTCTCTTTAACATTGGCTGGACCTTTTACAAAACTTTTTTTAAAATATAGTTTGCGGCTACATGTCCTCCTTATCCCAGCAAGTACAACCAGCTTCCCCATATTTAAATCTTCAGTTTCTCCTTGATCTGCTGCCTGAAGTCTTCCTATAAAGTTTTAGTTGCAAAACCTAAATGGAACTGTCATTTTCTGGCTACTTCCAAGATGAAGAATAAAAAGTAGCGGACCAAAGAAAAAATAAGGAAGACTAAAATCACCTCAAACTAAACTCTCTGATATAAAAACATTATATTCTCTTAACACAGCATGATTTAAACTACAGTCCAATATGGAAAGGATACCCCATGCAGCTGCAGAAGAGGCTTATGATGAATGCATGACACTCCACTACCCTTACAACAGGTGTTCCCTGTCCTAATCCATGCTAGCTAGAGTGGCCAAGACAAATTGAAGCCCTCCACCTTCACAAAACCCTCTTTTCAGTATCTAGCAGGCAGCACTTCCCAGTGAGACTGTACCTAGCCCTTACATTAGTGGGCAAATGAATAAAGCCAAGAGGACTAATCATCTCTCCTGAAAGAGAGAGAGGATTGTCAAAAGTGCCTAAGGGAGTTAGGCACCCAGATCTCATTGAATGTGCATGGGTGAATTTGGCTCCCAAATCCTTGAGGGCCCTTTGAAAATCCCCACCTTTTTTTTAAAGAATAGCGAGACTATCTAAATTAAGAAGTGTAAGTAGTTTTGAACAAATCAGTTTGGACTGAAAATGTGCATTTTATTTTAAACTATTGTTGATTACCAGCTTATGATTTGGTGGAAAAACTTCAAGGTCTAAAGAAAGGAATATGTGGATTTAACTCAGAGCTCATAGTCTTCCAGTTCCTGTGAAGGACCAAGATATGGTGTACAGGAGACTTAGTTCAGTGAGGGACAGTGGGAGTTGGTTCTGTTTTTCTCTGAATATTCTCTCTCTGATCCCAAAACATGTCCTTTCCACTTTTGTGTCCATTGTACCTGCACATAGCCAGCAAAAAGACAGCCCCCTGAATGTACTGGTAAGACACAGAAATAAATTATTTAGTGAAGCCTTTAGTCATTTCTATCTATGCACAATGCTTGTTAAATACCACCAAATCAAATTTCTCTGCTTACTTACATTTGACACCCATTTTGCACAGCTGTAAGCGACCACACAAAGATGCAAGGCAGTGGAAATTCAGGCTCTTTGGATCTAAACAGTCTTGATGTGTCTGAAGGGAAATGCAATCTTTGGAGAAATAAGACTGATATTTGTAAATTACTTGGTATATTTAGTGCTCAACAAATAATAGTCCTAATAGTGAAGTTCATACATTCATTGCACTCAGTTTTTGCATAGGTTTAAAAAAAAAAACGATGAACAAATAAAACACACCTCCCTATGATTACAAGGAGAACTTTGTCTAAATAAAGATTGAGGTAAAAATGAATCAAGACTTCAGAATTTGTTCCACTAAGACTAAAGGTTTGGAAGGTTATGAGAGTACATTCATTGAGTCTTGACAGAAAAACCTTTCTCCAAAAGAACTGAACAAACTGATGATTCTCCTTTCCACACAACAGTGCAGCAATACAATAGCTGCTTCGCAAAAATGCACAATGGCTGCTGACCATAGCCAGGTTTTTATGAAAGAAAAGGTTGGAAATGAAAAACAGTCTGAAGTTGGTACAGTAACATCTCTCAGGCAGATGAGCACATCTCTGTATGCTGCTACAGCTGTCACCACCATTTAGTGTCAAGGAGGAACCAAATTCAGCACTATAAAATCAGCTATTTCCTTGGGGTTAAATCTCTTTCTGACAAGCATTATCAAGAGTTCTAAGACAAGAAGAGGTAAATTCTAAATTGTTGCTTATGTAGTATATCTATGACTCCCATTTATGGTAATGGATTATATAGCTAAATACGAGCAACTCTTTAGAGCCATTAGCCTGTACGTTTCATTCAGTATAAGTGGGGCTGGAGTACATGGAATGCTATATGAGCATGGCTTGCATTTTACAGCAGCAGCTCCATGCTTTACCCCTGAGTCATAATGAATTATTCTTTCTAATGATATTTTTTAATTTCTAAGACTGGGAGGTACATTTTTCCAAAGAAAACTAAGTTTTAAAAAATGTCTCTTTAGAAAGATTAATAATGCAAGAAATGAATTACACACACACACAAAAGTGCTTTAACAGAACATTATTCAGGTTGCAAAGTCAAACACTCAGGCTATGTCTACACTACAGGATAATTCCGAATTACATTAAACCGGTTTTATAAAACATATTATAAATTCAATTTCACGCGGCCACACTAGGCACAGTAATTTGGCGGTGTGCGTCCATGGTCCGAGGCTAGCGTCATTTCTGGAGCGTTGCATTGTGGGTAGCTATTCCATAGCTATCCCATAGTTCCCACAGTCTCCCCCGCCCCTTGGAATTCTGGGTTGAATCATTGTCGCGGGTGGTTCTGGGTAAATGTCGTCAGTCATTCCTTCCTCCGGGAAAACAACAGCAGACAATCCTTTCGCGCCCTTTTTCCCTGGATTGCCCTGGCAGACGCCATAGCACGGCAACCATGGAGCCCGTTCAGCTTTTTTTTTCTTTACAGTCACCGTATGTGTACTGGATGCCGCGGACAGAGGCGATACTCCAGCGCTACACAGCAGCATTCATTTGCTTTTGCATGATAGCAGAGATGGTTACCAGTCGTTCTGTACCGTCTACTGCTGGAGTAAACTGGCAATGAGATGACGGTTATCTCTCCCCCTCTGTACTGTCTACTGCTATCATGAGTGCCCCTGGCTGAGATCGGCCCGGGGCGCAAAAGCAAAACTGGGAATGACTCCCCGAGTCAATCCCTCCTTTATGGTTTCTAAAAATAGAGTCAGTCCTGCCTAGAATATGGGGCAAGTGTACTAGAGAGACCAGTGTATCAGAGAGCACAGCTGCTCCGTGTCAGTATTCACAGGGGGTGCCCCTGCAACAACCCCACCCGTTGCTTCCTCCTCCCCAACCTTCCTGGGCTACCGTGGCAGTGTCCCGCCCATTTGTGTCATGAAGTTATAAAGAATGCAGGAATAAGAAACACTGAGTTTTAGTGACATAAAATGAGGGGGAGGCAGCCTCCCGGTGCTATGACAGTCCAGGCAGACATTAATCGCGTGCAGGGGAGAGGAGCCCAGCATGCTGCTGCTATGATAGTCCAGGCAGTACAGAATCTTTTCTTTACACAGGAAAGGAGGGGGCTGATTGAAGCTCAGCCCCCAGTTGCTATGATGAAGACGGTTACCAGCCATTCTGTACCATCTACTGGGAATGTGGGAGTCATTCCTATTTTTTTTACTCAGGCGCCCCCCGCCAGGCCTCACCTGAGGCCAGCCAGGAGCACTCACGGGCTGCATGGTGACGATGGATATCAGTCACTTGCACCGTCTGCCACCGGGGAGGGAGAGAGAGCCGGATACTGCTCTTCACTGCTGCAGCATCGCGTCTACCAGCAGCATTCAGTAGACATAGGGTGACATTGAAAGAAGTCAAGAAACTATTTATTTCCCTTTTCTTTCATGTGGGGGGGGGGAGAATAAATTGACGAGCTATTCCCTGAACCACGCCGGACAATGTGTTTGACCCTACAGGCATGGGAGCTCAAGCCAAGAATGCAAATACTTTTCAGAGACTGCTGTGGACTGTGGGATAGCTGGAGTCCTCAGTACCCCCTCCCTCCGTCCCTCCATGAGCGTCCATTTGAGTCTCTGGCTTCCCGTTACGCTTGTCACGCAGCACTGTGTAGCCTGGAGATTTTTTTTCAAATGCTTTGGCATTTCGTCTTCCGTAACGGAGCTCTGATAGAACAGATTTGTCTCCCCATACAGCGATCAGATCCAGTATCTCCCGTACGGTCCATGCTGGAGCTCTTTTTGGATTTGGGACTGCATCGCCACCCGTGCTGATCAGAGCTCCATGCTGGGCAAACAGGAAATATAATTCAAAAGTTCGCGGGGCTTTTCCTGTTTACCTGCCCACTGCGTCCGAGTTCAGATTGCTGTCCAGAGCGGTCAGTGGTGCACTGTGGGATACCTCCCGGAGGCCAATAATGTCGATTTCCGTCCACACTAACAGTATTCGAAGTAATACTTATCGATTTTAGCGTTACTCCTCTCGTTTTGTAGGAGTACAGAAATCAATTTAAAGAGCCCTTTAAATTGATTTAAAGAGCACTGTAGTGTGGACGGGCACAGCGTTAAATTGATTTAACGCTGTTAAAATCGATTTAACGGCATAGCATGGACCAGGCCTCAGAAGTTTGGACTTGCCAAGGAGCTTTACTCTTTCTGTTGATAGTTCTAATGTGCCAGAGGAGTGAATTGTCAACCACAGTCTTTGCTGTAGAGGCTTAGATGGTCTTTTACATGCCCTGGGCCAAGACCATGGAGAGCTTTGAAGATAAGGATCTGACACCTTCAGCCCCTTTATACATCTGCATTATGATACAGTCTTTTATTATATGATCATACTATTTTTTCCATAAGATCCTGCCTCATTCAGTGCACTGGATGGGTGGTGCTCCATTAGTGAGCAGCTATTCAATATTTTATTTTATTCTCTGGTCACAGCCTGGCTACAGGCCTTATTTACTACAGGCTATTCAGACTCTGCTTTGAAGACAGAATTATTAAATTAAATAATAGGCTTCCCATGGTTCTCATCACTATAGCATTCAAGTGCTTCACAAAACCTCTGTAAATGGAAGGGGTGATGTCAGTTAGGGAGCTGAGATCCTGAGAGATTAAGGTCAAAAGAATCCACTAACTTGGGATGCCACATTTGAAATACCTGGGACTTGACTTTTTAATGTATATAGTATTATAGGAACACACACTTAAGGTATGAACTGCATGCTGGCGGGTTGATTGCGAGTGACTCAAGCTAGGAGCGACAATAGCAAAGCATCATTGTGAGGCACCCAAGGTTGCAGAGCAAGTGGTGACACAAACCCTCACTGGTCTGGATTGCACCCTGAAATGTGACACTTTCCTTTAGTTGAGTCCCATATTAGCCATTTCATTCTTGCCCAGGAACAGCTTCAAGCTAATAGACCTATAAGTTTTTGGGTCCATGCCATTTAGCTATTTTAAATATTGGTTCAACAAATCGCTTTCTCCCAATCATCCAGAACTTCTGCAAGTGCTCCAAGACTTATTGAAAATCAACATTAACTGTCCCAAGAGCTTCTCAGCCAGGTCTTTTAAAACTATTGGATGCAAGTTATCTAGATCTGCTGGTTTTAAAATGTATAACTTCAGTAGCTGCTGTTTAACAATCTCCTTATTTACTACTGGAGTGGAAAGTATTTAGTCATCAGATGGCATGAATACATCTGGCTCTTTCCCTCAAAACATGCCAGTAATATTTATTGAGCACGGCTTTTTTTTCTGCGTTATTATTAACAATTCTACCTTTTGTTCCTAGTATATGCAGAAGCCAGGTCTCATAACTCCCAGTCCCCAGCTTTAACAGCCATATCAAAGTGGGCTCACAAAGCACACAGCGAGTATCTGCAGACACAAATCAAAAGGCCTAAATCTTCAGTAGTGTCAGACAGAAGGTTTATCATTCTATTACTTCCATTTCAATAAAGAGGAGATCTGCATAGGACTGTTATAGGCCTTATGCACACATTACTCAAAAATGACAATCCCGCCCTCCCCCCCCAAAAAAGCATGCAAGATGATAAAAGGCTACTTCTATAGCCTATTTGCAACCAGCCATATAAGGATCTCAGGAGCAAAGCCACCAATATAACTATCTTAAAAAGCTGCCAAGGTACAAATTCATTTGTGAAAAAGCAAATACTTTAGACAGCTTGACATCCAGATCTGCCAGTGAGAGGAATATTAAACAGTTTAATTGAACCCACCAACAATACCAGAATATAACAAATCTCTCTCCTATGTTACTTGAAAGGGACACTACATTACAGAACCCAGAAATTGCTTACCACAAAAAATGCTTTTTTTCTTGATAGCTCTTTCAGTTCTGAGAGTAGGAATTCCTGAGACATCCCCCTTTCTCAGCTGATTGATACAGCAGGAAATAAATGCAAAACTAAACACACACAAGAATGGTTTCTTGTGTTTGTCCCACAAAATTAGCCTGTGTGGGCATTATCTTAGCATAGGAGGTGGATCCTGTTTTTAAATTTAGAGGGTGGGGCACTCTTTGTACAATCCACTACAGACTTTATAGATCAGAAAGATAAATTGGGGAGCAAGTCTGACTACTTACTACTATTGATTTACACACGGTTTCATTCCTAATGATTGATGAAACATAATTACTGGCCTCTGTGATAACTTCATCAAATCCAGAATTCTTGGAAAATGTGTATAATATTCATTAGCTTTGTTTTGGAAAAAAAATCATCATAACTGCAAATGTAGGCTAAATAAAGTAAGTCCAGTTCATTTAGGTGGTATTATGGATTAGGGCACTGGCAATTGACTTGGCCCTATGTTATTTTTCAGCTTCAAACTTTACAATGACTTTGGCCCCATCCTAATCACAAGGCTGCCATAGGAGAGAATCAAACTCTTTCACTGGAATTAAAGCCACTGACCGAACCCAGAGCACCCAGTGAATTAATCCAGTATCCCATCTAGAGTTTCCTTTGGTTTCAATGTACAATACGCACCATTTATAATAATGAGTAACACACATTTCTCTGTCCAACCTGGTCTTAAATGAATAATGACTTTTTAATGACCCTTTCCTGTGGGCACCTACTCTCCAGTCCAACAAACCTCATTGTAAGGACTATTTTTTCCTGATATTCACTTTTAAATTTCCTTTACTTATTCTTATTTCAGTATAGTCGCCTTTGCACAACACTTAAAGATTCCTCTCCCTCCTTATTCTTTATATTCCAAGTTCTACAGGCAGTCATCATTATTCTGCCTTTAAATCCGCGCCCCACCCATAATAACCATGTGTGCCAAGCTATAAATGTTTAATTCTTATAGTATTCCTTTAGGGTTATTTTTGACTTGGGCACAAACTTGAGCAAGAGGTGGCGCATAAGATACAACACTCTGGAAGTATCCCTGGAACCACTGTCCCTCAGAGATACAGCTCTGAAGGATAAATTACCTCTCCTGCTTTCCCCATGCTCTGGGAGAGAGTCATTTTCTGCTGGCCTATACCAACAGTAAAACAACACTCCTCACGTTCACTTATCCAAGGCATTCACCCATTTCAGCCCCTTCCCAGCCTACTTCTCTCTGCCCATCTACTCTAGTGGGCTGAGGTAGGTGGAAACACATCATTCACTCACTCATGTGCCTGGACCCAATGCTCAGGTAACCCACACTAGAGCATAAGTGAGGGCTCTTGCTCCTGCACAGGCTTGTAGTCCAAGTCATTATCCAGCTCTTAATCTTCTTATTTATTTAATGAAACGTAAAGAAGTCTAATTCCCAACTCACCAGCCAGAATAATTTTGTACTACCAGTGAAAATTTAGTAATCTACCTTTAGCAGCATGGGACTTTTTTCTGTGTGTGGATCTTACCTAAAATACCTCTAGTAATGCTGTTGTATTGTTTAAGTGATTTTATGCAGATTCTGCTGTACACTGTGTCCATGTGCAGTCTCTCTTTTCCCCCCTACAGGTTTTCATATATTCCTTTCAACAATGTTCAGCTGTTCAGATTCCACATTGGGTGCTATTCATATTCGGTTTTTGTAAGTGCCAAGTATTGATATACTATCCGCTCATAAGGCCATGTATGCAATGTTTGTAACAAAGAGACACCCAGCTATAATTGATTCAGTCTTAACCAGCTTTTGGAAGCTGGTCAGCCTCTGCTTGTACAAAGATAGAATACGGGGAATGAATACACCATCTTTCTCTGAGTAACTAGTGAGAGGGAAAGAATCTATCTTTTATAAGTAAAATGTTATCTAAACCATGAATCAGACTCCGACAGGAGCATAAAGAAAGGTTTCAAGCTGCACCCTGGCAGGAACTTGATATATTTCACATTATTGGCTGTACAATTTTTTTCCAGCTGCCACAACAGTATTTGTAAACTATACTGCTTGGTGACTGATGATACAAAGGATAAACAATGAACAGAGAATGAGAGAAGAGATGAAAGGAAGCTCTGTTGGCATGTGGAGGAGAAGCAGTCCATCATTCTATCAGGGCTACTGCTTTGCGAGTTTTACATCACTGTCATCTGCCTCACAGCCAGGGATGAGTACTACACAATAAACTCATTAAAATAGAGTGTTCTCAGTGTTGTATGTATTTTTAATCTGCAATGGGCTTGTTCTTCTGTCAGCTTGACTGAAATACTTTTCTCTGGTTTGTTGAATGCAATGCATCTGTGCTGATGTAAACAATGCTGCAATTATGATATGCATTTATATGTGAGCAGCAGATAAGACGGACACATTTGATAGTGCAAATCAGTTTCAATACCATTTTGAGCTACACAATGTCTTTCCATTTCCCAGTTGCAAAGGAGAGGTGCACTCTACTGCATCTCCTTTCTTACTGAATATTTTAAAACAAATATAGGTTCACATTGTAGCAAATCAGAAACCAATCAAGTTAAGGTTTTATAGAAGTTTATGACTTCAATTGTCTCAATACCAACACTATAAAAAAATCCCAGGTTATTTATTCTTTATTTCAAATAAGTGCATAGGAAAGAATTGCTCATTTAAGGTACTATTATCCTGTCAGGGAAAACGTTGTTTTCTTTTATGTTAACAACAGTTATAAGTGTACACCAGAAAAAAGAATAGAACCCTTTACTTACTATTGAATGTATTTCCTAAATTGACTGTATTAGCCTTGATTAAACAGAGTTGCAATCCCTTTCTACTGGGACAACTATGGAAACTTTGTTAATGTGAGGTGGCATATAATATAATAAGTACATTATGGGTTGGATCCAGAAGTCCTTGTATGAGCAAAATTCACAGGAACTTCAAAATTGTGTAACATTTCAGGATCTGACCGTATGTTATTACCTAGAAAATCATGTCAATACAATCAAGATATCAGAGTGCTATTAACTGGAATAATGTGGAGACCTCT
The DNA here is from genome assembly GCF_003597395.2 of Chelonoidis abingdonii. NCBI lineage: Eukaryota > Metazoa > Chordata > Testudines > Testudinidae > Chelonoidis > Chelonoidis abingdonii. Next base: position 70,450,657 of record NC_133773.1, read on the forward strand.
GATTTTAATTTTACCTGTCTTATTAATTACCATAATTCTTAGAAAACACTTTTACCAGGGAAGATAATGTTCACTTTCTTGTTAATTAGTCTCCCCCTTTCCATGTTTGTTTTTTCTATCTGAAATAATGAAAGACTGCAAACTGTTTAGGACAAAGAGTCTTAATTCTTCAGATTTGTACAGTGCTTAGCACTGTGGGCCCTGATTGGGCCCTTTAGGCACAATTATAATACAATTTATACACAAAACAATAGTTATTATTAGCTAGACTTTCTGGACCTAAATTAAATAATATTCACCCAAAGATCCAAACTGACAGACAATGGAAGACTGCCTCCTGACTCAACCAAAGTATTTTTTATGGAAGGCAAGGGATTGTATCCCACAGTTCTTTGCTTGTTGGGAAAGGCATTAATAGTGGCTTCTTCAAAACAAATCTAAATAAGTGAAATAAAGGCTCATTTAGTTCTCCAACAACAGCTTATGCATTCAGCAGCTATTTGTCAGTGCATCAGTAGACTACATTTCCTGAAACCTTCTAATGGGAAAGCTCAAGCAGAATATGAAGACTGAATCCAAAATTTGAAATTATATAAAGAAAATTTTCTTATTAATCTCATAACCCTGCAGCGTATCAGGGCATCTTTTCATTCCTCTCAGGATTCTTGCTGCCCTATGGAACATCACATTTACCATTTGTTACTCTGCCCACCAGGGCTGGCTCCAGACACCAACCAAGAAAGCAGGTGCTTGGGGCAGCCAATGGAAAGGGGCGGCATATCTGGGTCTTCGGCGGCAATTCAGCAGTGGGTCTCTCGGTCCCTCTTGGAGTGAAGGACCCGCCGCCGAATTGCCACTGAAGAATGAAGCGGCGAGGTAGAGGTGCCGCAGGAGTGCCGCCGATCGCGGCTTTATCTTTTTTTTTCCCTTCCTTTTGCATCACCACTTAGGGTGGCAAAAAAGCTGGAGCTGACCCAGCTGCCAACATACTAGTGCCACCCCCTCACCTGACTTCAGTTGAGGACTCTGCAAGAACCTCCCTGCGTGTTAGTGCTGCTCTGTTTTATCCAGCGGGAATCAGTAGAGAGCAAGGTCTTGTTTCTCTATTTTATAGCTGTTTGTTCATTTACGAAGTATAAACAATTTTGCAAATCGTTAACATGAAGTTAGCACAAATGTATTATTAACATATGCAAAAATGGACTTTCTTAGCCAAAAAAAAAAAAAAAAAAAAAAAGGGACATGGTATCAGGATATAACCAAGTTCATCTATTTGGCCAGGTTTCACCATGTCAAAGGATTAACTTCTAAAGACCAACCTTCAAACACCTTCTCTGTGGATTTTCTTAAACTGAAACACATTTGAGTAAAATTCTGGAACTATTGAAGTCAATGGCAAATCTTCCATCATCTGTCACAGAGAAACCACTGCAAGTCTACCATAGTTACTAATATTTTAAAAGGTAAATCTGATTTGATTTTATTTTGCAGGGAAATTTATTTTATTTTGCAGGCAGGTTCTCAGCTCCTTGGAGCTCAGATAAAGTGTAAGTAGTCTCTCGGCCTATTAAAGGCCATGATCAAGTGTCTTGGTGTTTTTGGCATTTTGGCCCTGAGATGAAAACCTTGTCTGTGTCTCTTGGATCATGAAGTAAAAACATTATCTAAGTATTAGATAAATGGCAGCCAAGGCTGATATCCTGGCTCCACTGGACTCAATGAAAATTTTGCTATTGACTTCAGTAGAGCTAGGATTTCGCCCCAGATATGTATTTGTCATTTGCCAATATTTCTGTGCGCATACTTGGTATGTTAACTTTTCCTGTAACAATGACCTCCCATTTCCCAGCAGGATTACTAAAGGATGCTTTGGTAATCTATACCCAACAGTTATAACATTTGGGAGAGTGGGAGATGAGGGTTGGTGGGCACATACTTCCCCATCAAAAGATTTCAGCTTTTCACTGAAGAGACAAAAAACAAAAAAAAGGTTTTGGCTGAAAACTTTTTATTCGGGGATTTTTCAGCAAAAGTCAATTTTTTTCTGGAAAGCAGACACATTCTGTAGAAAAAATTCATAGTGTCAAATATCCAATTTTTCTGATGAAAATCCTTTTCAGTGGAAAATTTGACTAGTCCTAATATCTAGTTATGAATTACATCCATGCACTCATTAACAATTGGGCATGTCCACCAAAGGTACATAAAATTACCTTGTCCCTTACAATTTCTCCAACATCTGCACCATAAATAATTGTTTTTATATAGATAAAATGTAAGACACCGATGAAACATGATCTTCAAGAAATTTTTTTTGTACTACAATCAAGGTTTTCCTATTTATACTTGATTTAATTTGAAATGCAAAACACACTTTTCAGAAATCTCAGCCACACACTGAGACAGACATCATATAACATTAACGTTGGTTAACAAAATAACTCCCTCACTAAGGATTCACAGTAATATTTTAATTCAGATATAAAGGTTTGAGGACTTTATTATCAGGAAACCTCAAAACTAACTTGATCACATTTGAGGAACTGGGAAGAAGATGAAATTAGGTTGTAACAGAATCCTCCACTGTAATCCCAAAAGCAATCAGTAAATGTGTTTATCATATGCTGGTTTGAATGAAATATTTATTAACATTTTTTACTCAGGAAACCCTATAAAGAGATGTTCTTAAAGAGCTCTGCTATTCAGCTTTGACATAGTAATGCAGGCATCAATGTTCCAGAAAGTGTGTCTAAGACAAACTCTAATCTCCTTTGAAACAAAATGATAAAATAAGAGTTTACTCAATGGCCAAAAAGCATGATTCTTCAATCAAGAAAGAGGACAACTTTGGCAAAAAGGCCCATCCTGGTTCAGTGGTGAAATGAGGGCACCAAACACCAATTAGAAATAAAAAAGAAATATATAAGAGATGGGGAAAAAGGAGAACTAGATCACAATCAGTATAAAAGATTGCACAGCATAGATGCAGGAAATCAGTAAGTAATGGGTTGATTCAGTGGTTGAAAGTTATCCATTTGATGCAGGAATTACTGGGTGGGGTTCTATGACGTGTGTAATACAGCAGGGTTTTCATGGGGACAGAGAAAGGTAGAACAAAGCTATCGAGGCAACATTCTCCCTGGACCGGGATGCATTAAAATCTCATATTGTCTACTTCCATAGAAGTAGAGTCTATGATATATAGTGCCCACTTGAAGTCAGTGCAACTCTGCACCAAGTCTGGGACCCCATAGTTCTTGGCAGCACAAAGACTGGCTAGATAATCAGACACAATTCTTTCTACATGAAGGGAGTAACAATTAGCTCCCAAACTAATCTGGCCTTTAAACTACAGTAGACAATGAGGAAAACAAACAATCCTATTGCTCTTCAGCAAATAGTCCTCTGGTCAGGACTCCTACAATCTCATCTGGACTGACTAAGAACTTACTTTTCCCTGGGTATTATCACTCCACTCAGCAGGGAGGTGCACAAGGAGAACAGAATCTCATAGTTCTATGAAACCTTTGAAACACTGGATCACCCAAGTGTGTTTCTCTCAGGAATTACCAAGTGACTTTTTCCAAATGAAAACTCTGTATGAAGAAATCTTTTTCTGCCTCTTCACACCGAGCTCAGCTGTGTTACAATTAAATTTTTCTCTTAAAATAGTCTGCTTCCTACTTGTATTTCTGACCCTCCCCCAAAGGTGACTACACACCACAGAAACACCAACCCAGGAACCAATCCCTGTAGCCAACCTAGTTGCCTACTCTGTCCCCATATCTAGTCTGGCAACACCATCAGAGGACCCAACTACATCAGTGACACCATCAAGGGCTCATTCACCTGTACATCTGCTAATGTTATATATGCCACCATGTGCCAGCAATGCCTCTCTGCCATGTACATTGGCCAAACTGGACAGTCCCTACGTAAAAGAATAAATAGACACAAATCGGACATCAGGAATGGTGACATACAAAAGCCAGTAGGTGAACACTTCAGTCTCTCTGGATATTCTATCACAGATTTAAAAGTCACTATCCTTGAACAAAAAAGCTTCAAAAACAGACTTCAAAGAGAAACAGCAGAACTAAAATTCATTAACACCATTAATTTGGGCTTCAATAGGGACTGGGAGTGGCTGGCTTACTACAAAAGCAGCTTTGCATCTTCTGGAATTGGCACCTCCTCATCTATTATTGGCAGTGGACTACATTCACCCTGATTGAATTGGACCTGTCAGCAGTGGTTCTCCACTTGTGAGGTAACTCCCTTCTCTTCATGTGTCATTATATAATGCCTGCATCTGTAACTTTCACTCCATGCATCTGAAGAAGTGAGGTTTTTTACCCATGAAAGCTTATGCTCAAATAAATCTGTTAGTCTTTAAGGTGCCACTCGACTCCTTGTTGTTTTTGTGGATACAGACTAACATGGCTACCTCCTGATACAGAGGTGACTTTCATTCTTCCAGACAAACATAAAATCAGTGACAATGTCCATCAAATAAAATAGCTCTTGCTTGTTGATATCTGAAACCACATACTCTCCTTACACCATAGAGACCATTGAATAATGCAAACTCTCTTAATGTTGTCAGCATCCTCTCCCATAAAACCCCTCAGCTCCATCTATTATCTATCTTAGACCTAATCTACCACAAATCATAAACCTAATATCTATTTAAACAGTTTACATATATGTTCCTCTTTTCATGTGGAAATCACATAGAAAGATATTAAATCTGTGTGCCTGGTAGAAACCAGAAAGATATTGTGTGACTTATATGACCAGCTATAACCAGTCCATCCAAATTAAAAAAAAAAATCTATAAAAATGTGCCATAAAATTATTCAGAGTGGTCTTCTCAGAAAGAAATTATTATTTGTGTTACCATACTGTTCTGAAGCTCTGACCACAGACCAAGTTTCCACTGTGCAAAGTGTTGTACAAATACGGAACAAAAAAAGACAGCCCTGCCCTAAAGAGCATATCATCTAAGAGACAAAGATGTAGACAAACAAACAGATGCAGGAGTACAAAGAAACAATGACACAATATTGTGACAGTGAGACAGCATGATACCAGCACACCAACAGCCTAACTGCCTTCAAGTTTTGTTTTTTTTCAGGCAGCATGGCACAGGGGAGTTTTGAGGGGTTTTTTAATTGCAAATCTTTTTTGCCCTCAAGTTTTAAACATTTTACTCCATCTTGTAAAAAATTCTCACCTCATGAACAAGCATTTATCAATATGCCTTAGTTATGAATATTTTTGCCTAGTTCTAGTGGAAGATTCAATCAACAGAGTGGCAAACACATGATAAGGCAAAACCTAAGGAAACTGAAATGTCTTTTCCCCCTAAAACAACAGTATTATGCTTTATTTGCTGAACATTTACAGTGCAGTACAGAGGAAATGAGGAGACAAGAGCCTTGCTCCCAAGGACTACATCCACACACTAAAAAAGAAACAACATATTGTGATGGGGCAAGGCCAGATGGCTACAGTAAAGTACTGAGAAACAGGTATGTTAGCCCCAGGCTAAACAAATCCCTAGGACCCTGATAACCAAATGGCAGTTGCTCCAGGTTAATCAAGGCACCTGGAGCCAATTAAGATCTTTCTAGAAGGCAGTAGAGATAGCTACTCTAATTAGAACACCTGCAGCCAATCAAGGCAGGCTAATCAGGGCACCTGGGTTTAAAAAGGAGCTCACCCCAGTCAGGCAGGGAGGAGCCAGAGGAGAAGGAGTGCGAGTGAGGAGCTGGGAGCAAGAAGCTGAGAGTGAGAGAGTGTACTGCTGGAGGATTTAGGAGACAAGCATTATCGGACATCAGGAGGAAGATCCTGTGGTGAGGATAAAGAAGGTGTTTGGAGGAGGCCATGGGGAAGTAGCCCAGGGAGTTGTAGCTGTCATGCAGCTGTTACAGGAGGCACTATAGACAGCTGCAATCCACAGGGCCCTGGGCTGGAACCCGGAGTAGAGGGCGGGCCCGGGTTCTCCCCAAACCTCCCAACTCCTGATCAGACACAGGAGGAGTTGACCCAGACTTTGGGGAAGATCACTGAGGTGAGCAAATCTGCCAAGAAGTGCAGGACCCACCAAGGTAGAGGAGGAACTTTGTCACAACATGTATGTTCTTACCTGAACAGAATTGTGTTTTGGACAAGGAGGCAGATATTTAGCTGGTGAGAATGGCCATAGCACAACAGAAGTTCATCAGTGATCTGCTCTAGGATGTACATGTCACAAAGAAGAAAATGTCTGGGTAAAAGCCTGACCACATTCAAGGCAGAGGAATTTTGCTATTTAGTTCAATGGCACCAAGATTTCATCCATTGAACACAAGCATAGAAGACTGATAGCTAATATAAAGACCCATTTTTCACTAAATTCAGAGACCAGAATACCTGGCACCCTTGATCAAAGCAGTGCTGCACATCTCTTATAAACAAAGCCAGTTAGAAGGCACAGCCAAAGCAGAAATGCTGGGTAGAGAACCTTCATGAAAGAAAAGGGTGGTCTTGTGGTTAAGGCCTTGAACAGGATTCAGGAGACCTGGCTTCTGTTCAAGGACTTCTTGTGTGACCACATACACGTCATTTAATTCTCTCTCTACTTCAGTTCCCCTATCTGTAAATTAGGAATGATGATATTCCCTACTTGAGAGTGGAATTGTGAGCATTAATTAATTAATGTTTTTGAGGAGTTTAGGTACTACAGAGATGGGGGCATATATATATCTAGAATTAGAAATAAGAGCTATCCATGGCAAACAAGGCTAAGGAGAATGTTTTCAGAAGCAGAAATAGGCTTAAGCTGCAAAAATTTAGATATGGAATTTCAATAACCACTCTGCAAAGATCAGGGATCCAAGCAGCTGGAGTTTTAGTTTTACCTGATTGCAGATATCTAAGTTTAGATGCAGGTCTGAACCTGCATCAGGCTCTGAACCTTCTTGATCATGAGCTCATTTTTTTTTTTTTTTTTTTTTTTACTTTTATGAAGAAAGAACCCATTACATTCAGGTCAGGTTTTGAACTTCCCCAGAATTCAGGGGTGTTTGGATCTGGAACTATAATTATGGCAGATCTCTAGTTACAAGCTATATCTATTAATGTGATAACTAATGACAGACCATTACTAAGGTGGGCAACATGAAACAAAACTGGTGAGTAAGATTTTCATCCAAGCACATTTGGAAAGAGAAGGAAAAAGGAAAATTCCTTTTAAAATATTAAAAATATATTACTAGAATTCAAAATCCTATTGAACTGTAGACACTTTAAATTAATCTTCTAGAATCCACTATTCTATTTAAAACCCTTCCAAATGTAGTCTAATGTAGAGCTGAAAACTCACTCCTATGTGCTTTATTTTTGGGGGCTAGCTTCTGGGTTCTGATAGTCTTTTTTAGGTGACTAACTCTCCACTTCCATTGTAAGGGGAGCCTGGGTGATTAATTTGGGGCTGTTAATTTCACTAGGCAGCAGGGTTCCTAAAAGGTAGTTGTGGCAATGATCAACATTGCAATGCCTAAGCCCACTTTATGAATCTAGCCTGATCTGCCTCTTTTTTCAGCTATACACATTTTCTATGCTAACTTTGATATAACATAGATGAAGCCCATGGAAGAGAGGAATAAAAGAAGGAAGAAAGAAACAATAGTCAAGAACAGCCATTTATTTGCATACTAGCTTTCCATTTTTCAACAAGTCAATTTTCCTCTGTCTTCTGGCAAATATTATTCTGCAACTTCCTCCTTATGTAGAAAACATCTCTGTTGACTACAGCATCTAGATAACAGCTGAAAATGCAGCATGGGTCCAAAGATTAATAGCAAACACAAAATAAATCACTTTAATTCCACACAGCAAGTATATGCACTTTGCTAATAGATCACAAGGAGAAGCAGAAAATGCTGCAGAACTGTTTGTCTTGGCTGCATGTGGTAGGAGTCAATTGCTCTTATAATTTCATTATCTTTTCCTCTGTAACAAACCATTCAGTGGGCCATGCTATAAATGAAATTGCATGGATCATTTTATTTATGAAAGAGAAATTAAGAATTTTTAAACCAAAAAAAGGTGTTGGAACAATATTTTTCAAGTTTTTAAAAAGGATAAAAATATTTTAAAAAAACAGCTCTCATAACATGTCTACATCTCTATAGTCCTGAACTTATGTTATAAAGAAAATTGTTTTATAACATATAATTTAAAAAAAGCATTATGAAAAATCCCAAACAAAAGCATGGTCTGGAAGCCAAGTCATTTCCTTGTGGAGTTTCAGTGACAATTCTGAAATTGCTTATGCATGCAGACATAAAAGTACACTTAGTAGCTGTAATTACAGCTTTTACAACAGTCTAATTAAAGAGCACATCCATCATATATATTGTCTTCTTGGCTGTGAACATTATAAATCTGCTTGAAGAAAAATAGACAGTCTATCATATCTTCCTCCCCACCTACTGCTTCTTCAGGTAAGCAAGCAATAACAAAACCCCAGGATAAGAGACTGATAAAGGACATGATTTTCTGTTCTCTGCACTTCTTGGCTAAAACATAGGCAAAGTTTTTCATGCTTTGTTACTGTGGTTTGGTCACTGGTATGCTGAGACCATCGTTTATCATGCTGACCACTCTTGACTTATTGTTTCCTTATATTTCCCCATCTGCTTGTATCCATCTGTTGTCTCTTGTCATACTGAGTTTATAAACTCTTTGTGGAAGGGACGATCTTTTTGTTCTTTGTACAGCACATTGTACAATGGGATCCTGAATTACTAGGACAACTAGGTGCTACAGCAATACAAATAATCAATAGTAAGTTTTACTGTAACAAGTTTTGTATTTTTTTTTCAGTCCTGAAATGTCTATCTAGTCCAAGGGTCGGCAACCTGCAGCTCCGGAGCTGCATGGAGCTCTTTGGGTGCCCCCTTGTGGGCAGATGTTTTGTGAGGGAGAGCAAGGTGCAGGCTCTGGCTGGGAGGCGCTTACCACAGGCAGCTCCCGGCTGGCAGTGCAGCAGAGCTCAGGCAGGCTGCATGCCTGCTTTGGCCTCATGCCACTCCCAGAAGTGGCTGGCTGCTGGCACGTCCCTGCACACCCTTTGGGGGTAGGGGGGCAGTGGGTCTGCATGCGCTGCCTGCACCCACAAGTACTATCCCTGCAGTTTCCATTGGCCAGGAACCATTGGCTGTGAGGACGGTGCTGGGGATAGAGGCAATGCGTGGAGCCACCTCCCCCACCCCGCCAGGGGCAAGCAGAGACATGCCAGCAGCCAGCCACTTCTGGGAGTGGCATGGGGCCAGGGCATGCAGGCAGTCTGCTGAGCCCTGCTGCGCCGCCAGGCAGGAGCCACCTGTGGTAAGTGCCTCCCAGCCAGAGCCCACATATTGCACCCCCTCCTCCACCCCAACCCCTGCCCCAGGTCAGAACCCCCTCCTGCACCCAAACTCCCTCCCAGACCCCACGCCCCTCCTCCACCCCAACCCCTGCCCCAGGTCAAAACCCCCTCCTGTACCCAAACTCCCTCCCAGACCCCACACCCCTCCTGCACATCAATCCCCTGCCCAAGCTCGGAGTCCCCTACTGTTTATATTCAAATTCAAACTGCTCATTACCAAGGCAACTGTTGTCCACCAATAAAACTCTTGGAATTTCTTGTGAAATGGAAACAGATGTGCTCTGTCTTTACTGGAATGTCCTAATGTTCAACAGTTTGAAAAAGTCAAAAGTCAGAAATAAAATAGATCAGATAAATACCTACCATCAAAAAAATGACAACCAAAGAGAGAGAGAGAATACAAACACCAAGAATTTCAAAATGGTTGGACTGAGTCTTATGCTTTTATAGCGAGTTCAGTCAGACTCTGGTTGTACCTCATTTGCAATGAGAAACTATCCAACAATAAGAAATCAAACTGGAAAGACATTTTGAAACTCAGGGTGAAGATATTGCATCTGCTGTCGCTGAATGTCTGAAACAAAAAGATATTGACATCAACAGAATAATTTCTATTGCTACAGATACAGCACTGAGCATAAAGGGGGGCACACAAAGGTTTCTTTGCTTTAAAAAAGTATGGCACACAATGTAATTTCTTTTAACCACATAAGCTACCAGGAAGTGCTGTGTGCACAAACCTTTCCAGAGGAAATCTTGAAAGTAACGGAAATGGTCATGCAGATCGTTAATGAAATAATGGCAAGCACTCTCAATCATCAACTGTTTTGCAAGCTTCTTTGAGAAATTAACAGCCAATATTCTGATCTTCTTATGTATAACAAGGCAAGATGGCTTTCCACAGGTGCAGTCCTAGTGAGGTTTGCATCATGTCTTGAGGAAATTAGGGTGTTCCTTTGAGAAAAGGGCCTTAAATACGCACTGCTAACAGATCCTCACTGGCTGCAGAAATTCAGTTTCTTGGTGGATTTAACTTATCATTTGACTATGTTGAATCAGAACCTACAGGGAAAAGGAAATACTCCAGTTTCGCTTTTGGAAGTTCTTTCATTTGAACGAAAGCTGTCTTTGTTTGTAAGGGACATTGAGATGGGCATCTCAGTGCATTTCCCAACAGTTAAGTAATACAAACAAATGACTGTGACATTGACGTTAGGTTCCTTGCAGAAACAGGCATCAAAATGCAAAGTGCTTTTGCTGACCGATTTTATGAGTTCAGAAGGGAAAAGGCCACTTGGTCATTTCTGATGAAACCGCCTGAAGCAGACACTTCTGCATTGAATTTTTCAGCATTTGCGGAAATCGATCGAGCGCAATTTGAACTTGAATTAGCAGACTTGCAAGACAAGGATTTATGGAATTCAAAATTGAAAGGTCTTATCACTGAACTTTAAAATCTGGAAAGGGAGAAATGAACCCTCGGGCTACAACACAAGTGGTCTGAAATGGATGACCTTAAACAATAAGACCAGATTATATTCAACATTTGGAATGGTCTACCAGATACAGTCAGCTGAAGAAATACGCATTTGGGTTTCTCTCAATCTGTCGTTCAATGTACTTCTGTGAAAAAGTATTTTCCAACATCAATTTCATCAAAAACAAACTAAGGAGCCAACTGAAAGAAGTCAATCTTGAGTCCTGCTTGAAAATGAAAATCATGGCATAGTCACCAAACATTGAGCAAATCTCTAAAGATGTCCAACAGCAGAAATTGAATTAAAAGTATTGGTGAGCAGTAATAACTTTATTATATTCAATTATTATTAGTTGATAAATTCTAACTCTACAAGTAGCTTTGTGTGTGATGCGGCTCTCAAAAAATTTTGGTCAAGACGAAAACAAAAAAATGATTGTTCTTCTTTGAAAGGTTACTGACTCCTGATCTAGTCAATGAAAGCACTTGGTTACCATGATTTTGAATGTGTAAGTATTTGTCTAGTCTTTATGATCTAGATAGTAGCTTTAGAGTATGTCCCAAGTCATGTGTGATGTTCAACAGCGCTGCCACAGGAACAGACAAAGGAACAAATTGTGATACTTTTACTATTATTATTATTTGTATTACCGTAGCACTTAGGAGCTCCAGTAATGGACCAGGACCCCACTGAACAAAACCACTGAACAAAACCACTGAACAAAATGAAAAACAAACAAACAAAAAACAAGAAAACACCAAGCAGCCCACTTGCCCCTGTGCTGAGACCAGTGACTAAGGAGAGAAAAAACAGGTCTCCTCCCACTTGCTTCCCCCCCCCCCACCTCTCCATTCCTTTTGTGCTCAGTTTCTTCCAGAAGGGAGTATCAGGCAAGTAGCCCTAGTCTATCCCCCAAGACCAAGGTCACAACCTCAACAGGGCAGAGGCCAAGTCTCAATTCAGTAGGTAAATGTTGTCCACACTCTGAAGACTATGAATGTGCTACTTCTCTTGACCATACTGAGCCATTTAGATGCAGAGGCCTCTTAACAAAGAGGCCATTTTTAATCAAACCCAGAAAGGAAATCCCCCACCCCTTAATATTATGTCAAATTTGTGTGATGATGACTTGTAACACTCACTACCGCAACCACATACTAAGAGCTCTAGAAGTGAAATATTCCATGCTCAACATCACTTCCTGCCTCCATATCCAGGCAATGAAATTGAGCAACTTTTTATGAACTTCTTTAGAAAATTTAAAATAAAGGCTAAAGCAGCATTGTGGGGAGAGGAGATTTTCCGGAAGTGGCAGTGCAATACGTAATTATGTTGAATTCTGGATAGGTCAATTGCTTGGGATAAGATGGAAACGGAACAAAAACCTTTACCCAAAATTCAAGATGAGTCTCGTTAAGTAAGGGTTGGAGGATTGTAATATAGAAGAACTTCAAAGTTAGGAACATCTTGGGAATGGGGTTGTTCTTAACTCTGAACAAAACATTATGTTTTTTCTTTCAAAAGTTTACAACTGAACATTGACTTAATACATATGCTCCCTGGGTTACGCAAGACTCGACTTACACAAATTCGCATTTATGGAAAAAGTTCCATAAGCCAGAAATAGGATTTTCAAGTTGCAGAAATTTTTGCATAACATACAGGTATATGTTTATGACTTATTCAAAATTTGAGTTACACAAGGCTTTCCGGAAAAGAATGATTGCATATGTCAGGGGGCATTTGTACAGCTTTGCAACTTCACTATGCAGAAAAAATGCTGCTTTTAACCATCTGAATTTAAATGAAACAAGCACAGAAACAATTTTCTTACCTTGTGTGACAGGGCAGAGCAGCCCCACACTGGTACAGCAGGGGTTAACCTTTCCTTCCTAGCAGAGGAAGCCATGCTCCGGAAGCTCTGCTGGGCATGCTCCAACTGGAGAACAGATATAAAAGCCTGCAGATCAGCTGAGTCTGGGCTGACCAACAGAGGAGAAGGATGCACGCTGCCAGCTCCTAAGAGGGAGAGTTTGCGTGCCAGGAGTCAGCCAAGCCGAGATACTACCAGGTACCCCGATGGAGGACGTCACGGGGAGATAGAGACCGGAGGATCCCCTGCCCCAGATGAACTGGTATTCACGGTAGGCAGTGACCCAGGGGAACTTTAGAGACAAACAGTGTTAGAGCTGTGGTGACACTCGGCGTGTTGCAAGCAGATCCCTTCCAAGCGAGGGGCAAGGAGAGCTTACCACTATCAGGGCCCTGGGTTGGGGCTTGGTGGAGAGGGAGGGCCCAAGTCCCCCTGCCCCCTCACCCCCAAACTGTGAGGGATCTTGGATAGACTCTGGCCGCCAGGCTGCACTACCCTGCTCATAAGGGGGTGTATATAGACTCTGGTTGCTAGGCTGTGCTACCTCACACGTAAGGGGGTTTACATGGACTCTGGTCGCTAGGCCGCGCTACCCCACTCATAGGGGGGTGCATATGGACTCTGGCCACTAGGCTGTGCTACCCTGCTCTTAAGGGGGTTTACAAGGATGCTGGCTGCTAGGACGCACTATCCCGCCAGTAAGGGAGGTTATATAGACTTCGACCGCTAGGCAATGCTTCCACACCTGACAGGCGTGACAGTGGAGAGGAAGGCCAAGAGGCCATCACTGACCGCCTGCAGAAAGGCAGACGTAGAGACTCGAGAGTGGTGAGACATCGGCACCTCATCCTTCCCTGCCACAAAGGGGCGCTGTGGTGCCCAACCTGCCACACCTTGTCAAATTTCTTTTAAACTTTCCCTTTTTGTAGTAGTAGTTTATGTTTAAAACAGTACTGTACTTGCCTTTTTATTTCTTTATTTTATTTATTTATTTATTGGTCTCTGCTGCTATCTGATTGCATACTTCTAGTTCCAAATGAGGTGTGTGGTTGACTGGTTCTACTGCAATAATTTGTACATATAGGTCACATTATACCTGGCTATCACAAACTGTATCACAAATATTAATGAATTCACCCTTTGAGGAATAAGTATTATTATATCCAAAGGAAAATAGAGAGATTACATGCTTCTCAAAAAAACAACCAACAGCTACACAGCAAGTCTGAGTGACAACCAGGAAAAGAAGAGCGAATTCCCAGCTCACTGTTCTAGCCACCAGATCATATTACCTTTTTCAGTTTTATTTTAATTTTCAGTTGCCTGTCCACTTTGGACAAAGTGGAAATGGAAGTTCTGTACAGAAATACTGTGATGGAGGTTTATTCTTGCTTATTTCTGACTTACTTTATTTCTGACTTACTTTAAACAAAATAGCTTTAGTCCAAAAACATTCAGATTGGTTTAGATTAGCATCCAAACATACGGTTGTTTATCCAAACATTTCATAGTTCATTCATCACTACTAGAGATGAAGTACACTACACTATACAGCAAAATGCTATTGTATTTCACTACCAAACAGGTGGTTTAAAAAAAATATGGAACATATTGTACTTCACCTTGAATGAATCTTGTCATATGCTGCAATGCGGAGAACATATGTCCTTGACAATGTGCTTTATGAAGAAAGCAAAAAAATCCAAAACCCTGATCCACAATTCCTTTAAAAAACATAAATAAAAGCAGGAAGGAACACAAAATAAGTAAAATGCATAAGAAATGTCAGAGATTGCTGGAAAGGAATGTGCATTCATGTACAATTAAAAATCAATACGTGGCCAAGTCCCTTTTTTTGATATAGTTCGTCAGGTGACCTCTACCCACAACACTGTAATACTAAAGAATTCTTAATTCCTCTATTAATTCTCACAGATCTCTAGGATTCTTTGACATCACACAGGCTAAAACATTTAAAGACTGTTATTCCATTAAACTGCATATGTAGCTGTGATGTATTAGCGTATGTCTACATCAAACTAGAAACTCCATTTTGCTTTGTGAACATCATTTTGACTGTAAAGTGCACTGTGCCTTCACTGTTGCTGTCTCTTCTTCTTAGACTGGGATCCCAAGAGATATTAGCAGATGATTAATAATACAAAGTAATCAGGAACAATACAAAGCAATGGCGGGGGAGACGGGGAAGGAGTCCTGCAGTCAAATGGAAGCAATTAGGACACTGAGCTAGCTATCACTTACACAGAGGCACAAGGGGAGTAAGGAGACCCAACTTTTGACTGACTGAAAATTGGCCTATCCTCCATCATGACAGAGGGGCAACTGGGCCAAATTTGAGTGACACTGCAACCCCAGGCAGGCTCCCACATTTGCAGTCCTTTTGGCACCCATGGGTACCATTCTCCCCCTCCCCACCCGGTCCCCAGGGAGAAGCTAAGCAGGGGTCACTAGGAACCCCCAGTTCCCAGGAAGGTGGGAGGCTTTTGGTGCTTGCTGGGAAAACAGATACAGGAAGAGGAGTGGGTCTGGGACTCACAGACCTGCCTGGCCCATGCTTGGGATAGTGTTCTTCAGCCTGACTGCCTCTCTGGGTAAGAGCTCCTGCCACTTTAGAAGAGTACAGAACAAGACAACAAGACTGGCGCAGAGGAGAAGATGGTTCTGGGACCCTGAAAGGCCTGACCATATTCCAAAGGGCTCTTAGAATGGTGAGGAAACTGAGGCAGGGTTTTGCAAGTAGGTTTTTGTTATTTTCTGTAGAGCTGCATATATCTTGTGCTTTGTGATTGGTTTGAAAATTCCTTTGCAAAGTCTTCATGCTTTCATGGACACATAGTCCCTGAAGTGGGAACAGTAATAATGCAGTTTATGTGGAACGCTGGGAGCATGCAATAGCTACTGAAGCTAAACAGGAAAAAAACACTCATGTTCCAGAATATCACACATGGAGTTATTCAGAAACACCTACTGCACTTTAAGTTCATACCCTATCTTAATCAGTGTAAACTTTTACGTGTAAAAGATCCCTTAATCTCTCTCTGCTTCCGTTCCACATCCACAGAAAGAGACTAATAACACTCCCTTCCTCCTACCCTTTTGCTATCTTGTCTATTTAGAGTGTAAACTCTTTGAGGCAGGGACTGTCTACTACTACGGGTTCATACAGCTTCTAATACATTAGGGCATCTAGACAGTCCAGCAATATAAATTCATTATTAATACTAGATACTTAAATGGTTATAGCTGCTAAGAATTCCACTTTTGACTGGCCAGGAGGCAGTACTTCCTCCTATAAACTTCGTATTTGACATAATGATTATCATATTTCAGCTTCAAAGGTGGATTATTGACAACTTTCAAAGCCACTTCTTTGACATAATTTTCACATAAACAAATAAGTAAATAATATTTTAGGATGTGGAAAAAGAAAGCTAAAAATCTTAAATATGTTTACTTTTTGAATTGGTAATGCAGTCAGAAGCAGGGAGATAAGCGCAGTTTAAAAGCCTAAATAGCTAGATTAGATTGATAGATACCTGCAGTGGGTACTTGTCTCTGTTCCATGGACAGCCAGCCAATATTCCTGAAGATCATTTCTGTGACATTCTATCTCACAAAATACCTTTCATCAGTGAAAATTATATCTTTGAAATCTCTTTCAGTGTCTATCTATTGCTATATTTGAAGCAACCTTTTCTGTCTTTCCACATATCACGTGGGCCATTACTTAGAAAGACAAAAGGGAATAAAGAATTAGTGTATATGGAGAACAGTGCACAATGTTTTCCCAATTACAGATTGTAATAGTGTAAACAAACATGCTTACAATAGCTGAGGTACATAATAGTGCAGGTCTTGGATTTATACAGTTCTGAGGAGTACAGAGAAGGTTGGTGCCCACAAATTATTCAAGAGGATAACAGACTCAAAAACAAGAGGACATGAACTAAAGCTAAGAAAGGGCTAGGCACAAAAAACAATAAAAATATCTTGGCACAGATGGTAACATGTCTGATATGGACTGCAAAATGGCAGAAGCTGTAACCAAGAACACACTCAAAAAGAATTAGCCAATCACTTAGAAGGAAAAATCATTACAAGGTAAAAAAGGCTAAACAGATAGCTGGGGAGATGTAGTTGGGCTGTAAGGCCCCTTCTGTCACAAAATGTTACTTTGTTACTATCAGACTAGGCAATCCACCTCCAAACATTTACTTAATGCTCTAAGGCTGGGGCAGGCAAACTTTTTGGCCTGAGGACCGCATCAGGTTTTGGAAATTGTACGGAGGGCCAGTTAGGGGGGAGGGCCATGACCGGCTCCCCCTGCCCGCTTCTGGCCCCCTGATGACCCCCCCCCGAACTCCTAGCCCATCCAACTCCCCCGTTCCCTGACAGCCCCCCTGGATCCCTGCCCATCCACCCCCCTGCTCCCTGACCCCTCCACCCCGAAACTGCTGCCCCATCCAACCCCTCCTCTCATTCCTGAGGGCTCCCCTGGGACCTCTGCCCCATCCAACCACCCCTTCTTCCTGTCCCCTGACTGGCCCCGGAACCCCTGGCCACCTGACTAGCCCCCCCACAACCCTCCAACCCCCGATGGGACTTCTCCTTCCTGACTGCCCCCTTTGGACCCTTGCCACCATTCAACTCCTGTTCCCGGTCCTCTGACTGCCCCTACCCCTATCCAGCCCCCCACCCCTGATCACCACCCCGAACTCCCCTGCCCTCTATCCAACCCCCATGACCTCCACTCCCTGCCGCCTTACTGCGCTGCCTGGAGCACCGGTGGCTGGTGGCACTGCAGCCATGTCACCTGGCTAGACCCAGCCACGCACCACGCAGCACTGGGTCAGAGCACCAGGCTCACCACTCAGAGCATTGCACTGGCAGTACAGTGAGCTGAGGCTGCGGCGCAGGGGGAACAGTTGAGAAAGGGCCAGGGGCGAGCCACCCCAGCCAGGAGCTCAGGAGGCCAGGCAGGAGGGTCCTGTGGGCTGGATATGGCCCGCGGGCTATAGTTTGCCCACCTCTGCTCTAAGGGAAATCTTTTTTTCTCTATTTCACATAGCTCATGGCCATTATTCCACTATCCAAGGAAATAGAAGACTGTTAGCACACCTCCTGCAAATAAGTATGAACGTTAACGTCTCCTTGGAGAATGAAAATAAGTTGAGATGTTTCACTGGAATAGATTGTCATATGGAGAAGAATATCTATGGAGAAAAGTGTAATACCAGTAGGATGGCAGACCATAGAGAATGGGGAAACTCAGATTGTGACTTAGATTACCTATTTGTACTGCTACCTACGTAGGCTATGTCTACCCTGAACTTTTGGCGTTAAAACTTTTATTGCTTAGGGGTGTGAAAAAAACACCCCTGAACGACAAATGTTTTAATGATGAAAAGTGCCTGTGTGGACAGTGCCTTGTTGGTGGGAGATGCATTCCTAGTGCTGAAGCTATCGGCCCTCATTGAAGGTGGTTTTATTTTGTCACTGGGAGAGTTCTCTCCCAGCGACAAGCAGCGGCTACCCTGCATACCTTACCCCAGTGCAGCAGCACAGCCACACCATCGTAAGGTACACAATGTAGACATAGACTTAGTGTAAAGGGGTAACGTCTTTCTAAAGATGCTCCATGAGTCAGGAAATAAATGATGAATGGACTGAGTGCAGATGACAGTCACGTCTGGGTTGGTATGTATGTTCTATCAAGAACTGCCAATATGAAAGGCCTGCTCTATGGTAAAAAGTTAGGTATTTTGAATTATGTTGGTCAGGGGTGTGAAAAATCCATGTGCCTGAGCAGTATAGTTAAGCTGACCTACGTCCCCATGTAAAGGTCGCTAGAGTCGACCTAGCTGCTGCCTCTGGGAAGGTATTACCTATGCAATGAGAGAACCTCTCCTCTTGGTGCGGGTAGTGTCTACACCGTAGCATGAAAGTGTTGCAGCATGCTGCTGCTGCAGCATTTCAAGTGTAGACGAGCCCTTATCAGAGCTACCTTGGAGAGACAATGGATACTAACAACAGGACTATTAACTCTGACTGCCATTCAAGAGGACTCTTTAGCATATGGATGGGCAGTTACATAGCTGACCCCAACCTTTCCCCTATCTGAACTGGGGTGGGGTAGGATGGGGTAGTACATGGAAACAACCTGACTGGGATGTGAGACAAAGGACACAGGAACAGAGGTAAATAACTAAGGGCTTGTCTACACTGGAAAGTTTTGTCGCCAAAAACTGCCTTTTGGTGACAAAACAGCAGTAGCGAACACACTGCAATGTGACTTTTTTTTTAAAAAAAAATGCCTAGTTTTGGCAACAAAACATTTCCACCCCTTCAAGAGACTTTTGTCTTTTCCCTTACCTTTATTGTCGACAAACAGCCAATGTAGACACCACAGCTTTTTTTTCAATTTTATTGGCCTCCAGAAAGTGTTCCATAATTCCCATGTTGCTGCTCTGGTCAGCTGATTGCACTCTGCTGCCCTGCAGCTAATCTGCCCCTCCCCCTTGCAAGCCCTGGAAATTTTACATTTCATTTCCTGCTTGCTGGCTTCCCAGATGAGCTTCCCAGGTGGCTTCCCGGGTCAGCATGGCTGGCTATCACACCAAACGCATTCCCACTTGGACCACTGCTGAGCTGTTGGATCTGATCACTATCTGGTGAAAGGAGTCTGTTCAGTCACAGCTGTGAGTTACCCATAGGAATCGGGACACATATGGGCAAATTTCTTGAGGCTTGTGTGAAAAGGACTGTGATTGGGACATGCAGCAGTACAGAGCAAAGATAAAGGAGCTGAGTCAGGTATACCATAAGGCACAGGAGGCAAACCATAGCTCTGGTGGTGCACCTAAGACCTGCCACTTCTATAAGGAGCTGAATGCTATCCTCAGTGGTGACCCCACCTCCATCTCTGATAACCCTGTGAATACTTCACCGGCAGCAGAAAGAGGGGGTAACCTGGAGGCTGAAATTCTAGATGAAGAAGTCAAGCTAGAAGATGATGTGGTGCTCCCAGTGAACTTTCCTCTACTTCAGAAGTGCTCAACGGGGAGCAGGAAGCAGATGAGACGCCAGGTAATTTGCAGTGGGTTGTGTAGGGAATCGAAATGGGGAGGCAGGTAGTGTTTTCTGTGAGCTGGACTTTGCCCTGTGTAGCTAATCTGCATGGCCAAGCATGATATTGATGGACAATCGAGACCTGCAGGGTATCCTCCAGAGAGAGCTCTGAAAAGTTTCCAAGAGGTGCTTGTTAATCCTCTGCCGCAGATTCCAAGGGATTGCAGCCTTGTTAGTTTCCCCATTGTAGGAAACTGTACCATGCCATTTAGCAATCATTGGAGCTGGGACCAAAGCGACACATAGCTGACTGTATATAGACCGGGGTGAAAGCTGCAAGCATGCAGAAGTTGTGCCCTGGTTTCTCTGGTCACCCACAGCAGCAAGATGTCAACCAGCAGGTTGGCCACCTGTGAAAAAGAGTTTGGTAATTTTAGAATGAGTTCCCTGCAAAGTTGCCCTGTAAGCTGTGACCTTTTTTGTCTGTATGCACAACTGCCTCCCCCCCAACTCCCAAAACTCACCATGATTGGGGTGCTCACGGAGCTCTGTGCCTGCCTAGAGTCTCAGAGAGAAAGTGATTTCTACTAGCAAAAGGCCTTTGTTACTAAAATGTTTCAATAATTTGCTGGAATGTAACAATTCCTCTTCTGTTCAGCACAGACCTTCAGAAACACACTACACACTCTCATGGACCAGCTTCAGCAGATAAGGAAAAACCCTTGGCGCAGCAAAGATGACGTGTTCCAGGAGGTGCTGCAGCGCAATGAGAGACAGAACAGGGAACACAAAGAGTTTTGGGAAGCCAAAAGGCAGGACAGAAAAGAGAATGCTGCATTTGCTAAGCAAACGACAGAGTGGATGATAAAAGTTATGGAGGATCAGACAGAGATGCTCAAGTCTTTGATACAGCTGCAGACTGAGCAGATCCATGGTTGACCTCCACTGCAGCACATGAACATGCACATGCATAATTCTTTGCCAACAACCCCCCCCCCCCATGCCCACACATTCTTTTTCACTTCAGAGCACTCCAGGCCCTCTTACAGCTTGCACGATGATAGCTGGAGCTACACACACTTGTGAGATTTTACCCTTTTTAACAATAACTAAATGCTAAGGTATTTAATGGTACAGTATTTTTATTCTGTGTTCTACAAAAACATATAGCAAAGCTTCTAAAGCATTTTGTTGCATGGATCTTGGGCCTCAAAATTGTATATGGATGCACCAGGGAAGCAACTCCAAAGCAGACATATGTTATTGCCCATCATTGTCGAAGTGGTTCCTCAAAGCCTCTCTGATGTTAATAGCAGCCCTCTGGGCTCCTCTGTACCATCTGGCTGTTCAAACTGTGCAGCCAAGTGCTCTGTCTCAGTGCTCCACAAACATTTCACCCTTAGATTCACACACATTATGCAAAGTGCAGCACACGGATATGACCATGGGAATATTATCCTCAGTAAGGTCTAGCCTACCATTGAGACATATCCAGCAAGATTTCTAATGGCCAAAGGCACATTTGACTACCATGCAGCACCTGCTCAGCCTGTTAAAACACTCTTAGCTGATGTCCAGGTGCCCTGTGTAAGGTTTCATGAGCCAGGGCTGTAAGAGGTAAGCTGGGTCTCCCAGGATTACTGTGGGGCATTTCCACATCCCCCACTGTGAACTTGTGGTCTGGAAAGAATATCCCTGCCTGCAGCTTTCTGTACAGGCCACTGTTCCTGAAAATGCGTGCGTCATGCACCTTTCCAGACCAGCCTGTACTGATGTCTGTGGATCACCATGGATGTTTCACAAGCGTCTGCAACACCATGGAGAAGTATCCCTTCCTATTGATATATTCAGAGGCAAGGTGCTCTGGCGCCCAAATTGGAATGTGTGTGCCATCAATCGCCCCTCCACAGTTAGGGAAACTCATCTCTGCAAAGCCATCCACTATGTCATGCACATTTCCCAGAGTCATGGTCTTCCGCAGCAGGATGTGATTTATTGCCATGCACTCTTGGAGTAATAGAGCCCCAACAGTGGACTTTCCTACTCCAAATTGATATGCAACTGACTGGTAGCAGTCTGGATTCTCTAGCTTCCACACAGCAATTTTCAACATACTTCTCTACCAAAAGGGCAGCTCTCAATCTGGTGTCCTTCCACCGCAGGTCAGGGACCAGCTCAGCACATAGCTTCATGAAGGTTGCTTTACACATCCTAAAGTTCTGTACCCACTGGTCATCATCCCACACGTGCATAACAATGTGATCCCACCAGTCAGTGCTTGTTTCCCTAGACCAAAAGCGATGGTCTACTGTATGTAGCTGCTCTGTGACTGCCAAAAGCACTGATAAGTTGCTGCTCTCCATATCACACACGAGTGCCTGTGATTCATCCTCTGTTAACTTTGCAAGTAACTCTATGAGTAATTGTGCAGCCATGCATAAGGTCCTCACAACAGCTAGCAGTGCATACAAGAGAAGTGCGAGATCCATCCTCCATCACTGCAGATGCTGGCACACACTACAAAAGAATGACAATTGGAAAAATGGTGTGAAAGGAAGCCAGAAATCATTGGAGGGCTGGGACACAAAGAGGTGCACGACAGTACATTTTGCACATCCCAGGATGTGCCATGCTACGTTTCCACATTCCCACAACACCTAGTGATGGATGATGTTGCCAGGAACTGTGGGACATATACCCAGAGTCCATTGCTCTAGCTGTTGACAAAGGGGCTCCGAACATGGACACCATGTATTGACAGAAGGAACAAATATAGACGCGCTTTGGCGACTTTGCTTTTATTGATTTTTTTCTTGTCATTAGTTTCATTGACAAAATTTGCCAGTGTAGACAAGCCCTTAGAGTATTCCAAGTTGGGGCTATTGGGCAGGGCCAGGAAAGTTTGCTGCAGAAATGCAGTCTGTCTACCAGGCCAGTTCAAAGAGGGACTGTCCTAATCAAGGAAGAGGAAACTGACTGGTATGGGGAGAGTTATACATTTAGGCTTTCCTTTACCATTTTAACCATATATCTCTGAATGCTGGACTCCTGCTGACTAATAAATATTGTCTCATTTTGAAAAGGCTCTCCTCTGCCACTGCAAATGTTTGCTGGTTGCACAGCCCCCAAGATGAAATGTCTCCAAGATGAGGTTCAAGCTCATTTGGACCTGCTGCAGGAGCTATGGTCAGAAAAAGAGGTGCTGAAGCCAGGGATCAATTCTTGGAGAAGTATCATGGGGATCCTCCTGGAGCAAAGTGGAAGCTGAGGGCTGATCACTCACAAGGGTGCACATCTCAGAAGATTGCAAAAGGGTTGGAGGGAGAATGTATACTGTACTATCGAGACAGAGTATCAGAGAAAGGAAAAATCATTCCAAATAGGAAAAAATATCATCTTAATATGCTCCACAAAATAAATACTCACTAAAGGCTTAAATTAAGAGTGATTAGGTACCCTCATCTTCTTTACCTACACAGTGGTACAGAATATCAACTCTTTGTGTAGCATGATATAACAGAATTTTATGAGTAATCCTGTTTGACTATTTCCATGAATACTGTCTATGTATTATATATATTTGCCTGCTTGAAATCCAATGGGCCAAATTCGTCACATACGGGTCTAATTAAGCCCCAAGATTCAGCTGTGCTGTTTGCACAGAGACCTGCATAGCAGTTGGTATGGAGAAAAACCCATTCAAAAGGAAAAACATGCCAGACTGGGTCATTACTGGAGAACGGAGGGTCAAATTCCTCACTTAGAAAAGAGGGAGGGCCCCTGAGCACAGACTGAAGCCAGAAGTGCTACTGCAAGAGGAAAAGGGGAAGACTCCTTACAAGAGAGAAAGCAACAGAGATTGAGGAGTCAGAAGAGGGAAGGGCCTCTCATGGTTTGGATGTTTCAGTGATTTTTGTAGTTAAAACTCTTGGATGCTTCTGACCTCTGAAGGTTCATTCACTTTTGTTTAGGGTTAGTATTAATTATTTGTTTTATATTAACAGTCAGGCCCCCCTGGTGCCATTGTGCTAGGCATTGTACTCTCCACAGTGAGAGAGAGTTCCTCTTCTGAGGAGCTTACAATCAAAACAGAGAAAAGGCAGCAGGGGAAAAGAGGCACAGAGGGGTAAAGTGGCTTGCCCAAAATCATCTCACAAATGTTTCTGTTATTTACTTTTGGATCATGCAGCCAGATGCTGATCTGGACATGACTAATCTAGTGTCATTCATCTCAAGTACTGCTGTGTTTAAAAGTGTTTTTATCCGAGAAAAATTAAATAGTCGTTCATCCCTGAATCCTGCTAGGTTCTTTAACAGAATACCTGTGAAAGTTCAGCCTGGTATGTGCTATTTACTGTCTAATGAAAAAACAGGGGATCTCAGTATAGTACATATATAATCAGTGTGACAGACTCCAGGGGAATTTTTTTCAAACCAGTATCAACCTTTTGACCCTTTCTAGACGAATCCTATTACTTTTATATGTCTAAATTTTCTATTGCTCTCTCCTAACTTTTAATCTTTGATTATCTTGCATGTTGACTATTGTAACCGCCTCCTCCTTTGTGGTATCTGTGCTCCTCCTCTCTCTAGTCTACTTACATATTATGTACGTGAAAATTACATGTATTTTTCCATATTGGCTCAGACAGAGCAGATGTCCTCATTCATACAAAAATCTCTGGTAATAGGGTGGATAAAGTTTACAAAGATCAGCTACATTGGTCTAGGATAGTTGTTATATGCTTAAGAGAGATGTTCTTAATAGCACAGGTCCCTTGTAAGACTTGTAAGAACTACAAGTGTGAATTTGGAATCCTTAGCTGTAATGATGACATGCCCCAGCAGCAGAGACTATGAAAATGTGATTGAAACATGTAAAAAGTCTGAGAGTGCAAAAAGAAAAATAGCCTAGTGTCCTATTTAGTAGATAACATGTCTCTCTCTCTCAGCTCCACTGTGATCTTCCTGACATTTCTGTTTTTATTAAATCCACTGTTGCTGTAGTGTTAGAGCCAAAGCTATAGATGAAGAAACAGTTCCCTTATTACTGAAACACAAAATATTATATGGAAGGCACATCTTTTAATGAAGATTTGTGGAAATCATATAAAGCTTGACACTGAATCATGGTTAAAGGGCTGATAGCTAGCATTGCACACTATATTTGAGAAATTATTGAGGCTTCTCTCCCCCTAGTTCTTGAGCAGCTTAGACAGCTCTCTACAAACAATCTGCCTTCTTTAGAATTTTCTGGCAGCAATCCTAAACAGTGGGTGCAGTCAAACTAAGCTTGATTAATCTTATAACTCTTATATAAGTAGACCATTAAAATAAATTTCAGAAAGACAATGTTCAGCAAGAAAAATCAGCCTCAACCTCTTTTGTTGGCATACAGTTTTGTCAGTACCTTAATCCATGTTAAGTGACTGTACTATACTGTAAATTTATGTCCCTCAAGCAGATGGAACTGCAATTATTCATATTTGTAACAGCCTTTTTTTTAAAAAGAAAAAGCCAATATGACACCATTTCCAGACACCAAAGCAATTTGTTTTAATACCCTTGAGTTAGTGAGTTAATTGTGGAGGACATTTAACCCCTCCACCCACATCCAATATGGAAGTTGTGAGCAATTCCTTAGGTCAGTTTTTATTGCCTTTTATTTCCTCATTATATCATTCAGCTGTGTTTTCATTATACTTGATAGATAAACGCAGCAGCACAAATCATCCTCTCTCTCAAGCACATTTATGCAATTCAGATTAGAAAAATAAAGAAGCGAGATACTAACTCTGAATCTTGTCTTCATTTAGGGGTAAACTTTGTTAAAAAGTTCAAACTCTGCAATCTCAAAATAAGTTCTGAACTTACTTTCTAGGTATCATACATCAGAAAATATTTACATGTTTGAGGAGAGGGAGGAGGAAAAATTGCACATCCAGCAAAGTACTGAGTTCAATGAATGCTTCAAAGTAAATTTGTGGATACCCTAAAGCAAAAGTGGCAAAATTTACCTTCTTAAAGAACATTTTTCTGGTATAGTCCCTGCAAGGTTCACTATCTTGGTTTCCTATGGGCACAGAAACCTCCATTTTGAGTTCTAAAAGTGATATTCTTTTGTACCATGCACAGTAAAATAAATCTTGACCAGACTACTTTTCTGGGTTATGATGCTAAATGCAAATCTTTCATTGCTAGACTAAATTATGCAGAAAATGGAGACGCAGGATCTGGATTTTGTGAAAATGAAGATGGCTAAACCAAGGATAACTATCTAGTTCCAAAAAAATTTTCTGCTGGAACTAAAAGGAGATGATGGATGATGGCTACACAGGAGTATGTCTGAGTTAGTAGAGCCCTGAAGATCCCAATGGGCAAAGAGGACTCTAAAGTCACAAAACCACTCATGGAGAATCTGAAATGCTGAAATTAGATTGAGTGGTAGATCCTATATATCAAGCATGCTTAGTCCCAATGAAATTGATTAATCTGGGCCAATCAATGCTGATTCTTTCAGCTTCACTGAATAATCATTGGTTTTGGTTTCTTTTCTTTTACAACCAGCTATTAAAAGAAGAAAACAAAAACAATTATATATTTTTCTGTATTTGAACACTAACATCAGAAAGTGAAGGATTTTGTTTTAAGTAACAGCCTTTACAATGTATCTCCTTTTTATGTCTCTGAGGTATGAATTGTGGAATTTTTGCTTGGTCTGCGAACTCTCACATTTGTGAGGTGAAATTATCTAGTTCCTGAGTTATGATATGTTATGAAAAATGGGGGGAAATCTATTTGGGATTATTGTCTTTGGAGTAATGTTATGTAAGAGCCTGGAGATAAATTAAACAACTCAGTTTACTAAAATAAATACAATTACACATGCAAAATGGACCTGGAAAATTCTGCTTTATCACTCAAAGACACTCTCAAAAAAAATCTAAACAGGACAGTAACTAAAACATTATTTTATCAAACAATTTATATGAGCTAAACAGTGATCCTCACAGAAGGACACTGTTACTTTTCTGCAAGTTGTTGATTTTACAAATTAACCCTTTCATAGGTGTCACAGGATTTTTCTAGACTTGCACAAACCTACCCAGTATAATTCTGTTCCAGCTTTGGTAGAAGACCTTCTCCAATATGCAACTGATTTTTGTTTTGGTCACTGAAACAGAGATAAGTTATACAACACAAGTCACTTTTTGCACTGGTGCATGGTGCCTACACTAGGGGGTTGCACCAGTGCAGCTACACTAGTGCAAAACAACCCAGGACAGATAGAAGAGACCTCAGTATAGGAAATATCATACCTACTGCAAAGGCCATATTATCTAAGGCAGTGTTTCCCAAACTTACAACAGTTCCGTACCCCTTTTGAAACATTTGTGTTATTGTCGTACCCCTTCTCCGGTGAAGATAACTTGGAGTGGGTGAGGGTGGTAGCCACATTTTTATAACACACTCCTAATTCTTTTTATTCTGGATTAAACGTTTATTAGAAATAAATACAAAATTATATTACATACAGTTGAAACAAAACTTTTAATAGAAATAATAGTTACATATAGAAATAGTACTAAGAAATAATTAAAATAATAGAAGCAAATCAACAGTCTGGCAGAACAGTGTGTGTGTGTGTATATATATATATGGTGAATTTGTATCATTCTGATATTAAAATACGCTGGTTTTGTTAGGTTAGTGAAGAAAGCACTAGTTTTAATACTTACTATTTCGGTGTTGAAAAATTTTCAGCACAAACCAAATTATTCAGTGTGAGGGATGGAACTGCTTTTGACTAGACATTATTGCTGGGATATCTGGCTCAATGTGTGTGATCTTAAGATGAAGATGGAGCTCCACATCAATAAGACAATTTCTTCTTTTTGTTTTGATGCCAACCAGCACAGAGAATCCAATCTTGTGCAAATATGAGGTGGGAAAAGGCAGAATATACTTAACAGCTTTGTCCGATAGAGCTGGATATTCAGAGCTAACCCCCAACCAAAATGACGTCAGTGTATTTTGCTCAAATTTTGTTTTCAGGAAGCTATCTGAAGCTAGCTCCAAGAGCTGTTCTTCTTCTGAAGCAAAAAGGTTATTTGGCAATGTTTGAAAATTGATGATAAAAAAGTTCCTTATTCATTCAAAGGTGCCGTCCGGTTCAAGGAAATACTTATGAAGATCTTTCTGCAAGCTTTCCAAATGTTGCATCATGGTTTGCAACACATCAGTTTCAAGTTCATTAGGCGAGTTTATTACTAAGTCATGAAGAGATGGAAAGGAATCCAGTTCACTATGACTGAGACGTATATGCCACAGTTTTAGTTTTGCGACCATGGCGCTCACTTTGTCTTGAACATGGAATATGGATATTAGTTTCCCTTGCAAGGATAGATTGAGGTTGTTTAAATGAGCAAAGATATCTGCAATATATGCTAGCTTGCATAGCCATTTCCAGTCATGTGTACAGTCTTGCAGGTTAAAGGTTTCATCTAAAAAAACTTGCAGTTCTTCTCGCAGCTCAAATGGGCGATTCAGACCTTTTCCATGGGAAAGCCAACAGACTTCAGCGTGAAATAGGAGTTGTGTGTAATCCCTGCCCATCTCATCACAAAGCTGAGAAAACAGCCGGGCATTCAGAGCCTTTCACAAAATTGATTATTTTCACAGCTTCGTCCAGTACTTGCTTTAGATCTGCCTGCAGGTTCTGGGTGGCGAGTGCTCCCTGTGAATGCAACGAGTTGATTTTGCTTCTGGCGCAACAGCTTGAATACGTGCAACAACTCCTTTTTTCGAATCAGTCATGGCTCTGGTGCCATCCGTGCTTATTCCAACACAACAGCTCCAATCCAAGTAATTGTTTTTGATAAAGTCATCAATAACTTTAAAAATAGCTTCTTCAGGTGTATGTGTTGGCATAGTTTGGCAGAACAAAATATCATCGTGGTCTTCATTCTTCACCTCGTATCTGACAAACAACAAAAGATTAGCTAAATTCATAATATCAGTGGATTCATCCGCTTGCAGTGTATAGTAGCGATTCTCTTGTACTCTTGACAATAATTACTGCTTTATGTTTTTGGCCATATCTGTGATTCTGTGATGAACAGTGTTACTTGAGAGGGGGACACAATTTATAGCTTTGCTAGCCTTGTCTCCAATCATCACTTGCACCATTACTTTGGCTGCATGTTTTACTAATGTCTCACAATCACTTCAGCAGCTCCAGACTTTGCAATTAAGTACGCCACACTATATGAAGCTTCCAAAGCTTTCATATTTTCATCTCCCGTCACATTAAAAATTGTTTTCTGGGACTTTTGGACAGCTTTATGCCTATTTTCAAAGAATTCTACAGGTTTTCCCTTGTATTCTTTATGCTTGCTATCAAAATGACATTTTAGGTTGGATGGTTTCATACTTTCATTCGCGAGAGTCTCATAACAAATCACACATAGTGGAACAGGCTTCACCTCAACACCAGTCCATGAAAATCCCAGTTTAAGATATTCTTCAACATATTTGCAGGCTTTTTTCATTTTCTTTGCAGTTGATACATTCAATTAACTTACAGATGATTCACTAATTTTGTCATCACAATGGTCTGATGTATGCATTTTTCGGCATAATTATCACTAACATTCAATTTCCTTCATAATTTTCTTTTGCACATTTCAAACTTCCCATTTTTAGCCAGCGATCTATTGTAAATGAATTTAACAAAAAAAAAAGTGAGAAATTTTGTATATTAATACACACCAAGTATGTACTTGCTACGATCTTTAGATTACTACAAGTAGTTATTCACTTGTATCTTTTATCCATCAGTATGACTTCTGTGCATGCAGGGCCGGCTCCAGGTTTTCTGATGCCCAGGGCTGGCTCTAATTTTTTGCCATCCCAAGCAAAAAAAAAGACCACCGCCCTGCTGTAACACCCCCCCAAGCACTGCGCCGCCCGAAGCCCCGCCCTCGAGTGCCACGCCACACAAGCCCGCACATCCCGAGTGCCAAGCTGCCGAAGCCGCTCTAGCACCACACAAAGCCCCACCCCCCCAATCACCACCCGAAGCTCCCACTCCTCTGAGCGCCGCGTTGCACAAGCCCCCGCCCCTCAGCACCACGCTGCCCAACCCTCCACCCCCCTGAGCACCGTGCCTCGCAAGCCCCCACCCCCGCAGTGCTGCCCAAATCCCCGATCCCCGAGTACCACGCTGCCCAAGCCCCTGCCCCCCGAGTGCCGCGCCTCGCAAGCCCCCGCCCCCCCAGTGCTGCCCAAACCCACGCTCCCCCAAGCGCCACATCGCCCAAAATCCCTGTCCCCCCCGAGTGCCGTGCCTGCTCCCCTTCCAAGCTCTGCCCGGTAAAACAAAAACAAACAAAAAAACCCTCCAGCAGTGCCCCTCTGAACCAAAAAAAAAAACCCTGTATGCCGCCCCACCCCAAGGTGCTGCTCCAAGCACATTCTTGGCCAGCTGGTGCCTGGAGCCGGCCCTGCTGATGCCCCAAGCGACAAAAAAAAAAAAAAAATCGGCAGGAGCTCAATCACGCTGCTCCATTCTTCAGAGGCAGTTTGGCGGCGGGTCCTTCACTCTCTCTCTCTTCCTCTTCAGTGGAACTTCGGCAGCAGCTCAAAGAGGAAGAGAGAGACTGAGCGACCCGCCGCCAAATTCCCCCTAAGACCTGGATGGGCCTCCCCAATAGCAGAGTGCCGCCCCTTTGTATTGGCCGTCCCAACCACCTGCTTCTTTAGCTGGTGCCTGGAGCTGGCCCTGTGCACATGCCACAAAGGCAAGTGTATTGCCTGAGCCACGGTAACGCGTACGCATGGTTTGCATCGGCTCTGCTGTGCTATTAGATGTTACAAGTGCACATCATTCTTATATATTAAATTTTATTGAATTGTTTTCTGCTGCTAAAAAAAACACTATGATAAAGCAAAATAAAAAATTCTACTACATACCCCTTGAAACCCTTTCACATACCACACTTTGGGAAAAATTAACCAAAGGCAAAACTACAAAATGTGTAAAGATGATCTCTGTATGATGCAATTCATTTAATCCATATAAAATGAGTAAGCAGCTATTATGCAGGTATCGTGAGGGGGATCATGACAGCAGACTCCCTCACAGCTATTACTCCTGCATCTGGGCAAGAATTGACACAATAGGTGTAACTCCTTCATATTACTGACCAGAGTGTGAGAGTCACTTGATAGTCACTTGATAGTCAGGATCCCATAGTTATCTCCAGTCTCTGTACCAGTTTATATAGTATATAGTATAGTATAGTATAGTATATATGGCTTCAGTAAGTGGCAAAGAGATCTACTGTACTATGATAAATTTTACCCATAGGGTGAAATCCTGGACCATGTAACCATGCTGAATAAAACAGCTTTGCTCATGTACGAATTTGATCAAACATCACAGAGCTGAGGTAGTTCCAACCCACCATAGTTAGCATGCAGCAATGACATTAGCTGTATTGTATATGGGAGAGGGGGAGGTGGATGCGTCCTGCTGCTCCTTCATATGCAGAATTTTGACCCAGCAGACCCATACTGTGTGCTGAGCCACTGGCAACACTCACAACTTGCTCCCTTCACCCTACTTCTGCAATTTGCCATGAACAGTCACTGAGGCATGTGGAAGGGGGTGGAGTTGGCCATTCTGTACTCTGCAAAGCATAGGGCATCTGTGTAGCAGAAATATTGCATAATCGTGCATTCTGCGTAATCATCCACAGGATTTGACTCATACCCTTTCTTATATGGACACTGAAGAACATGTATGAGAATCTTGTTTCTGCAATAAAATAGTCTTCAGAAAGACTGAGGGTACATCTACACTACAGGATTATTCCAATTTTACATAAACCGGTTTTGTAAAACAGATTGTATGAAGTCGAGTGCACGTGGCCACACAAAGCACAATAATTCGGTGGTGTGCGTCCATGTACCGAGGCTAGCGTCGATTTCTGGAGCGTTGCACTGTAG